>NC_049909.1:6885199-7485199 GCF_001411555.2 Juglans regia | reverse complement strand
CCTAATATTCCTTGTAAGAATCTGCATAAAAAAAATTAGAGCAATTTTTTGGAGCGAGTACGACGCTCCAAGACCACAATTGACTTTTCCTCTCGTATTCCTTTTACTTTTTTTAGCAGAACATGCATGTCAAGATCAGAATCAAAAGCTTTTGCAGAAAACTCATTCAATTCTTCCTCAAATTCGCCCTCAGACCCAGCCTTGGATCTAATGTCCACATCAAGCACATCTTCCTCACCCAGAAAATTCTTTTCACCAAACCCCCCACGTCAAGCACTTCTTGGTTATAAATTTTGCAGAGTTGCTTGATCTTCTTCCTCACAATCCTCCTCTGTAATCTCAAACCAATTATCCTTATGCTTATGCGGCATCCCCTGCACTCTATCATGCTCCTCTACTACCTCTCCACTCAAAAGACCATCAGAAGCCTTAAGCGCCCCTACCTCTAAGATTAGTGTCTTTGACAAATCCACACTATTCAATTGCACACATTCATCAAATAATATCCCATCCGTCGATACATACCAGACACTAGAGACCCCTCCATGATTCCCTTCCCTTCGTGCCCATATGGATTCTAGAATGACTTCACGTCTGGATTTTGAGGTTTCCCCCGCCACCTTTTCTGAAACGTTCCGATTTCCCACTACCTGCCACCTATTTTATCATAACCTTCTTTTTCACATCCCCTAGCACCAACTCGTGAGACATAATTTCCTTCCCCTCTGCATGACGTTCATGCTTGGAGCAGCGACTTTTAACATGTCCCTGTCTTCTGCACAAAGCACAATACTCTGGGCTGGATTAAAAAATAACCTCCTGAAAATCACTTGTCCCAACCAAAATTATTTACATTGGGGCTGTGATACATCGACTTCAACACAAATTCTTGTAGCCTCATGATGAGTTACACACGCTGCAGCGTTGTCCCTCTTAAGAAATCTGCCTATACCATTCCCCATACTCCGTAACATTGATTCCTGAAAATAATTAGGGACAAACCTGGTAAAGTAATCCAAATAGGAACCCATGGGGAATCCTCGTCTTCAACAAAATTCGTAGTCCAATGAAAAACCCAAAACGAGATTCCATGTATCACGAAATTCCCTCTTGCCATCACACTAATAAAATCTTCCTTTTGTGCCATCTGGATCAACACATTCCATGGATTCCGCAATTGCCCAACCACCAGCATTGATTGCAAACCCCAATAATTTTTTATAAACGCCCGAATATTTTCTAGAGAAGGCCGTCGACCAAGGAATTTCATAACCACCGAGAACTGAAAAGGCTCTGCAGATTGCTGAATCTCCGATTTCGAAAACATTAAAAACATTGTTCCATTATGAAACAGAGGCTCCCGGGGGGGTAGAGGCACCTCAGGCAGAAGTTGAGCCTTTGCAGCCACCACATCCACAAATGATACACCAACGCCAAACCCACATCGCTGTCGCACTCTAGATGTCTTCCCCTGGACCGTGGTTCCTTTAGCCTCCAGCCCTACCGTGGGAGGCAGGCTGATGGCAACAGCCATATGGGATCCTTGATTGCCTCCAAAGAATAGAGAAAAGAAACCCAATGCCATGTCACCACTTTTTGTCAGTCTTGCAAAAAATAAAAGAAATGCCACTTGAGAATCATCAATAAACCAAAAGCACGATCGTAATATGTATCAAAGAAATCAAGTACGTAACAGACAAACTCACACTAATAAAATATGTCACTAGGACTAACTAGTAACCACTCCCATACGAACTACATGCTCCTTACACACATTTGGTGGTAAGCCCTTAGTGAGCAGATTCACAGCCATGAGAGTTGTACTAATATACTCAACTGACACATGATCATTCTGAACTCGTTCTTTCACGACAAGAAACTTTATGTTAATGTGTTTAGACTTTGACGAACTCTTGTCATTCTTAGAATATAACTCAATGACCTTATTATCACAATAAACATTTAGTGGATTTTCAATACAATCCATGACTTGAAAGCCGATGATAAAATTTCACAACCAGATTGCTTGATTGGATGCCTCATAGTAAGCAATAAACTCTGCTTCCATGGTAGAAGAAGTTGTAAGCGTTTATTTCATGCTTTTCCATGACACAACTCCTCCAGTCAACATGAAAAAAAAACCTAAAGTGGATCTCCTACTATCAAGGAAACTAGCAAAATCGGAGTCTGAGAACCTAATGATCTCTAGATATTCCGACCTCCGATACATGAGTGTATAGTCCTTTGTTCTTTGCAAGTATTGCATTACCCTTTTAGCAACCTTCCAGTGATCCATGCTTGGACTTAAATATCTGCCAAAAACTCCAACTGCATAAACAATATCTAGGCGTGTGATAACCTGAGCATATATGAGGCTCCCTACAACTAATGCATAAAGGATGTCCTCCATTTGTTTCTTTTTAATATTTTCCTTTGGGCAATGGAGCAAACTTAATCTATCACCTTTCGCAATGGGTGCATCCTCGAATGCACAATTTTGCATGCCAAACATACTGAGTATTTTCTTGACATATACCCTCTGTGATAAGCCAATTGTACCTCATGAT
Source organism: Juglans regia (assembly GCF_001411555.2). Lineage (NCBI taxonomy): Eukaryota > Viridiplantae > Streptophyta > Magnoliopsida > Fagales > Juglandaceae > Juglans > Juglans regia. Next base: position 7,482,632 of record NC_049909.1, on the reverse strand, counting down.
CTATCATGATGAATTTGTATGCCTATCACAAAAGATGCCTCACCAAGATCTTTCATTTCAAAGTGTTTCGAAATAAATTTCTTGGTTTTATGTAACAAGCCAAATGTCATCGATATAGCACCAAAAATATAAATTTGCTCCCACTGATCTTATGATAAATACACTTATCACAACATTTTCCTTCAAACCAAAAGAGCAAACTACTTGATCAAACTTTTGATAACATTGGCGAGATGTCTACTTTAAACCATAGATGGATTTTATTAATTTGCTAACCAAAAGACTCGATTCATCAGTCTCAAAATTCTCTGATTGCATCATATATATATTATATCATCAATGTCACCAATGAGAAAAGCAATCTTTACATACATCTAATGAAGCTGTAAATCTTAATGAACTACTAGTGTCATAATGATCCTAAAAGAGTCTCTTAATGAAATTGGAGAGAAAAGCTCTTTATAGTCAATGTCTTCCTTTTAAGTAAACCCTTTTGCAACTATACATGCTTTATACCTCTCAGCATTACCTTTAGAATCTTGCTTGGTTTTGAAAACCTATTTACAACCAATTGATTTAGTACCATTAGGTAATTCGACAAGGTCCCAAACATCATTGTCCTTCATAGACTTTAACTCATCTAGCATTGCACCCATCTACTTTTGTGAGTTAGCATTTTGTTTGGCTTGATTGAAATAGATTGGATCATCTTCCAACCCTATATCAAACTCATGCTCATGGAGATAAACAATATAATCATCTATAATTGCTTATCTCCTCTCCCTATTTGGTCTCCTTAATGGCAGTTCTTGTTGAGGTTGTTCAGTTTCTTTCGTATTAGTTAAAGGCAACCCATAAATGGTTTTTTGATCTACATCTACATTTTGTATTATGACAAGTGTCACCATCTCACCACCCCTCCATATTTGTTAGCGATATTTCATTCTATTGCTTTTCAAATACAATATCTTTAGGTTGTGTACTCCCACTATCCTCAATATCCTAGATGAATTTGGAATTACCCATCTCAAAAATGGTATTACCTGAAAGGCATTATAACTTCAAAGCCATTGATCTCTCAGAATATCCAATAAAGCAGCATATAATTCTTCTTGAGTCCAGTTTCCTTTCATTAGGCTTACAGGGCTTAGCCTCAGCTGGACAACCCCAGGCATGTATATGTCTAATACTAGGCCTCTTTCTATTCTATAACTCATATGGGATTTTAGCTACTACTTTACTAGGTACTCAATTAAGAATGTAAATTGTGGTCTTTATAGCCTTTCCCCATAGTGATTTTGGTAAAGAAGAATGAGCTATCATACTTCTAGCCATGTCCTTTAGGGTTCAATTTCGTCTCTTAGCTACACCATTTTGATATGGATTCCCTGCATTGGTGTATTGAGGAACGATGCCACATTCTTTTAAGTATCTCGCAAAAGGCCTAGGACGTTGTTCACCTGAGCTATCATATATACCATACTATTCACCACCATGGTCAGATCTAACGACCTTAATTTTCTTATCAAGCCGATTTTCAACATCAACTTTATAAGCCTAGGAATATATCACCTGAGCTATCATATATACCATACTATTCACCACTTCTAGTACTTGTGATTTTTCATGTATCATATATAGATATCCATAATGAGAATAGTCATCTATAAAAGTGATAAAATACCGTTGATGATTCCAAGATGCCGTAGGAAATGTACCACAAATGTCAGTATGTATCACTTCTAAGACGCCCGAACTCCTGTTGGCACCTATTTTCCTTATATTTGTTTGCTAACCTTTTATACATTCAACATAGATTTTAAAATCTAAAAAATCAAGAGGATTAAGACTTCTAGTTGACACAAACCATTCAATTTTCTCTCCCGAGATATGTCCAACCCACTTTTGCCACAAAACAGAAGAATTCTCATTTATTAATCTCCTCTTTGTACCACAACTATTTACATGCAAGGTTTCATTTGTCCTTAAGTGTGAGGCATCCAAGTCCAACCAATAAAGATTACTAATCAACAAGCCAATAACTACAACATTCGAATATCGAAAAAGACTGAATTTCTAATTTCAAAATGAACAAGAATAACTAGATTTGTCTAAACAATAAATAGAAATTAATTATATCAAGATGAAGGCGCATAAAAAGTCTCATCCAAATCCAATTAAAAACTAGACTCTAATCTTAATCTATAGACTATAATTGCCTCCACACTAACTTTATTGCCATCTCCCATGTAAATGAGTTTTTCAGCATCACTTTGTTTTTGGCACTTTAGGTAACTCTGTATAGTAACACTAAATAGTAGCTCCCAAATCTATCCACCAAGTCTTAGGTGGCACAATAACAAAATTAATTTCAATTTGAACTAAGATAGAAAAATCACTTTTCTTAGCAAGTCACTTCTTATACTGTAAACAACTCTTCTTCATATGACCATCCATTTTCCAAAAATTGTAACACCTAGGTCCAGCACGAAGCTCGGGTCCAAATTTTTTTTCTTGGTTTAATATATATGAAAAGCCAACTTGGGATTTAACGAGTAATTTTGAATAGGCTATGGGTCCAAAAGTTTTATCTTTATTTTGGCAAAGTATGAATTTTTGTTGTGGTTGTTAATTAGGTTAAAGTTTTTTTATGGACCAAGTGAGATCTATTTATTTGGGAATTAACCTAAAAAAATTTCAGGATTAGTTAGACCATTTTAGCAGTTAATTATGTGGACGACTTTAATGGACCCAACCCTGTTTTCAAGACACAGGCTCGTTTTCTCTAAACAGGTCCAACGTCCAATTTCTTTACAAACTCCCCAACACGCACGACTCCACGCTCATGCACTCATGCAGGTTTCTCCCCTTTCCTTCTCTACGATTTTACCATCATCTGTATATATACATATGTATTTGTCTTCTGCATATAGAAACTGCCCAAGCCTTGTTACTGCCACCAACCACTTCCCAAGCCCACCTTGTTGCACCTCCACAAACCACCAGTCCCACGTTGTCGTGACCTAAAACCCTCTGCCGCAACACCTGGACAGGCTGAGAGAGAAGAAACCAACCCACGACTTTGTCCCACGCTCAAACACAGCCACAGTTACACCGTCACCCCCCCTATCGTGCACTTTTGTTGTTCACCATCCACGGTCTGTAGAGTACGATCACCACCACAGATTGCACCACGTGAAACGTCGAGCACACTGATCGCACAACAAGAAACCAACCACCGAGAGCCACTTCACGCATGCCCAGCAAGCCATACCTCCATCTCTTTTACTCTCCTCAACCACCAGCCGCTTAAACCTCTACCCTACACCTCTATGCCCAGCCACCGAATACTACTAATGGGAGTGCTCAGGTGCAGTTGCACCACATTGAAATAGAGGAATTAGTTTCCCCACCATGAGCCACAAACCAGCCACCCCACGTCGCCAGCCCCCACCACGTAGTCACCACCACTGGGCACTTCACACCACTCCAAGTCCATTGTTCTCCTCTCGATAAGCCCACGCTAAACCTTCCCTCACTGTCTCTTTTCGTCCATCTTTCCCTCACGGTAGCTCTCTCTCTCTCTCATCACTTTCTCTCTTTCTCTCAGTGTCGTGCTGCCGAGCACTTCCATTGCATCTCTCGTTCCCTCTCGATGAATATGGCCTCTTCTCTATGACAAAGTTTGGGTTGGGTGTCTTATGAGTCATGCCTTTTATATCCCAACTTTCCCAAAGAACGCATTGTGATGACCAAGATTTGTGCTAAGCTTTTATGCAATTATTTATTTTTATTATATATTATCGATTTGGGCCAAGAAAGGTGGACTAACCCAATTTGAAATTTGGTTTGGTACTAGGCATCTAAGGTCTTGAGAAAGGTCTAAGCCCAAGAGTGTTATGAAGCCCAACAGAGCTAGGACACATGCCCAACCCAATTCTTTGAGTGCCACATGTCATCCAATGGAGCTTATAGCAAAGACTTGATGAATCTAGACTGAATTGTGGGAAGAAAGGTGAGAGAGTCTAGGGTTAGGCCTTGGACGCCTACCATAGAGGATCACCCACCTTCTTGCCATGTGTCATGCATGTAAGAAGGCTTGCTTGTAAGAAGAGGCATTGTGACACTTGTCACCTATTGAGAGAAAGATGATAAGGTTATGGAAAGTGGAGCCTAGGGAAGGCCCAAAAGAACTGCACAGAAACCATAGAGAAAATGTAATAGCCGGCTAGAAATTCATTGGTGGAATTTCTATTGACTTTAGGAATCTCGTAAAAACCCTATAAGTTTTTACGAATCGACAAATCGCATAGGTTTTAGTCTATCAACATAGTCAGTGTTATCACTCACTATGGTGCTAGAAATATGAGTTTTATTTATTTGAAGTGGTTAGAAGTGTTAGAATGCATTATGGTCTATGACATTAGACTCAGTGGATTATTTAGGATTTTATGGCGCAATAGCCTATTTTCATAATTCCGGACGAAACGTTTGTTGGAAATTGTGAAATTATTTTTAGGGGCACTTCGAGGTTGAATTTCGGTAAAATATTTTCACTGTAGGTTAATATGAATATTTAGGAATTTTTAGTGTTAAGTTTATGATTAACTTTTAGTAACCTCGGTAAGTGCACCAATTGTAGTGTTTCAAAATCACAGTGTGGAATATCCAAATTAGATTAGAGAAATTTTATTTGGACACTTGGCAAGATCTTAGCCACACTTAGTGAATAATATTAGACATTTGGCACCATGAGGAGACTTTGATGGATTTGAAGGAATCAAGCTGTGAAATCATGCCACCTAAGCAAAACTTTGTTTCAACTGCTCAACCAAATTGTGCCAGATCAAAGAGGACTTCAATCCTAGTAAAACCCTAAATGGTGGAAATCCAATTGAAAGCCCAAAAACATTGTTGAAATCGGAACCCTAAACGGTTTCCCCAAAACCCTAAAGTTGGCCTCTAAACATTTTCTAATCCGATTTATAGCATTGTGTTTAATCACTTGATTAAATCACTTCCACATGCTATTAATCCTTCAAATTTGTGTTAGAACATCATTATCCAACCTTGTTAACCTTGAAAAATTGATTGGGCCAAGTGATATTTGATTTGGGCTTGATAGCAACCCAAACCCTCTTTAAACCCCAAAATTTAGGCCCATTCGGTTTAGGCCCATGAAATTGACCACATTAGCATTGCTTCATAGCTAAGTTTTGTACCCCCACTTGGCTGGCCAGATCTTTACAAGAAGGGGCTAGAAAGTTCTTGAAGTACAAAGCTAAAGGGCCACCTCACTCTTTCACTCTTACACTCCACCTTGAGAAAAGATTTTGGACTGATTTTTATGAGAAGAAAAGGGCAACACTCAAGCTTCCTTTCAGTCCTATCACTTTCCATAGTTTGTGTAAGAGGCTCTCCAGTCCACTTTCAATGAAAAGCAACTCTCCTTTACACTTTTACTTCATAGAACACAAAAGACACTCACGGACAGTTTTTCATACCTCTTTTGAACTCCTGTTTCGAAGCTTTTGTAAGTATTTTCTCGCAAAGTTTCCTTCATGAAAGTTGTTTATTTTGGAGTCTAGTTTACGTGTATATCTTATTTGTTCCATTTGGATATTATTTGTTTGGTCAAAAATTGTTTAGACCCCAGAAAGGTCATTCTGGGCGATAAACTGGAGAGTGTGTTATATTTTGGAGTTTTTGACCAAGCTAATGAATAGATCTTGGTCCGAAATTTTTATGGAGTACTTTTAAAATGTGTATATGATTATTGGTTGAGGATTTGTTGCATGATTAAAATTTTTGGTGAAATATTTTCTTAGGTCTATAAACTTAGAAACTGGAAGAGGAAAGACAGTTTCTCTTTTGAGAAAGTTTAAATCTTTTATGGTTTAATCTTATTCCAATGGCTTTGATATTTTTATTGGAAGATCCTAAGCATCTTTATACATGTTAGAATGTTATTTTGAAGATATTTGGTGTTAGTTTCGAAGATATGAAATTTTATGCATTGAGATATTCAGTTAGGCCAAAGTGATGATGTTCTTGGCGAAATTTATGTTTTGGGTGATGTTTAACCATGTGATCTTGAGTTTGAAGCTTGGATCTGTTTTAGGACACCTTTTTTAAACCATGTGATGTTTTGGTTTGAAGATCACTTCTTTATAAGTCATGGATCAAGAGGTTGATCAAAACAAGTTAGAAACACAATTCTACTTTGAACTTAGAAGAAAAAACCAAAAAGTTCAAGTGTGGTTTTAGTGATTTTGATGACTTTTGTTCATGATTCAAAACATGATTATTCTTAGGAATATGTTATAAGTATAGTAGAGGAAAAATTTTGGTTTAATCATGAGTTTTAAAATTTGAAATAATTACAACAAAAAAAATCAAAGGAAATGGCCTATGTAAGTTTTGGTCCTACAGAGTTTTAATGGTTGTGTTTAGTTTTAAATTTTTATGAATTGATATTTGAGTTTAGGACAAAATTTACATAAGGTATGTAAATTTTGGTGATTTTTGGAGTTAGGATGCAAGATCCTTAAGTTAGGGGTAAAATGGTCATTTTCCTACATGTAGAGGGTAAAATTGTAATTTTACTCTAAGTTGATATTTCTCTATATTCCTAATTGTTAGTGATTAAGTTCTAATTTTTAGAAATCACTACTTTCAATTTCTCGTGATCGCACTTGAGTTTTGTCTCGAAGTGCGATGATCGAGGTAAGTTAGCTTTTAACTTACTACCAGTTTAATGTGTATGAGTGCTAAGTAAGGGAACTAAAGTGTATGTATGCATGTTATCATATGTGCCATGCCAAGTCATTACATATTTATCTGTAACACAGAATTTATTCTATCATGAATTATTCATATGTCACACAAGATATTATGTCACGTATTGCTATACATTGCTATACATTTCAAGTATGTCATGTTAAGTATGCCATCTGTTACATATGTTTCATGTCACGTAATATTCACTGTCACATGTTACGCCATGTTAAGAAATGTTGTCTTTTATATGGTATGACATGTTACGAAATGTTGCATGTTACATGTATGCTATGTTATGAAATGTTCTCTGTTACATTTATGTCTCGAAGTATGTCATGTCTGTCGTCTTAGTCCATGTCACATTATGCTACGTCAAGACTTCTGTCTTTTATGTCACGTTCATGTTACGTCACGTTACGTAATGTCATGTATGCCAGTTAAGTTATTCATGTCAATCACGGCCCTAAGCGCTAGGATGGGGTAATATCCTAATGGAACTCATTTGTTTGCACTGGAGTGTCTAAATAGGTGTGAAATTTCCTAGGTTGACGAAGTACAGTCAACAGGTTGCGAATGGGGCCTAATTAGCTGGTCACCGGAGCGCGCCAGACACTAACGCCGATGGTGCCACACATTATGTTACGTGTGTCCACAGGAAGTGTGTCACAAACAAATAAGTCATGGGCCACAACAACTGTGGAGCATGAAGTATGGGGCCACAACAATTGTGGAGCATACACTACGTGAGACACAACAATTGTGACACGTAGACTACGTGGGGCCACAACAACTGTGGAGTACGTATTAACGCACTCACAGCTGGTATAGAAACCTGTGATGTGATGCGGTAATCGGCAGGGACACACGGCTCAAGGGGACCTGTGTAGCACCCATATGGTCACTTTAATGATTAAGTCTATTGAATAAGATTTCAAGTTCATGCATTTCACGTTCAAGTCATATTTCACGTTATGTTATGTTCAAGTTTACGTTTAATTATGTTATTGAGTATTGAAATTGACAAAATTAATTACTATTTGGAAAACTGAAATTTGAAGAATGGTTTATCTAAATTAAACTGAATAAAAGAACATTAAAATTAAGATTTTAAAAACAATAAGAATAGATCTAGAGCGTTTGATTTCACCTAGCAAATCACAAACAGTTTATTCTTCCTTCTTATATACCAATTTCCCAAGTTGATGATAAAAATCCTTTAACTATTCAATATTTTCTCTCAAACAATACCAAAAATATTTCAAACTAATAACTCCATATCTCTATGTGAATTTAACTAATTGGAGACTCCTTAAGTTCTTTGGATTTTTCTTGAAAATCACACTAGTCGCGGTAAAGAATCTCTGCTTTTGCTCAACTAATGGTGTTTAATCCTAGAGCTTTAATTACAAATCACCTCTCAGTCTCATTGCAATTCAAAAGATCGAACAATAGGTAGCTAGAAAATTGTAAGCATTAAGAACAAAGAATAAACACTCAATCATGGAAATATTGAAAATAAAATAACTAGAAATATAAATTGTGTTCAATGCTAGGCTACATCAAAACTCTAGAAAGTAGAATTTGTTCATAATGGAATTGAAAAGAATAAAACTAGATTTTTTCGTTCAAGATGGTTGAGGAAACATGTAGCTCTTGCCTCTGCTTTCCAAATCTGCCTCCTTGAAAGAAACTCAAAGAATAACTTGGGAATAATCGAAAACCTAAAACTCAGACTCTCTAACCCAGACTAAAACTCAAACTAAGATTCAAAAACCAAAGACTAAAACTAAAACTAAGATTAAGAACCAAGACCCATCTATTCATCCCACAAGATGAGATTAAATAGATATCAAAACTAAAATCTGGAAACAAAATAAATGTGGTTACAATCTTGCCTAAAAATCTGAAAAATAGTTTCTAAAGAGAGATGTTAACATAAAAGGAAATTATCCTAAGAATATTAGAATTATCTAAAGTGGAAGATTCAGTGATATGCGACTTGAATTGTGGAGGTCAGAAGGATTTGGTTTCCAATAGATTGATTGCGAAACTCGAATTTGGTGGTCAGCAGTTGATTAATCTTGGTCAGGATGAATTATCCCACCAAGTAGATGCCGTGTGCGCTGAATATAACTGTTGGGCATGAAGGTCACAAATGAACGGGCATGGAGGACACAAATGAATGGGCGTGTAGGTCACAAAAACCACACGACCCTCTCCTCACCTACCGAGTGGAAAGACTATTGACCTAGATGAAAGAATCCTCTCGCCTTTTCTAGTTGTTACCCACGATGTCATTTAGGTTGGTCTTTTAACTTGGTTGTTTGACTAGTCGCCCAATCTAACTGCCTAGAACCCTGTCGCCAACTCTTCGCGCCTTCAGGTCACAAGTCTCCTCACCTACCGAGAGGTAAGTTTTATCACTTTTGGGTGAGAGAAATCTCTTTGCTGCCCATGGGACAAGGCTCCCGCCCAAATCTCATCGGCTTTCTTTAGATCTCGTTGCTTCTCATCGGTCTGGATCTATAGTCTCTTGCTTTGTACCAACATGCTCTCCTTTTGCACTAAGTCTTCTGATTCCTTCAAGTCCAAGAAAATAAATAAAAATATGTAGAAATATGTAGAAATAAAATAAATAGTATTGAAGGGAAACTGACAATTTTCATAAATAAAAGAGTGATACAAATTACATAAAAATAACACTTATGAACTGGCATAAGGCGATGGTGGAGGTTGTGCCATTGATAGTGGTGGTGGTGCGGGTTGGCTACACTGGGGTTGGCATTGGAGAGTCGCGGGCTAGGGGGTTTCGGCTAAGAGGGGAGTGCATGGAGAAGGGGAGAGAGAGAGAGAGAGAGAGAGAAAATAAGGGAATTAGGATTTTAAGAAAATTATTCTAGGCCCTACTTTTTGGAGTTCCTAACCAAGATCTAATGGTGGATATTAATTACTTAGAAATAGGAGAGAAAGACAAAGAAAATAGAAAGGAAAGGGAATTATACTAAATGTAAAAATACAACTTTTGATATATTAATCCCAAAAATAATACTTCTCCTTTTTTTTTTTTATGGAAAAAATAAACTTCTCATTAAACTACCAAAACAACATTACAATGAAAATCAGTCCAAATGACTTGTTGAACACAGCTAGGAACACATAATCCCACCATACATTAATTGTAGAAATATTTCTTGAAAATCTTGCTAGTTTGTGTGCAGCTTGATTAGCTTCTCTATAGATATGAACAATAGAGCAACTTTGAAATCTACTCTTGAGCTGTTGAATATCTGAAATGACATTTCCATAACTAGAATTTGAAGTATGTTGACTGGTTATTTCTTGTACTAGTAACAGTGAGTCTGTTTCTATGCACAAAGATTGGAGGCCAAGAGGAATGCAGAATTCCAAATCTCTCGGTATTGCTAGTATCTCAATCTCCAAAGGCTCCATGACTGCAGCTTCTTTCTTACTCACTGCCATTAAAACTTTCCCTTGCCAGTCTCTTGCAATAAGTCCAACCCCTGCTCTGCCTTCATCATGAAAAACAACCTCATCTACATTAAGTTTTATCATTCCATGTGGAGGTAACTGCCATTGAGATATCTTCCTGAAATTACTTTAATCAATACCGTTGACTGCTTTGTAAGACATATGCAGAGAAAGAGCATTATTAATGATCTCCTTAGGAGTGATCTGTTTCTCTTCAAAGACCCATTGATTTCTTCTGTACCAGCATGCCCACGCTATCACGAATAACTTCTCCAACTCATTTTTATTGAAAGTGTCTTGTATTCTAGAAATGCACTCCCTAAAGTCACCATTTGGATCTTCTATACTAAGCTAAGGAAACTGCTGACTCCACATTGCTATGAGCAAATTACATTTACAAAGTGCATGTGCTGTACTTTCTTCAACTGAATAACAAAGTTGACATGTTGCATCTTCCACTACTTTCCTTTTTTTCAAATTACTTTTTGTGGGAAGAGCCTCCATGCATGCCCTCTAGGCAAAAACCTTAACCTTATGGGGAACCTTCATGCTCCAGATTGTCTTCCAAAGTTTTGTATTAGCACTTTTCGTAGAACATTCACCTACTGTTGGTTCTGAAGACAATTTCCTGAACAATTTATAAGCACTTCTCACACTCAAGGAACCATTCCTCTCCATCTCCGATATTAATTTGTCTTCATGATTTTCTGAATTGAGGATGATTTTCAAGACTGCATCAGCAGGTTCAGGAGGCAGCATGCTTCTTACTTTTTGCACATCCCACCGACCTGTATTATAATCTATCATCTCTTCCACCGTCTAGTCATTCCCTCTAGTAACCTCCCCATTTGTTGCAGGTGTTTAAAACTAGGGATCCAATAGTCTTCCCATATTCTAACAGTCCTCCCCATTAGCAACTCTCCACTTGCAAGCCTGAAGTAACTTGTCATAACTCTCCATATGCCCCTCCATACATAAGATGGGTTTTGTCCAAGGCTTGAGGATTGAATATTAGTTTTAGGGAAATATCTAGCCTTGAACATTCTATGAAGTAGGCTTTCCTCATTCTACATTATTCTCCACCCTTATTTTGCAAGTAAGGCACCATTAAAAAGCCTCAAATCTTTGAAACCCAAACCCCTATCTCCTTTGGTTTCACACATCCTCTTCCAACTCACCTAGTGTATTTTCTTCTCTTCTTGTTTCTGACCCTACCAAAACTTGGCCATCCTCTGTTCTAATTCATAGCAAAGAGAATTTGGCAACTTAAATCAAGACATAGCATATGTAGGGATAGCTAGAGCAATTGCCTTGATTAAAGTTTCTTTGCCCCCTTGAGATAAAAGCTTTTCCTTCCATGGTTGTAGTCTATACTAGACTTTATGCTTTATATCTGAAAAGGCTCTCTTCTTATCTTTTCCAGTCATAGGTGGAAGTCCTAGATACTTGTCATGGTTCTTAAATTCTTGAATTCCCCAAAATGATAGCAATTGTTGTTGAGCTTCAACTTGACATTCTTACTGAAGACCATTGAGGTCTTATCTCGGTTGATTTTTTGTCCTGAGGCCTGCTTATAAACTTCAAGGATTCTTAGCACCTCCCTATTTTCTTGGATAGAAGCCTTACAGAATAGTAAACTATCATCTGCAAACAACAGATGATTCACCACAGAGGCCCCTTTGCATACTTTAACTCCACTAATCTGCTTCCTTGTACCAGCTTGATTCAACATAGAGATAGGGCCTTCAGTCCCCAGCAAGAACATATATGGAGACAATGGATCTCCATGCCTTATCCCTCGGGAAGGATGTATATGACCAACAGGTCTCCCATTAATAAGAATGGAGAAAGAAATAGATTTAACACAAAGCATAACTGGCTGAATCCATTTGCTTGCAAACCCCATATGCTTCATAACAACCTCTAGATAGTGTCATTCAAGCCTATCATAGGCTTTACTCATGTCCAATGTAAGAGACATGAATCCGACATTGCCACTCATTTTCCTTCTAAGAAAGTAAATCAATTCATAAGCTACCAAAATATTATCTAAAATGACTCTCCCTAGTACAAATGCACTTTGTGAAACAGATACAATCTGAGGTAAGATCAACTTCAACCTATTTGACATTACCATGGATATCAATTTATAAATGACATTACAAAGGCCGAAAGGTCCATATTCAAACACTTTCTGAGGCTTGGTGACTTTAGGAATAAGGGCTATGAAAGTGTGATTAAGAGCAGAAGGAAATTGACCAATGTTTAAAGCATGCAACACAGCCTTAGACACTGACTTCCCTACTATATGCCAATGTTGCTGATAAAAAATAGGGTCCATACCATCGAGACCAGGAGCAATAGTTGTAACACCTGAAACCTGCACTAACCCGGCTTTCTAAGATTTTTGGGTTTTTACGTATGAAAAACCCACTTGGGATTTACAAGTTTTTTTTTTTTTTAGGTTGAGTCGAGACCTGAAAAACAAGAAAAAGCCCACTTATTAATTTTTTCTGTGTACTACTAGACGTGGACCGAATTTTTTCCAATGAGCCAGAAGCCCATTTCCTGAGATAATGTAGACCCCATAGCATGTACGTCTCTCATGTAGTTTCTCCCTCTCATCCTTTCTAGTGTTTCCTTACTCTCTATATATACAATTACACACTTCATGCACAGCCCCTCAGGCAAGTCTGATTCCAGTGCATACGAGTTTGTCCCATTTTTTATTTCAGAGTTCTATTTTCCATTAAGACCCCCAACCCCCACTTTGCACCACTCCCTTATCTCTTAGGGTTTGTTCTTGGTCACCTATATATTCACACGATAACCTCAGAGTTTCGTACAACCCTCGATCTCATGTATATATCTAACCTCCTCAACCCTAGATGCGGTTGCTGCCACACCACCTCTAGGTACTTTCAGTCCTAAGCTCCTATTGGTTGATCCCTGCCACAAAGCACAGAAAGGTGTTTCTCACCAACCAGCCTCACCTGTGACGCCCCCAAATTCTGCTTGGGATCGGACGGACATTTGAAGCGTCGAGACATGCAACACATGGTTATCTGCCCCCGTTCATGACATATAAGATGCAATATTCGCAGCGGATAATTTTTTTTTCTTCAGCAATACTATGCACTAAACTGAAATATCCCAAATACTTAAAACATACTTCATACATAATGAAATACTCAAAAACTGATATCACAATACTAGTCCAAAATGGTTGTGATCAAAAGAGTGAGAGAGATTGAACTCCACAAATACAAGTAGTAATCTGAGGTAACTACTGTACTAACACCTACATCGCATAGTCACTTAGTTGACCGTTTCTAGTTGGTCGATTCCCGATTCTCCTTCAGATCCTATAACAAAATCTACCATTAGGGGGGAATGGTAGTTGGGACTACCACAGTGAGATTTGATTACAAATCTCAGCAAGTTAACAGGAAACTTCCACACAGGTTAATGACGCATGCATGGCAGTAAAAGCATGAATGCATAATCAAATCATAAGTAATCATAGCATAACTTGACATACAACATAACATAACTGGCATAACTTAAACTGAAACTGAAGCTTACCATGAACGTGACTTGAAACATAACATGGACTTGAAACATAACATGAACATGAACATGAACATGCATAATTTGAACATGAACTTGAGCATGTCATAACATAAATATGAACTTAGAACATAACGTAAACGTGAACATAACATAACATGAACTTGGAACATATTCTTGTCTCATGGGATTACCATGATTGCGTGAACGTAAACTTGAACATAACATAACGTGAAACATGACTTGAACTTGGAATCATATTCAATAGACTTAATCATTAAAGTGACCATATGGATGCTACACAGGTCCCCTTGAGCCGTGTGTCCCTGCCGATTACCGCATCACATCACAGGTTTCAATACCAGCTGTGAGTGCGTTAATACGTACTCCACAGTTTTTGTGGCCCCACGTATTCTACATGACACAATTGCTGTGTCTCACGTAGTGTATGCTCCACAGTTGTTGTGGTCCCATACTTCATACTCCACAGTTGTCGTGGCCCCATGACTTATCCGTTTGTGCCACACTTGCTGTGGACACACGTAACATAATCTGTGACACCATCGGCGTTAGTGCCTGGTGCGCTCCGGTGACCAGCTAATTAGGCCCCATTTGCAACCTGTTGACTGTACTTCATCAACCCAGGGAATTTCACACCAATTTAGACACTCCAGCGTAAACAAAAGAGTTCCACTAGGATATTACCCCATCCTAGCGCTTAGGGTCATGATTGACATAAATAACTTAACTGGCAGACATGACATTTCGTAACGTGACGTAACATGAACATGACATAAACGTGACATAAAAGACATAAATCTTGACGTAGCGTAACGTGACATGAATGTAAGACGACATACATGACATATTTCGAGACATAAATGTAACAGAGAATATTTCATAACATGTCATACATGTAACATGGCATACCATATAACAGACAACATTTCTTAACATGGCGTAACATGTGACAGTGAATATTACGTGACATGAAATACATGTAATAGATGGCATACTTAACTTAACATACTTGCAATGTATAGCAATACGTGACAGAATATCTTGTGTAACAGATGAATAATTCAGGACAGTATAAATTCTGTGTAACAGATAAATATGTAATGACTTGGCATGGCACATATGATAACATGCATACATACAATTTAGTTCCCTTACTGATCACTCATACACATGAAACTGATAGTAAGTTAAAAGCTAACTTACCTCGATCTTCGCGCTTCGAGACAAAACTCAAGTGCGATCACGGGAAACTAAAAGTAATGATTTCTAAAAATTAGAACTTAATCACTAACAATTAGAAATATGGAAAGATATCAACTTAGAGTAAAATTACCATTTTACCCTCTACATGTGGGAAAATGACCATTTTACCCCTAACTTAAGGATTTTGCATCCTAATTCCAAAAATCACCAAAATTTACATACTTTATGTAAATTTTGTCCTAAGCTCAAATATCAATTCATAAAAATTTAAAACTAAACACAACCATCAAAACTCTATATGGCTGAAACTTACAAGGCTATTTCCTTTGGTTTTTGTTGTAATTCTTTCAAATCTCAAAACTCATGATTAAACCAACATTTTTCTTCTACTACACTCATAACATATTCTTAAGAATAATAATGTTTTGAATCATGAACAAAAGTCATCAAAATCACTAAAACCATACTTGAACTTTTTGGTTTCTCTTCTATGTTCAAAACAGAATTTTATTTCTAACTTGTTTTGATCAACCTCTTGATCCATGACTTATAAAGAAGTGATCTTCAAACCAAAATATCACATGGTTCAAAAAGGTGTCCTAAAACAGATCCAAGCTTCAAACTCAAGATCACATGGGTAAACATTAACCAAAACATAAATTTAGCCAAGAACATCATCACTTTGGCCTAACCGAATATCTCCTTGCATAAAATTTCATATCTTCGAAACTAACGTCAAATATCTTCAAAATAACATTCTAACATGTATATAAGAGGCTTAGGATCTTCCAATAAAAATATCAAAACCATTGGAATAAGATTAAACCATAAAAGATTTAAACTTTCTCAAAACAGAAACTGTTTTTCCTCTTCCAGTTTCTAAGTTTCTAGACCTAAGAAAATATTTCACCAAAACTTTTAATCATGCAACAAATCCTCAACCAATAATCATATACACATGTTAACAGTACTCCATAAAAATTTCGGACCAAGATCTATTCATTAGCTTGGTCAAAAACTCCAAAATATAACACACTCTCCAGTTTATCGCCCAGAATGACCTTTCTGGGGTCTAAACCACTTTTTACCAATCAAATGATCTCCAAATGGAACTAATAAAATATCCACGTAAACTAAACTCCAAAAGAAACAACTTTAATGAAGGAAAATTTGCGATAAAACACTTAAAAAAGCTTTGAAACGGGCGTTCAAAAGAGGTAAGAAAAACTGTCCGAGAGTGTCTTTTGTGTTCTATGAAGGAAAAGTGTAAAGGAGAGTTGCTTTTCGTGGGAAGTGGACTGGAGAGCCTCTTACACAAGCTATGTAAAGTGATAGGACTGAAGCAATGGTTGAGTGTTGGCGTTTTCTTCTCATAAAAATCAGACCAAGATCTTTTCTCAAGGTAGAGTGTGAGAGTGAAAGAGTGAGGTGGCCCTTTAGCTTTGTCTTTCAAGAACCTTCTAGGCCCTTCTTGTAAAGATCTGGCCAGTCAAGTGGGGGTACAAAACTTAGCCATGAAGCAATCCTATGGTGACCAAATTCGTGGGCCTTAATGGGCCTAAACCGAATGGGCCTAAAATTTGGGGTTTAAAGAGGGTTTGAGTTGCTATCAAGCACAAATCCAATATCACTTGGCCCAATCAATTTTTCAAGGTTAACAAGGTTGGATAATGATGTTCTAACACAAATTTGAAGGATTAATAGCATGTGGAAGTGATTTAATCAAGTGATTAAACACAATGCTATAAATCGGATTAGAAAATGTTTAGAGGCCAACTTTAGGGTTTTGGTGAAACCGTTTAGGGTTCCGATTTCAACCATGCTTTTGGGCTTTCGATTGGATTCCCACCATTTAGGATTTTACTAGGATTGAAGCCCTCTTTGATCTAGCACAATTTGGTTGAGCAGATGAAACAAAGTTTTGCTTAAGTGGCATGATTTCACAGCTTGATTCCTTCAGATCCATCAAACGCACCTCATGGTACCAAGTGTCTAATATTATTCACTAAGTGTGGCGGAGATCTTGCCAAGTGTCCAAATAAAACTTCTCTAATCTAATTTGGACATTCCACACTATGATTTTGAAATACGGCAATTGGTGCACTTAACACTAAAAATTCCTAAATATTCATATTAACCTACAGTGAAAATATTATATCAAAATTCAACCTCGAAGTGTCCCTAAAAATAATTTCACAATTTCCAACAGACATTTCATCTGGAATTATGAAAATAGGATATTGCGCCTTAAAATTCTAAATAATCCACTGAGTCTAATGGCGTAGACCATAATGCATTCTGACACTTCTAACCACCTCAAATAAATAAAACTCATATTTCTAGCAGCATAGCGAATGATAACACTAACTATGTTGATGGACTAAAACCTATGCAATTGGTCGATTCGTAAAAATTTATGGGGTTTTTACGAGATTCCTAAAGTCAATAGAAATTCCACCAATGAATTTCTAGCGGGCTGTTACATCCTCCTCTCCTAAAAGAAAGATTTCGTCCTCGAAATCGACGTAAGTACAAACATAAAATACGCTCAAAAGAAGAACTTGCTTACCAACTTATTGCCCATCACTGGATGCCTCATCACGCCCAAGGGGCAGGTCTCGTTCTTCTTGAGGTAACGTCTTCTGTAACAGCAAGGTAGAAATTCATTGGTGGAATTTCTATTGACTTTAGGAATCTCGTGAAAACCCCATAAGATTTTATGAATCGACCAATCGCATAGGTTTTAGTCTGTCAACATAGTCAGTGTTATCACTCACTATGGTGCTAGTAATATGAGTTTAATTATTTGAGGTAGTTAGAAGTGTCAGAATGTGTTATGGTCTATGTCATTAGACTCAGAGGATTATTTAGGATTTTATGGCGCAATAACTTATTTTCATAATTCCGGACGAAACGTCTGTTAAAAATTGTGAAATTATTTTTAGGGGCACTTCGAGGTTGAATTTCATTAAATGATTTTCACTATAAGTTAATATGAATATTTAGAATTTTTTAGTACTAAGTTTATTATGTATTTTTTTGGAGTGAATAGTAACCACGATAAGCGCACCCATTGCAGTGTTTTCAAAATCACAGCGTGGAATGTCCAAATTAGGTTAGAGAAGTTTTATTTGGACACTTGGCAAGATCTTAGCCACACTTAGTGAATGGTATTAGACACTTGGCACAAAGAAGAACCATTAGATAGATTTGTGAAGGATCAAGGTGTGAGATCATGCCACCTAAGCAAAGCTGTGTTTCATCTGTTCAACCAAATTGTGCCAGACCAAAGAGGGTTTCAACCCTAGCAAAACCCTAAATGGTTGGAATCCAATTGAAACCCCAAAAGCTTGGTTGAAACCAAAACCCTAAATGGTTTTCCCAAACCCTAAAGTTGGCCTCCAAACCCTTTTTAATCCGATTTCTAGCATTGTGTTTAATCACTTGATTAAATCACTTCCACATGCTATTAATTAATCAAATCCTTGTTATGACATCATTATTCAACCTTTTAAACCTTGGGAATTTGATTGGGCCAAGAAAAATTGATTTTGGGCTTGATAGCATCTCAAACCCTAACCAAACCCCCTTTAAACCCCAAATTGAAGCCCACTTGGTGGGGCCCACCAAGGCCCACGAAATTGGCCACCTTGGCAAAGCTTCTTGGAGAAGTTTCCTCCCCCACATGGCAGACCATCCACTGCCATTGGCTGCACCCAATAGTGCCTTGATGTGAAGGAGAAATCCACTCCATCAACCTCCATCTTTCACAGCTGCTGCAAGCAGTCTCTGCCCCTCTCTATTCTCCACTTTATGTCACATATCCACCTCCAATCAAGGGTCATTCAAGCCCATAACTTCTCCCTCCAGAAGTCTAAAGTCGTGCAAGACATACTTCTCTCCATTTTATCACTTCTTTCTCCCGTTCTTAGAGAGAAACCCAAAAGAGCTCTCTCGGGCAGATTTCTGGGACTTTTTGCGTGGCCATTTACGACCCTTTGTAAGTATTTTCGCACGATGATTCCTTCACATAAGTTGTTCGTATTTGAGTCTAGTTTCCGTGGATATATTATTAGTCTCATTCCATTCTCATTTGCTCGGTTAAAAGTATTTTTAACCATGGAAAGGTCATTCTGGGCGTGAAACTGGAGAGTATGTTATATTTTATGGAGTGTTGTTAACATGTGTTTATGAATGTTCATTGAGGTTTTGTTGCATGCATAAATCTTTTGAGGATAGATTTGCTTAGGGTTAGAAACTTGAAAACTGGAAGTGGAAAAACAGTTTCTGTTTGGTGAAAGTTTGAATATTTCGTGGTTTAATCTTATTCCAAAGGCTTTGATTTTTTTATATGATGATCTTAAGCCTCTTATATACATGTTAGGATGTTATTTCGAAGATATCTAGTATTATTTTTTTAAAGATATGATTTTCTATGCAAGAGGATTTCGGGTAGGCCTAAACTTTGATGTTTTTGAGTTAGATCCATGTTTTATTAAATTTTAGCCATGTGATTTTAAGTTTGATGGTTGGATCTTCTTTAGGACACATTTTTTAAACCATGTGATGTGTTAGTTTGAATATGACATGTCTTTAAGCCATGGATCAAGAGATTGATCATAGTTAGTTGGGAAAAAAAATTTCTGTTTTGGACTAAGTTTAAAACCAAAAACTCCAAGTGTTGTTTTGTGATTTTTGGTGAGTTTTGTTTGATGATTTAAAGCATGTTTGATCTTAGGATGATGTTATGAATATGTTAGAAGTAAGATTTGATTTTTTGGAATTCTTGGAGATGTTTTTATTAAGGTCAAAACTTGTGATTTAAGGTTTACTTTTTGTTAAAAAGTTTGGGTCTTTTTACAAAAAGTTTGGTATTGATAATTAGCTTTTTCTTAATGGATAGTTTTAAGGGTGTTTTTAAACTTAGGATAGGAAGATCTTCGTTACAAGATTTTGGTTTATTCATGAGTTTTGGAACTTGAAAGAATTGCAACCAAAATAAGACAAATGGCCTATGTAGGTTTCGGCCATAGTGAGTTTTTCATAGTTGTGATTGGTTTTAAATTTTTCTGAGTTGAGATTTGAGTTTGGGACAAAATTTACATGAGGAATGTAAATTTTGGTAATTTTTTGGAATTAGGATATCAAATCCTTAAGTTAGGGGGTAAAATGGTCATTTGCCCACATGTAGAGGGTAAAATGGTAATTTTACTCTAAGTTGTCTCTTTTCACATTTCTAATTGTTAGTAATTAATTTCTAACTTTTAGAATAACCTTTTACAGTTCCTCGTGTTTCGCGCTTTATTCTAGTAGAACGCAACGATCGAGGTAAGTTAGCTTTTAACTTACTATCAGTTTAATGTGTATGAGTGATAAGTAAGGGAACTAAATTGTATGTATGCATGTTATCATATGTGCCATGCCAAGTCATTACATATTTATCTGTTACACAGAATTTATTCTGTCATTAATTATTCATCTGTTACAAAAGATATTCTGTCACGTATTCCTATACATTGCAAGCATGTCATGTTTAGTTAAGTATGCCATCTGTTACATGTATTTCATGTCATGTAAGATTCACTGTCACATGTTACACCATGTTATAAAATGTTGTCTGTTATATGGTATGCCATGTTACGAAATGTTGCATGTTACATGTATGCTATGTTATGAAATGTATTCTGTTACATTTATGTCTTGAAGTATGTCATGTCTGTCATCTTATGTTCATGTCATGTTATGCTACGTCAGGACTTTTGTCTTTTATGTCACGATCATGTTACGTCACGTTACGAAATGTCATGTATGCCAGTTAAGTTATTCATGTCAATCACGACCCTAAGCGCTAGGATGGGGTAATATCCTAGTGGAACTCCTTTGTTCACGCTGGAGTGTCTAAATAGGTGTGAAATTCCCTGGGTTGACAAAGTACAGTCAACAGGTTGCGAATGGGGCCTAATTAGCTGGTCACCGGAGCGCGCCAGGCACTAACGCCGATGGTGCCACACATTACGTTACGTGTGTCCACAGCAAGTGTGGCACAAACAAATAAGTCATGGGGCCACAACAACTGTGGAGCATACACTACGTGAGACACAGCAATTGTGACACGTAGAATACGTGGGGCCACAACAATTGTGGAGTACGTATTAACGCACTCACAGCTGGTATAGAAACCTGTGATGTGATGCGGTAATCGGCAGGGACACACGGCTCAAGGGGACCTGTGTAGCACCCATATGGTCACTTTAATGATTAAGTCTATTGAATAAGATTTCAAGTTCATGTATTTCACGTTCAAGTCATGTTTCAAGTTCACGTTATGTTACATTCAAGTTTACGTTCACGCAATCATGGTAATCCCATGAGACAAGAATATGTTTCAAGTTCATGTTATGTTATGTTCCAAGCGTTCATGCTATGCTTCAAGTCACGTTCATGCTAAGCTTCAGTTTCAGTTTAAGTTATGCCAGTTATGTTATGTTGTATGTCAAGTTATGCTATGATTACTTATGATTTGATTATGCATTCATGCTTTTACTGCCATGCATGCATCATTAACCTGTGTGGAAGTTTTCCGTTAACTTGCTGAGATTTGTAATTAAATCTCACTATGGTAGTCCCAACTACCATTCCCCCCGAATGGTAGATTTTGTTATAGGATCTGAAGGAGAACCGGGAATCGACCAACTGGAAACGGCCGACTAAACGACGGTGCGACGTAGATGGTATTACAATAGTTACCTCAGATTACTACTTGTATTGGTGGAGTTCAATCTCCAGCACTCTTTTGATCACAACCTTATGGACTATTATTGTGATCTTAGTAGTTTAGTATGTCGTTAAGTATGGAGTATGTTTTAAGTATTTGGGATATTTTAGTTTGGTGCTGTAACGACCCGACCCTATAAAATATTTTTTTAGGGATATTTTATTGAAGTTTGTTATTTTATGGAATTCTTTCGTATCTGGCGCGTTGTTAAAAAGGAAAAGCTTTTTATATTTAAGTTTAGTAGTAGCACACTGGCTCCTCGAAAATTCTAAAACGTCTTTTCGGGAACGGGGTGTTACATTTGGTATCAGAGCCCAGGTCGAAAGATTCTGTAGACTTTTCAAAATAGAGAGAGAAAAACTTTTGCAAAGAAATTTTTTTAAAAAAAAAAAAAATGTTTGGAAAATAGAGAATGAAGGAAATAAATGTCTAGGCCAAGGTCTCCCAAGGCAAGTTCTACTCTGCAGTAAGTATGTTATAAATTTTCTTTTAGTAGTTGAATGCATCTTGATTGACATTGTTAAAACATGCATATTAGAATGGCACCTCGTGGAAGAAGACCACGCGTACCCCCCTCTTAGAACAATACCGTACAAGATGATAATTCAGAAGTACTCGCTGCTGCAGCGACACGTTTCTTTCAAAGGATGGTCAATGGTGATATGGTGGTAGGTAGAACCACACAAGTAGGATGCACATTAGAACAGTTCTCCCACCAGCACCCACCAACTTTCGATGGTAGATTGAATTCCTTAGACGCAGAAAGCTGGATTGAACGTATGGAGCAAATTTTCGAAGTGCTTTACTGCATGGATGATCAGAAGGTGAAATATGCCACTTACCATTTGACTGACATGGCAAACAAATGGTGGAAGTCGACTCGGGCTTTGGTTCAGTTGGAATTGGGGGAAGCAGTCCCCATTACTTGGGAGCATTTCATGAAAATCTTTTTGGACCACTTCTTTCCGCAAACCCTTCAGGAGTCGAGAGCTCGCCAGTTTATGGATCTTACTCAAGGATCAATGACGGTAGCACAATATGCTACGACATTCATGGAGCTTTCCCGTTTTGCCAGTTACTTAATTCCATATGAGGAAAAGAAAGCTGAAAAGTTTGAGCGCGGTCTGAATCGCAGGATTAGGGAGCGTGTACGTACTCTCAGGATTCGGAGTTTCACGGAACTGGTCACCTGTGCTACCATTGCTGAAGAAGACATTCAAGAAAGTATCGATTACAATAATCAAAGAAAGCGACAGCAGCAACAACAACTCCAACCAGCATCACATAGGGATAAGAGGCCTTGTCAGGATAATGGACAACGGCCACGACAGGGCGAAACAGGATGGCTCCCCCTATGTGGAAAGTGTAGTAAGAGGCATGCAGGGAAATGTTTGTTGGGAACCGGAGCATGTTTCAAGTGTGGGAAGGAAGGACACCATCTTCGAGACTGTCCTGGGAAGAATATAGCTACTACTCAAGCTACAAGGGATGGACAGAAGAATATGGCACCAGCTCGAGTTTTCTCCTTGGTACAGTTGCGTGACACCGATGTGCCCGCCAATGAGAACACTGGTAACTATTTTCCTTAATTAGAAATATCGGTTATTGATTGGAGTATTAGCAATGTAAGTTGTGGTATTCATGATGACTACTGGAAATGTTATAGGTGCTATAGGTAACGAAATTCAATTTTAGCATGAATTATAGGAGTTAGGATCTGAACTTTGGAGAATCTCAGGTTATGATTTATTTGAGATTATTATTGCATGTGGAGAATTTTCTTTTTAAATACTTTTCACGGAATTATTATTTTTAGGCCTATAATCGTATTCATTATCGAGGCTTACAATTTTGAAGAATTAGCGAGGTGTAAGAATAAATATCAAAGGATTAAAAGTCAGGAAATAATAGGTTCGATTAAATGACCAAGGATTTAGAATAAAGACAACAAAAGAATGTGGAGAATTAGTACGTTGGTTGTTGAGTTCTAGCAAATTCCGAGGACGGAATTTTTATATGGAGGGGAGATTGTAACGACCCGACCCTATATTTTTTTTTTAGGGATAAAATTTGAATAATTTTATTAAGGCTCTATTATTATTATTATTATTATTATTATTATTATTATTATTATTATTATTATTATTATTATTATTATTATTATTATTATTATTATTATTATTATTATTTTTACTATTATTATTATTTTTTCTGTCCAGCCCTTGAATCCTCTTCAGAATACAACTCCTCTTGCCGGATTTTTCTTCTATTTTGAATTTCAAACAATCTACTCACATGCACATACACATGCACGTCTATTTCTTTTTTTTTTTATCTAGGGTTTTCTTTAGGTTCTCAAACAATTATACATATACACGTTTCACTCACCAAAGAATGCAAGCCGCCATGCCCCCATCGTGAGTCTTCCCATCGCGTATCAATTCAACGCATGCACGGCTTCATCCGTTTCCTCCGCATTCACGTTTCTCATCCTAGGGTTTTTCTCTCGGCTCTCTTTTGGCTAGGTTTATAAATACGTTAGGCCCTCCTCTGCATGAAGGAGATAGCCGCTGCCACCAACGTCTAGAGACACTCACGCACACAGAGCACTTTCTGCAATCCTCCTCCCCTCAAAACCGCAACACACGTCCGAGAAGACAAGCTCCACCACCTCCCTCAAGCTCATCCAGCAGACCACCTCTCCCTCCACCGTAAATCCCACTGCCGTGTTGGTTCACTTTTCCTCCACACACACAACCACTGCACGCCACCGGGAATCCGCAGCACCACCTTGCCGAAGCCAAGCAAACCACGTCGCAGCTCCTCCCTCTGGCCACCTCGTTGCCCAGATAGCCGAACCACCGCACGGCCCGCCCTCGAAAAAAGCCATAAACCCGCTGCCATCCTCCCCTGTTTTAGGCCCTCGAAACAGAGCACCCCCACTCAAACCAAGAACCACGTTTTGCCACTTTTGGGCCGCGTCGCCACCATTGGCAGCAGCAGACGATGCCGGAGATCTATCCTCCACTGCCCTGTGACGCCACAGCAAACCGCCACCCTTGTTCTGTAAGTTCAAGCCGTGTTCTCCCTCTCTTTCATCCCGTAAACTCTCCCTCTCATATAACTCTCTCTCACTCTCAGTTGCTTAGCCACCACTCGTCGGAGTTGACGCCGTGCCCAGCCACCAGAACCACCGTCGCGACTGCCTTCTTCCTCTCTCGGTGAGCATCACACCCCTCAACCCGAATGCATGCATCCCTTTCACGCGTAAACCAAACCGGATCATGCAACCCGTAAATCGTTCTTTTTCTTTAGGTCAGTTATATTACAAAAATGGCCCTCTATTTTATTTTCCCAAAATGCCCATGTTCAGTATGTTGTTTTCCAAAAATATCCTTGCTTATTTAAGACTAACGGGTAAGGCTATTTTAGTGTCAAGAAGTGTTTAGGTTTAGAAAATATAGACTATTTTAGTAGTTAGGTTTTTAAATAGAATCACTTGTTTAATTAGAAATTTATGCAAAATACGTGTTTATTTTTTTATAGGCGACCGATTTCGTGCCGAAAATAGTGGATTAGCATTGCAAGGTAAGTAGCATGATCATATCCTTACGCGTATGTACAGTGAGCTGTTTGTCTTTTTATAAAAGATATTATGCATGTATGCCCTTTATTGGAAATCCCTTTTTACGTATCCAAAACATGATAAAATTATGAAAAAGTCATGATTTTATGGGAAAGATTATTCATGAAATTATTTATGAAATGCATGATTTTATGTGAAAGATTATTCATAAAATTATTTATAAAATGCATGATTTTAAGTGAAAGATTATTCATAAAATTATTTAGGAAATGCATGATTTTAGGAGAGAGTTATTTCGTAAAATATTTATGAAAAATCATGATTTTATGCGATGAAACATGTATCACGACGTTTATGAAAGAATGCGATTTCGTTTGAAATCTATGATACGATATGACAAGTATGTATGTGATTTCTTTTGAAATCTATGAAATGACAAGTATGCAAGTATGATTTGATAAAATATGTAACGGCCTATGTTATGATATGAAAACGGTACCTATGTTATGGGCATATTGCATTGCCAGGTCGTGCATGCTGGTAGTGCACCCAGTATTGTCTTCCTTATGTATGGATTCCACAACCCGCGGCCACGGGCGGAATCGGAATCTTTTTAGATTCGCTAACCCTAACTCACAGGGGTCAACAGTGGGTAACGGCCTATGATAAGTGAAAGATAAGTTAATGTTCATGCTCATGTTATTTATGCATGTATTTATGAATATGCACGCTTTTCAAGACACCTTATGTTTATTATGTTTACTGTGTGATGTGTTCCTTATTGAGTATTCGACTCATTTTAGTTTGTTTTCATGTTTTTTTTTTAAACCCCCCAGGTGATGACATTTATGAAGATGAGACTGCAGGACATGACTTGACTCCGGGAGGCAAGGCTGAGGCCTAGACAAATTTTGCTATGATTATTTCTATGGTTTAAATAAATTATTTTGATAAGCACATAAGACTTCTGTATTTCTTAATAAATGCTTCCGCAGACTTTATTTTAAATTTTCAGTATTTATTGAAGTTTGTTATTTTATGGAATTCTTTCGTATCTGGCGCGTTGTTAAAAAGGAAAAACTTTTTATATTTAAGTTTAGTAGTAGCACACTGGCTCCTCAAAAATTCTAAAATGTCTTTTCGGGAACGGGGTGTTACAGGTGCATAGTATTGCTAAAGAAAAAAATTATCCGCTGCGAATATTGCATAATGCTAGATGCATGTTAGGAATATTGCATCTTATATGTCATGAACGGGAGCAGGTAATCTTGTGTTGCATGTCTCGACACTTCAAATGTCCGTCCGATCCCAAGCGGAATTTGGGGGCGTCACATCTTCCACTTGTAGTCAACACTATTCTTATCTACAACCATCACATGGTTAAACAAAAAAACTACCACTATAACATTGGGGTATAACAATCCCAAAAGTTACTGCCTAAACTTAATGACTTCTAGGCTGACCTTCTAGGATACTGAATCCTTGCTTAAAAGAAATCACTATTCAAATAATTATCCACAACGTGTATATATATCTTCCATTCTTAACTCTCTTTGTCTCAAATCATATCAATTTGTACTGGAATCTTTCCACAAGGTAGGTCAAGTCGTACCAGCATACTCTCTAAATCTAAAACTTCAAGTATTCTTACAGTTCATTTTGGAAGAATTTAATCCATACACAACTGAATTCACATTCTCTATTTCCTCAAGGAATTATATCTGCCTAGAACTAGCTTACTCCTTCATAATCACCACGAATCGTTCCTCCTCCTAGGTGGTACCTTGATAAACGATTAGCTATTAACCTCAACTCAAGAGTTTCTCTCTTATGATTAACATAGCTCTTCTATCCATCATGAGTTGTCTCTTATTCTGACTCTAATCCAAAGAATTTGTTCTTACTGTTCACGTAAATCCTTAAGACAAGCTTTTACTCCCCATATAAATGTCTCCAATATAAGGGCAATCTAGGTTTCCACAAACACGGTGCTTCGCCAGAAACCATTTATTCGCGATTGGATGAAACTATTATCCTAAGTGAATCCTACTAAAGTCAAAGCTTCTCCCACACACTGTACTCTTTCGAACACAAATTTCATTGTAACCTTAGAATCAAAACAAACTCCAAATACGTGGGATACTAATTCATCAACTTTGAATATCCTTCCTCGTACTACTAAAAGGTATTACATATCTACCTGGTATGAATAGAAATACTCCTAATGAGAAATGTTACTCTTACCACCTGGTAACAATTAAAACTACGAACTGAACTCTCGTGCAATACCACAATCATTAAAAATAGGGTCTCGCTTGAATCAAACTGCGTACAAGTTATAAACCTCAATGATTTAACTTACCCAAAATATCAATAATGCAATAGTACCATCAATTGCAATCTAATCAACCTTAAATAAGCTTAACATAGATCATTCATGGAAGCTTTGCAACGGCCTATTCTGCCTCCAACATTCAAACTCCCAGTCTAGCGCCTTGAGTTAATCAATGGTGAACTGGGTTTTGTTTTTTCGAATACTGAAATGGCAAGGGCTACCGAAGACTTAAAATATGCTTTGGTTCTCAAATTCCTAAACACCAGACCATCCATTGATGTATTGCAGAAACATATTATTAAATCTTGGGGGTTTAGTGAGGTGCCTACGATAAGTTTTATGGATGATTTTCACGTCCTCTTGCACTTAATGAATGAGAAAGACTATCTCCATGCATGGGCTCTTGAAGGGCAGGTGGTGGCTGGTGTGCAATTTAGGTTGTTTAGTTAGACGGTGGGGTTTGATGTTAAAAATGAACCTTCCATTGCTCCCCAATGGATCTTTTTACTAGGTCTCCTATTGCACCTATATCGGTTTGATTACCTCCAAAGTTTTGCTACTATGTTGGTAAATTCTTGGGCACAGATAACCCGACTATTTACATAATTCAGGCCACAGGGGCGAGGTTGTGTATTGAAGTGGATCTCTGGGATGATCCGATTGCAGACTTTCCTATGAGGATTGGCAACTCGAATCAGATTTGGAAACCAGTTGTTTATGAAAAACCAGGATTTTACTGCAACAAGTGCTTTAGACAAGGCCATTCCGAGGTGATCTGTAGAAACGGGTAGAATGCTAAACGTGGTAATGACGTGAGTAGGATGGGGAAAGTGGGTGGAAATAAGGATGATGCAAAAGTATGGAAGGAAGTGGAGCAGAAGAATCTGGTGCTTGAGACTACGCATGAGGAAGCTAATAAGGTTGATAAATCTCAAGATAGGGTTGAGTCTTACAAGGCAGGGGCAGTACAGACAAAAGCAAGAAAGTTGTAGTGAGTTAGTCGACCCAGATGGATTGCAGGGTTGGGAGGAGAACTTGTGAAAGTGGGGAGGGGGTTTCATTTCCTCCAGTGATTCGAGTTGGTACCAGTCAAGACAACGAGAACCGTGTTTTGCATGATGATGAGGTGCTTGTCAGGTTGAAAATTCAGCCACTCATAGATACGTGCCAGATTCATAACAATGTTGAAGATGAGGTGCTTGCCAGGTTGAGAGTCCAGCCACTAGTAGATACTTTCCAAATTCATAACAATGTTGAAGATGAGGTGCTCGTTGAAGACATTACGCATGAAGAGGAAGAGGAAGAGTTGTTGGGCAAAGTTGATCGGATTCTTTGTCAAAACAAATATGAAGCTCTATCGGAGGAGGAGTCATTATCGGTGGTTCATGCTAATAAAGATTATAACTCAGAACCCGGTGACTCGCGAATAAGGGAGGGAGTATCTAATGGAGAAAGAACTATTGAGCCGAGGAGATCTAAGAGGGCTAAGGCCCTTCCTCCCAATCTTTGTTGATGTTTGGCAATATTGCAATTTGGAATGTCCGTGGGTTGGGAACTTCCAAGAGAAGGTTACGTAGTTTGATAAACAAGCTGAATATTTCGATCTTGGCGATATTTGAGCCTTTTCAGGCGGTTGAGAAAATTAATAAGTGGGCGCTACGTATTGGGTTTCACAAGTTATCTTCAAATATGGAAAGTGGGAGGCAAAATATGGCTTTGTTGGAGAGAGGAGGTAGAGATGGATTTGGTAGCCGAGATTAACCAACCCTTTACAAGTTTGTTCTCTTGTAATGGGGTGGCTATCATGGTTTCTTTCATTTATGCCAAATGTTCGATGATTGAGCATTGTGAGTTATGGGATCATCTGAGTAGTATAACTTTCACGGGTATTCCCTGGATTATTATGGGAGGTTTTAACAGTATTCGTGTGGACGTTGAACGAAGGGGTGGGAATCCAATATCCCGGTTGGCTATGAGTGAATTTAATAATTGCATTGATAATTGTGGTTTGTTAGAATGGAACCTTTCTGGTATTCAATTCTCTTGGTGTAATGGGCAACAGGGTCTAGCTCGCAGCTGGGCTAAGATTGATCGTATTCTGGTTAATAATACTTTTACAGTCAGGTGTGGAGGTGCTGAGGCTAGGTTCTTAACCATAGTACGTTCGATCACTCGCCCCTTCTTCTCCAATTGACGCCTTCCCTCCAACGGTATGGTCCGGCTCCCTTTCGTTTTCA
This sequence comes from Juglans regia, assembly GCF_001411555.2. Taxonomy (NCBI): domain Eukaryota; kingdom Viridiplantae; phylum Streptophyta; class Magnoliopsida; order Fagales; family Juglandaceae; genus Juglans; species Juglans regia. The sequence continues at coordinate 7,452,636 of NC_049909.1, read as the reverse complement.
AAATATGTGGTTATTGCATGAGGATTTTCTTAGGGTGGCTCGAGAGGCTTGGAGTGTGGAGTCACCGGGGTGCCAATAAGTTGATTATTCTGGCTGGAAAGATTAAGAAGATGAAAGTCATTCTCCATGCTTGGAACAAAAACATATTTGGCAGGGTGGATTTTTGTATCCGAGAACCTGAAGAGCGGATTGAGATTCTTGAGGAAAGCCTTCAAAATGGCTTTTCTAATCAGTTAGATTCTTAACTGTTGCAGTCCAAGATTGAGTTGGATTCTTGGATGCAGAAGGAACATGCTCGGCTTACTCAGCAGGCTAAGAAAAAATGGATTAAGAGGGTGATCGAAATTCTAAAGTTTTTCATGTTGTTATTGCTCAAAGATGTAGGAACTCGAGTGTCAAGTCCATGCGTATTTCTGAAGATGTCAATATTTCTTCTCCAGAACAAGTGCATGAGGGGGTAGTGAAGCATTTTGAGGATTTTCTTGGGCAGTCTGGGAATGGTGAAATTCCGGATTTAACATCTCTCATTCAGCCTTGTTTTGTGGAAAGTGATCGAGATGCTTTTATGGTTAAGCCTTCAGAACTCGAGGTCAGAGAGGTGATTGCTTCCATTTCTTTGGATTCTAGCCCTGGTCCTGATGAGCTAGGAACTGCTTTTTACATTGCTTGTTGGGATTTCATTAAGCATGATGTCATGGCTGCGATGAAGGATTTCTTCCGTGGTGTAAGCTTGCCTCGATTCTTAACTTCTTCTTTTATTGTGTTGATCTTGAAGGTGCCTAACCCTACGAGTTTTGATAAGTTTCACCCGATACGTCTATGCAATGTGATTTACAAAATCTTTGCTAAATTACTGGTGAATCGGTTATCTCCTGTCCATGGCAAGTTTATTTCCCCTGAATAGGGTGCCTTTGTAAAGGGGCGCAGTATTTTTCAAAATATTTGGTTAACTCAAGAAGTTATTAAATTGCTGCATAAGAAGGCGCGAGGCGGTAATTTGTTCATGAAAGTTGATATGAGCAAGGCTTATGATAGAGTGGAATGGAGGTTCTTCATGCTTGTCCTTCGCTCCTTTGGTATTCCTAATCACTTATGCACACTTGTTTGGAATTGTGTCTCCACCCCTTGGTTTTCTATCATGATGAATGGTACATATAAAGGTTTCTTTAAAACTGAGAGGGGTCTGCGGCAAGGTGACCCTCTATCTCCCTATCTCTTTATTCTGTTCTAGGAAGTTCTATCTCGGCTGATCTCCAAGAAGTTGAGGGAGGCGAGAATTAAATTGTTTTCCCTGCCTTCTGGTGCCCCTTTGTTGTCTCACCTCTTGTATGCAGATGATATTATGGTCTTTTCTAATGCGTCTAAAAGCATCGTTAGATCCTTGATGGAGATTTTTCGTACATTTGAGGTTTGTTCGGGTCAAAAGATTAATTATGACAAGTCTGCTGTTTTCTGGTCTAAGTGGTTACCGCCTAGTCGTACTAGAGAAATCTTGGCTGATACTGGTTTCTCTCAGGGTCATTTCTCACTCACCTATCTGGGAGCTCCTCTAGTTGATGGCAGGCTCAAAGTTTCCCATTTTGATCCTCTTGTGGAGAAAGTTGCGAAAAAATTGGCGGGTTGGAAAAATAGATTGTTATCGCAAGGTGGTCGCTTGATCATCTTGAGGCACGTTCTTACTAGCATGCCTATTCATTTGCTTTTGATGGTTCACATGCCTAAAAAGTGAAGAGGAAATTGGGTAGCATGTTTGCCACTTTCTTTTGGGCAGAAGAGGAGGGAAAGAATAAAAGGAATTAGAGGGCTTGGAAAAAAATGTGTGTTCCGTGTGAAGAGGGAGGTGTGGGTGTCACGGACCTTGGCAAGGTTCAACAGGCTATGTTCCTAGAGTTTGGCTGGCAACTTTTGACGCAGGACTCTCTCTGGGCTAATTTGTTTCTTGCTAAGTATGTGAAAAATAATCATATTTCCTTGATTCAAGAGGGGCAGCTTGGCTCTCAGTTTTGGAAAAATGTTCTTCAAGGCATCCCGTTGTTGTTACAAAATTCTCAATGGAAACTAAGGGAAGGCAAGGTCTCTCTTTGGTTTGACAAGTTTATGGAGGACGAACCTTTATGTATGAGGGCAAATGACATCTCAGAGACTCATCTCAGGGTGAAAGATATAGTGGTGCAAAACTGCTGGGACGTAGATAAACTAATCCACTCGTCGGACCGCAACTGGTCAGTGAGGTTATGGCTACGGTGGGTGGGGTGAAGAATAAAGAGGATGTGTTGATTTGGACTCCTGATAAACACGGGGATTTCTCTACCAAGTCGGCTTGGGAGATTATTCGTGTCAGAGTCACAAAAATGGATGTGCATCATGGATCTGGAATAAATGGTTGCCTGGTAAGATATATATTTGTGTGTGGAAAGCTTTCTTTAATTCTCTAAGTGTGGATGATCAAATACCCAAGATTGGTATTCCTATTGTCTCTTGTTGTAATTGTTGCGAGAATCAGCAATGTGAAGATCTTAATCATGTCCTGGGTAATAGAGATTTTGCTACTGCCCTTTGGAGGAAAGTGTCCGCTGAGATGGGTGTCCCGTTTGTGGCTATCTAGAGCTGGAGGGAACGTATTTTAGCTTGGTTTCTACGTGCTACGCGTGAGTCCCAAGTTCGGATCCTTACCGGTTTACTTCTGTCCATTGTTGTGTGGAGATTGTGGCAACGTAGGTGTATGGCCCGGATGGAAAATAGGAATGAGTCTGTGAATGAGGTTTGGCATTCGATTAAATTTTGGGTGCATGTGGTGATGGATAATTCCTCCAAAGTTGATAAGTTGAGCATTGGGGATTCTAGGCTTCTAGCGCGTCTTGACATTCCCCTTGTTGTTCCTAAGCAAAAAAATGAATAAGCGGTTTGGTGGTCCAAACTGGCCCAAGATCGTGTTAAATTGAATGTGGATGGGAGTAGTTTGGGTAATCCAAGGAGTGGTGGTGGTGGTGGAGTGCTTCGTGACAGGGATGGCAAAATTATTTTTGCTTTCTCTAAAACTTTTGGGTCATGTACCAATAGAGAGGCTGAACTCTGTGCCTTGCTTGAAGGCCTTCGTCTTTGCAAAATTGCCAGTTAGAGGGAGGTTGATGTTGATTGTGACTCACAGGTAGTGGTGTCCTGGGTTAATTCCAGGAATTGCTACCTTTGATATTTGTGGGATTTCTAGGATCTTATTGTTGACCATCTTGAAGAGATGGATGTTGAGTGTTGTCATTGATTCAGAGAAGGGAACTCAGTGGCGGATTCCTTAGCTAAGGAGGGCACGATGGGAGTGGACATGTTTTACATGGATATCCAGAGTCTTCCATGTCATATTAGAGGCATGGCTAGGCTGGACAAATTGGGTCTACCCTATATTCGGTCTTAGTTTTCCTATTTTTGCTAGGCATGTTTAGAGGTCCTTTTAAGCTTGTTTAGAGTTGTTGCTGTTTTGGATTGCTGGTTGTTTTTGTTTGGGAGTCTTTGATGTTTTCACCCATTTGTTTTTCTTGTTCCACGGTATTCCTCCGCCACAAGTGAGGGTTTCTTTAATAAACTTGGGACGGAGCCACTATTGGACATGTGGCTACCAACTGTTCTAAAAAAACAAAGAAAAAGGTTATGGGAATTTTTAGTTATTGAAGCATTAAAATAGATATTTTAGAAGCTTAGGCTTAAATGGTTTAAATTTGTGATTGATTGGAAATTTGCGGATTTTCGTGATTATTTTATAGGTGACAATTTATAGTTGACTTGACATTTTATTTAGGAAAATTCTGAAAAGTTAAGAAGTCCAGGTAAGTGGGGTTCTTATGCTACACTTTTCATAAAAATAAAATGGGTTGAGGTTGATTATTGGAAAATATGCATGTTTTGTTATGAAAATAAATTTGAAATGATCTCAGTTATTTGTTCTGCATTATTCATGAAGTTCTGTATAAAAATAAGGTATTCTTCTGGCATGACTAGTGTAGACATGAGCATATCTTTGACATTCTATTATTGAACTGAGAAAAATGAACGAATATGAAAATTTGATAAATTTTGCATATGATGTGAAGATGTTCTGAATATGTTTCAGAAAATGTGAAATGATCTTAATTTTAGTACTTTTTTTTGAAATGATGTGGCATTTGAAAAGCCTTCGGCATGACTTTCTGATTCTGTTCTAACTCTGATTCTGTTTTGCTCTGATATGTGGCCCTGTCATGGCATATTATAGTGACTTTCAGCCCTGTTACGGGATACAATAGTGATCTCTGACCTTGTCACGGGATAAAATAGTGACCTCTGGCCCTGTCACGGGATATAATAGTGACCTCTGGCCCTGTTATGAGATACAATAGTGACCTCTGGCCCTATCACGGGATACAATAGTGACCTCTAGCTCTGTCATGGGATACAATAGTGACCTCTAGCTCTGTCACAGGATATAATAGTGATCTTTGCTCTGAGTGCAATCGCTTTGATAACATGGTGATTTATGTTCTGCTTGACTTTCCACAGAATGCACAACCATACCACGAGGGTTAAACATGGCATTTGTTCTGATATGATACTCTGATATGATATGATAAGATAAAGATATTCAGTCATGTTGTGCCAAATGGGTCTTTGAATATGAAATGTTTGAAGTGTAGCTTCGATTTTATGATAATATGTATTTTTGAGATTTGCATATTAAAACTCAAAATGTTTTGTTTCTGCATTCTGAACTCGGTGAAAATGCTCATGTTTAAATACTAGCATATATTCTCTGCTTACTGAGTTGTTGATAACTCACCCCTTATCTCCATAATATTTTTTTCAAATTTTTTTATGGTTCAGCTGGAGAACAAGAATGGGAAAGTATTGGAAAAGTCTGATGATCATAAATGAATAAGTACTAAGGGTACAAGTATTTTTCTTGGAGGATTACATTTAGTAGTTTTATCTTTAGCGGTTTTTGGTACGTCAAGTTTTGAATGATTTGAGTCTCTTTGTGGAGATGTATTTTATTTTATTGAGGTTTTTGTTTAGTATTTCTGTGGAGGGACACATATTTTTGGGTCAAACAAATAAGTTAAGTATTTTGTGGAGTTTCTGTTTATTTATTATTGCTTATTGGAGATGTTTTTATATAATAGGAGCTAACTCTCCGAACCCCCGGGAACAGGGCGTTATACTAGTGGAATTCATTTGGTGCAAACCTGCCTCCACTTCAGCTTCAGTGAAAGTTTTGGTCCATTTCCACCGTTGACTTGCCAAGCCTTTTCTATCACCTTCCCACATAAAATACTACTTTTCATAATAAAATAAAATGATGAGTTTCATAAATATTTCTAAGAGAAATAAATTCATCTAAATAAATAAAGTTTTTAACATAAAATAAAATGATGAATACAAATAAATATTCCTAAAGAAATAAAATAATTTAAATAAAATAATTTTCTAAAACTATATTATTTTGGGACTCCGAAAATATAAAGAGGCTGGCTTGAAAATTAGATTTGATTCAATAATACTAAAAATACCCCATTTAAAATAATTTTGGACATCTAAAGTATTTGGAGGATTTTAAAATACTCAACTCGCTTTAAAAATCATCTGCTAAATTTAAAACACAAATTCGAGATTGAAAACAAAATTACCAGACTCGCGACCAATCGAGAGAAAAATGAGCTGCTGGTCACAATCTCATTTCCTTATAAAAATTCCATCCTCGAAATTTGCTTATACATGATATGAATCCGTTCTTGCTCATCCATGCATCGTCTTCATGCTTTCATACATGTTTTGCCTCAATCACTCCTAACATAGTACCTTGCATCCTTGCGTCTTGTCAATCCTTCATTGACATGCTCAAGTAATTTTCAAGTACTCAATCCAATCCATCATGTAGCACTTGTACCTTCCATACTACAATCCTTACTAACAAAGCTTGAAGTTACCATCTTATCCTCCAACTCGATTATAACTTAACTCGTGGTTGTCCATTAACTTCATAACTATTGCAGTCTATATGTCGTTTGTAATCTATTATTTGCATAAACATATAACTACTTCTATATATTCCTATTATTCTATCGTTCATTCCTTCTCTTCTAACTACCTCCATTCTCTATCACTTCCTTCATTTCATGCACTTAGCATAACTTCTCCTAGTAGGTGCTATTCTTACATGCATGCATGCATTGACTATATCATACTACAAAACATTGTAACTTCAAAACATAAACACTTTCATGTACTTACTGCAGGACAAGACATGCCTTGGAAAGACTACAGCCTAGGTTTTTCGTTCACTTTCGGTTCTATTTTGCAAAAGTTTTATTTATTTGTAAAAAATCTTTCTTTTAGTTTGAAAAGTTTATAGAATCTTTCATAGCTTGGGTTTTTCTCCAATACCACCCTGTAACACCCATCCTTGTGGCGAGACTTTAGAAAATAATTTAAGAAAATGAGACGGGAATTACTGAACTTTTTAAAACTTTTTCCTTTCATTCCCAGGATATAAAAGATTCTATGTTTAAAATTAAAACCTACTCTACAAATTAAAAGAGAGATTACAGCAGAAATCATTAAATTAAATTAAAAAGTCCTTATGCAAAAATCTACTTTTATATATTACATAAAACATGCCTAAGCTCATGTCACTCTTCCCTTGGGCCATGTCTGTCTTGGCGCTTCTTCCTGAGAGGAGGAGGGACATGTATAAAAATAAAATGAGTCGAATACTCAGTAAGCATTAGTAGATATTATAGAAATATACTAACATAGGTTTTCATTCATGCATTTGGCATTCATCTAAATACTTTACATAAAACATTCACTTCCTTTGAAAATATTACAAGGTGGGGCTTTTCTTTAAAAAGGTTTCCATTTCTCATAAAACATTTCCCACACCTTGTATATTTATTCATAAAGAAACTAAATCATTCATAACATCAATTAGGTTGCGTTTGGGTAGTGAGGTGATCTCAGATATTCTGTGAATAGTAGTGAAAAAATAATGATAGAATATTGAATAGTAGAAAATAGTAGTGAGAAGTAATAAAAAAATAATGAATAGCAGTAGACTACCCAAACTAGCCCTTACTTTTTTTCACTTTTCCATTGGTCGGTATACACTACTACGCCCATGTGTTAGGGTTAGAAGTCTTTGGACCTGGATTTTGCCAGTGGCCACAGGTTGAGAATCTCATTCAGTCAGGGATTGCAATCTGCCAAGTCCATTGGTTCCATCATTCATTTATTCAGTCATGGTCGTTACGTATTTTAATACATTAAAACATTCATTCATTTCCTTTCCTTTCATTCATTCATTCCTTTCAGTCATTTCCTTTTCATTTCTTTAATTCATCAATCCATTTCATTTCATAAACATCATTTCAAAGCATAAGTTTAAACACCATCATTTAGACACCATTTCATAGCATCATTTAAAATTCATTTCATCACCTCTTTTAAATATATTTTCATAGCATCATTTAAATACACTTTCATTGCATCATTTAAACATCATTTCTTAGCACTAAGCATAAATCTAACCATTTCATTTCATGGAAAATGAAGACAATAGATACTATATATAACATCGATTCACATGCATGCAACTATTACTTTAGGTGCATAAATAGGGGCTGCCAAAGAGAGGCCTATACATTCGTATACCTTTAAAGATTTATACTTAGCATACTTTCATAAAACATCATTTCATAAAATTGCAATCGGTGCAAGGCTAAAGGATCTTAATTCTCTCTAAAGAATTTGGGTTCACTGGTGCACGGGGTCTGGGCTTTACGTGAGGCTGCATGGCAGCCGTAGAGGGTGGCACCGGTCGGCCTTCCTTTGCCGATCTGGTGAGTGCAGTCCCTCAACCTATTCCGGAGATGGTTCTTGCACCCAGGATTCCAAAGGTGTTGGATGGTGAGGTTTATTTTCAGTTTACCAAAGAAGAAATAGCAAGATCAGCAAAACCTTTCCGCTATTCTGTCGTTCTCAAATTCTTGAAGAATCGTCCGTCGTTGGATGCGGTGAGGGCTTTCATTCACAATCGATGGGGACTTACAGCCAATCCAGTAGTTTCTGCCATGAGGAGACCGCGTAATGTTTTTGTTTGCATGGCTAATGAAGTTGATTTCACCAAAGCTTTATCACGGGAGGTTTGTGAAATAAATGGGATATTCTACCGTGCATTCAGATGGTCACCAGAGTTCAATGAGGATGCCGAGCCATCAAGGGTTCCGGTATGGATTTCTTTGCCGAGTCTTCCTCCAAACTTTTATCAAGAATCTTTCTTGAAGATTTTGATGGCACCGATTGGAACTTTCATTAGACGTGATAATCCGACAAGGTGTGCTACAAGAACGGATGGTGCACGGCTCTGTGTGGAAGTGGATGCTGCAAAACCGCCTTTGTCTCATTTCTGGATTGGAGTGCCTGGACTTTCTTCTAGCCGAAAGCAAGAAATATTGTATGAAACGCTCCCGGCTTACTGTTCGTCATGCAAGATGCAGGGTCATGATGTTCGTAATTGTAATCCTGGTAAAGCTGGTAAGAAAGGGGGGAGAAAAGGGAGTACGAAAGGTTTGTTGGATGATCACGAGGTAACGCAGAATAATGATCAGGTTGAAACTCCTTTGCTGGTTCTTGTGGATAAAGAAACAGAGGATGTTGCGGTGGAAAAGGAGACGGAAGCAGCAGATGCAATTCATGTGCAGTTGGATGCCGAGAAGGAAGAATTGTCAGTGCAAGTGGCAGACCAAATGGTGCAATTGGGTTCTGAGGATGAGGAAAAACCGGAGCAGATAGGAGAAGAAATTCCTTCGGTGATAAATAACGTGGTGCAGTTGACGTCTTATGTTGAAACAGAGGATGAAACAGATTTAATGCTACACGTTGGGGTCGCAAATGGTGCAGGGATGGTCACGGATGCGGGTTATGTGGTGTCTAATATGGACGTAAATCAGAGTTTACGTGCGGACAATACTGGACCGACAATGGAGCAGACGCAACTAGTGGTGGATGAGGAAATTGCTGAGGACGTTGATCAAGAAGTTGATGAAGAAATAATGTTGGAAGAGAATTGTTCTTCAGAACCAGAACCGGAACAGCATCCAGAGGTTTTTTCACAAACTAAAGACTATTTTACTGAATCTGAGTTGAATGATGGTAAGAAAAGGTATAATAAAAAAAATTTTATTAAAATGCGTAGTTCTTCTCGGGTTCTTGCCTGAAATAAAATTGCTTAATGATTGATTCCATTTTGGTATGGAATATTAGAGGGGTGGGAACATCTAGAACCAGACTAAAGGCATTGGTGGGAAGATATAAACCGAAAATTGTTGCACTTTTAGAACCATTTCAAAATTTAGAGGGTGCTCGCAAAGTGGCTAGAAGTCTAAATTTTGATATGGTTATTTCTCATGAGGTGGAAGGGGGGAAAATATGGCTTTTGTGGGATAGTATGTATAAGGTGCATGTTGATAAGTTGGGTATGCAATATATTTCTATTGTTGTAGAGAATGGTGCGGATAAAATTTTGATTCATGTGATTTATGCTAAATGTTCCTGGGTGGAGAGGCGCTATCTATGGCAAGAGCTAAATAGTAATCATGTGGGTGTAGATCCTTGTCTTTTTGTGGGGGATTTTAATATTATTAGGAATGATTCAGAAAGGAGAAGAGGAAGACCTAGGCAAATTGTGGCTATGGATGATTTTAATGATTGGATTCATCAAAGGGGTCTTATGGAAATGGCTTCGAAAGGGAGTTTTTTCTCATGGTGTAATGGGTAGTCAGGATTGGCTCGTTCGTGGGCTCGACTTGATCGTGCTCTTATGGATAATTCTTTCAGTAATTTGTTCCCTAATATTATTTGTTCTTACTTGTCTAGATCTGCTTCAGACCATGCTCCCATGTTCATTGAATTCAAGAAAGATTCTTTTGCATATGGGCCATCTCCATTTCGGTTTCAACAGATGTGGGTGGATCATCCTGGTTTTCTGGATTGTGTTAGAAATGCTTGGAATTTACAGATGGTTTGTTCCCCGCTCTTGTGTTTAAGTAAGAAATTAAAACATACCAAGGTGGTGCTTCGGGAATGGAATAAAAGAATATTTGGTCACACAATAGGGCGTATTGATGCCCTTGAAAATCAGATTGAGGAGATTGAGCTTCGGCTTCAATCAAATTGGGAGGTTAGTTTGGAGAGAGAGCTACATGAAGCTGTCTCTAATCTAGCTAGATGGAGGTATCGGGAAGAGATGAGATTAGCTCAATTGGCTAAGCTTAAATGGAAGTTGGAGGGAGATAGTAATTCAAAATTTTTTCATGCTTGTCTTATTAATAAAAGAAGGAAGAGAGTGCTGGCGATGAGATCGAATGGTATGACTTATGAGAATCCGGAGAGTATTCATCAAGGGGCGGTGGAATTTTTTCAAGATGCACTTCGTGGAGAACCGCCCATAGAGCAAGCTAGACTGGAAGGCCTTATTGAGACGGTCATACTAGAGGAGGAGAATGATTCTTTGATTAGGCCGCCTACTTTAGAGGAAGTGTTTGAGGCAGTATCATCTATCCCAAATCAAAGCACTCCGGGTCCTGATGGGTTTGGAGCGGGTTTTTATAAAAATTGTTGGGAAGTGGTTAAGGTTGATGTTTGGAAGGCAGTAGTGGAATTCTTTATGACCAAGGATCTTCCAAGATTCTTCACGGCCTCATATCTGGTCCTTATACCAAAGATGGAGTCTCCCACAGGTTTTGATAAGTTTCGTCCTATTAGTCTTTGTTCTGTTTTTTATAAAATTTGCTCTAAGATTATTGTTTCTCGTCTATCTGGTTTTTTACCTCGCTTGGTCTCTTTGGAGCAAGGAGCCTTTATTCCTGGAAGGAGTATTTTTGAAAACATTAGTCTCACTCAAGAGTTGGTGCAGTCTATAAATAAAAAAATTCATGGGGGGAATATCTTGTTAAAAGTTGATATGGCGAAAGCTTATGATAGGGTGGATTGGGGATTCTTGATAATGGTTTTGCAAAGGTTTGGTTTCTCTTCTCAATTTTGTGAGTTGATATATTCTTATATCTCTAGCCCTTGGTATTCTGTCATGATGAATGGAACGGTTAAGGGTTTTTTCCCGGGTGGTCGTGGGCTCCGTCAAGGTGATCCTCTATCTCCTTATTTGTTTATCATCCAACAAGAGGTCCTTTCCCGTTTGATTCATCGGAGTGTCCAAGAAAATCAATTTGGTTTATTTTCTCAAGCCCGAGGTACTCTTATTATATCTCATTTGATGTATGCTGATGATGTTATGGTTTTTTCTAATGGTAGTCAAAGATCGGTGCAGGTTCTTCAAAAAATTTTGATTCAATATGAGAGGTGGTCAGGACAAAATATTAATGTTCAGAAATCTGCTTTGTATTGTTCTAATAAAATTCCAAACCGGCGTAAGCAAAGGATTTTAAGGAAGACGGGTTGTATGGAAGGAACTTTTCCTTTCAAATATCTAGGTGTGCCAATAATTCAAGGGCGTTTGAAACAGGCTCATTTAGAGGAAATGGTAAATAAAGTGAGGCAAAAGATTAGTGGCTGGAAGATGAGGCTTCTTTCTTCGGGAGGAAAACTTGTTCTTTTGAGGCATGTCTTATCTAGTATGAATATCCATCTACTTGCTGTTTTACAGGTACCTCAAGTTGTTATTGCCAAAATCCATAGATTGATGAGTTCTTTCTTTTGGGGAGAAGCTGATGGACGGAACAAAAGGAAATGGTTGGCTTGGAATAAGATGTGTAAGCCGGTGGAAGAAGGAGGAATTGGGTTACGAAGCCTTGAGGATGTTCAGAAAGCTTTGCATATGCGCTTCGCTCCTTCAAGGAAATTCTTTATGGGCTAATTTTTTCAAAACCAAATATGTTGGAAACCGGCCATGGTATCTTATAGAAAATAATAAAGGATCTCGATTTTGGAGAATGGTTGCGAATTGTATTCCGTTGTTGTTAAATAATTCAAAATGGAAAATTAGAGAGGGTGATCTTTTTTTCTGGTATGATAAATGGAGGGATAATGGTCCATTGATTAATGATATGAATATTATGGGTTCTCCTTTTTTGAAAGTTAAAGATTGTAGTTTGTCGGATAGTTGGGATGTGGAGTTATTGGAGGAGTTAGTAGGGCATGATAAGGTGGAGTAGATAATAACGGATTTAGCTGGATTAAAGAATGGAAATGATGTTCTAGTTTGGATTCCTACGGATACAGGTATTTTCTCTACAAAATCTGCTTGGAACTGTATTCCTATTAGAGGGAATTCTATGGTTTGGCATGCTTGGATTTGGAATAAGAATCTTCCTTTAAAAATGTCTATCCATTTTTGGAGGACATGGTTTATGGCCTTGAGTGTGGACGACAGATTACGCCGTATTGGTATTCCTTTGGTATCTAAATGTAATTGCTGTAATCATGGTCATATTGAAGATATTAATCATGTGTTTTTTGAGGGAGAATTTCCATTTAGAGTGTGGTCTTTTTTTGGTAATCTTATTGGAATTCCTCTTGGTAGAACTTGGAAACAGAATGTTGAGATTTGGTTTAGGAGGGCTAACTCTTCTTCACAGGTGGGCTTTATTGTTGGCATTATTCCCATTATTATTACTTGGCGACTATGGAGAAGAAGGTGTCTTGCTCGGATGGAAGGTATTGTGGAATCGCATAATTCTGTTGTTCATTCTATATGTGTGTGGTTAGGCTCCATTTCACAGGCGGCTAAGCAAAATAATTTTTTGTCTTGTCGAGATGGTATGATTCTAGATGCTTTGCGGATAGTTCCGGTGGTTCCGAAAGTTCCACGTTGTAAAGTGGTGAGGTGGGATAAACCTCCGCTGGGGTGGTTTAAATTGAATACGGATGGTAGTAGTATGGGTAATCCGGGCTCTTGTGGTATTGGTGGGGTTATTCGGGATGCTTCTGGTGGAATGGTTCAGGCTTATGCTTCTTATGTTGGGTTTGGTTCTAATAATAAGGCGGAGCTTATGGCTCTCCTTTATGGGTTGAGAAGATGTAAAACGCTGAATATATCAAATGTGATAGTTGAAATGGATTCTATGGTAGTTATTTCTTGGTGGAGTAGAGGGCGATGTGGAGTTTGGTATCTGGAGGATTTTTGGGAGGAAATTGTTGAATTAGCTTGCACGGTTCATTGTCGGTTTCAGCATGTTTATCGTGAAGGTAATAGGGTGGCAGATTGGTTAGCAAAGGCAGGGGCCTTAGGATCTGAGTGGGTTTTTTCGAGTAGTTATAATTTGCCTCGGGTTCTTAGAGGTTTGATCCGTTTGGATTCTTTGGGTTTTCCTTCTTTGAGATGTTAGTTTTGTAAAAGTTGGGGTTATTTTGTAAGCCTTGGTTTTGGGTTGTGGTGGTTTTTTGTTTTAATAATGGTCTTTTATTTTTGTTCTAGTTTGTTCTTGTTTTTGGATCTGTTTTCCATGGTCCTTTCTTGTAACCACGGTATTCCTCCGCCATAAGTAAGGGCTTTATTAATAAAATTTGGGAGGGGTCACTATTGGACATGTGACTTCCTACTCTTCTAAAAAAATAAAAAATAAAATAATAAAAAAATAAAAATAAATAAAACATCATTTCATTTCCTTCATTGCATAAAAGAATATTTTTCATAAAAGCTTTTCATTGTCATTTCATATCATTTAGAAAACTCTATAAGAGTGTGAACATAATATTTACCTGGACTCCAAGATATATTAATTTCATGCAGTCCATTCATGTGTGTGTCAGATGGCAACCTACATGCATACATAACTTAACATCATTCCCTTCCTCAAGTGCACAAGTAACTAAAACTTAAAAAATGCATAAACTACCCTCCACTTGGACTTCCTTCACTTAGACGTACTCTACTATCCGATTCCATTGTTCATACTTTCCTTTATCACTCTTCTCTAAATTTTCAAACTCATAGCTTGGGACCCACTTGAGGTCACATTTCTAACACATAGCATTCTACTTCAATTTCTAATCCTTTAAAGTGAACATCCTTGATTCACTTAAAGGTTAAGACACACTATCACCTTCATTACACTCTTCCTACCAAACCCTCCATTCCAATGCATAACTTGAACCAGCCAAGTTATACATCTCAACTCTAATCAATACATACATCTCTAACTTCATTCATATACAATAACCAACACTACATAACCCAAAACAAGCATAATACACAACTTTAAGCCAACTCTGAGGCTTAAACATCGTGTACTCATACTTAAGACAGACTATCCATTACATATGGTAAATCTGTCTGACACATGCGCCCAAACAATTTACACATGTAGCATACCATTTTTAACACCTAAGATTAACATATAGTCCACTAAAACGTCCTCTTGTATAAACAAGTTTCATACACACCACCACTAACATCCAACACAAACCCAACCAATATAACACTTCATACAACACATCCAACTACACAGCTTATCCCAACGCTTCACACGACATACCACCACATCACTAGCTACACAACATCCAATCACTTCACACTGTTCACAACCACCTTACAAACTGCAGAGTGATCTCATCACTACACATGGCATCCAGCCACTTAACACAACCACATCACAACTTTGCATTTAATCCCAACACTTCATAACATGCTGCCATATCAACAACTACATCACAACTGTACAACAACTCTGTCGCTTCACACTACTTACAGCCACAACACAACTACATAATAATGCCTATCACTTCAAACTCAGCCACATCACAAACTACTCCATAGAGCATCATTCAAAGGCTTTATGGGAGAATAACTGTCGTTAATTTGTTTATATTTCAATCATCTAACTAGTAGTGCCTCACATTTTTAATGTCTTATGAGGCTTTTGAAAGTACTTAGGAGTGTGAGGAACCTTTTATTTAACTGAAGGACCATTTGACCAAACCATTTCTTTTAACTAGGGCAAGTGAAGGAGAAGTGCTTAGTTTGTACTTAGCAGTATCCTCATTAGCAAATAGCTAGGCTCTAGCTCAGAAGGAGAATAATAAGCGTAAATCAGTCTACTAGATGAGCAGAGCACTGAGGGGAGCTGAAGACAGGTATACGAGGAGGGAGAAAGTTGCACTTGCATTGGTCATGGTAGAACGGAAGCTAAGGCCATGTTTCCATGCACACAAGATAAGAGTGCTTGCTAATTTCCCTATTTGCAAAGTCTTACAAAGTCCCAATCTATTTGGGAGGCTTATCAATTGGTCAATAGAGCTCAATGAGTACGGCATTGACTATTGCTCTAAACACCTCTAAAAGGACAAGTAGTAGCAGATTTTATATCGGAACTCATTGGAGGGTGAGTCTAAAAATCTAGAACCTTAGGAAGCAGAAACTTGGGTAATCAATGTCAGGTCCTCTAGTTAGACAATGGAGGTTGCAGGATCAAGTAGTTATAACTAAACTGCTATGGGTGAAACTAGAATATGCGTTAGATTGGCCTTAAAAGTGACAAATGATGAAGAGATTATGAGGTTCTTTTGAAGAGATTGGAAATAGCTCGCAACCTAAAAGGGATGAAATCAAGAATCACTCAACTATGCATAAATCAAGGACATCAGCCCATGATCACAGCCATCCTCCCAAGATATCTCAACAATCATGTTAAGCCAAATAATGTGTATTCTTAGGAAGTAAGTCTCTTGTGTTAGTTGTATATAGCTTCTGTTTAGCCGTGTATATTTGGTTAATATTCTTACCCTTTCTTGTACACTTTCCATAGATAGATTTCAGTTGTACATGATACTATTTATATGAATGAAGACTGTGACGCCCCCAATCCCCACTTGGGATGGAATGGAGACTTGGAGTGTCGGGACATGCAACACAAGATTACATACCCCCATTCATGACAGTTAATATGCAATAATCACAGCGGAAATAAAAGGTTAACGTGAAAAATATGCCAGAATAACTAAAACATCCCAACTTCATTAGATAATCATCATGTTCGAAATACTAAAGTAGCATTGACTTATATACAAAGTCATAACAATCTCTTAATGCGATCTAAAGCATAAAGGACTTGGGCTATGCACATCAAAATTAAGTCTAGCTTCCTTTCCAGATCTAACTCATCATCAATCGTGCAAATCCAGTGCTCCATCAGTCTCGTCCTGGTCGATTCCTGACACAACTTCTATCATTCCGAGTGGAATGATAGTGGTCCCAAAAAAGGGTGAGATTCACTTGAAATCTCAGTAAGTTAAACAACTAACTGACACAAAGATAAATCAATCATGAAAAAGATAAATATGCAATAGATGAGATGCAGAAAATCAGTATACATGTCTCCCATCCAGATTCCTCAACATTTTTTTAAAAAATATGGAGACACGGGTTTTTACTCAGTAAGTAATTTCGTTATTATTTTTTAAAAGACATAGCTGCTTCATAAGAATTTCATCATAAACTTTTGTTATCATAGACTTACATCATTATCTTAATTAATAACATAACTTGCAGTAATGTCACAGTTCCTCAAATGCACTATGAGTACCTACCGGTGACCATAGTATAACTTACGTTGAAACAACATTGTCTATAGACTCATTCTCAATGCATTGGTAAATATAACATAACATCATAAAATTTATAACGTGTACACCCACCAGCGTTAGGTGTCTTAACATGTTGACTTCGTTCTGGCGATCTTTAAAAAGAACCCATTCGAAGTCTGTTGACTGTTCTTCGTCAACCCGGGGGTTACCACTCCATTATTAAACACTCCAGAGTGGACGGAGGAGTTCCACCAGAATAATTCCCTATCCTGACCTTTGGAGTGGTGATAAAATGATTTTCATGCTATGCTCAAAAATGTTTTTTTTTTACATGTGCATATGTAGTAAATTTCATGCAAAAATGACACTTATAAATGTAATATGCAAAAATGGTGAAAATGTCCTATGTTATGTAAGTATGCACTCGATGTGTCATATTACATGATAATTTATGCTCAAAATGATAATTGAAGAATAAATGGAGCATTTATCAATAATTCATAAGAAATTTCAAACATCCGGGGAAATTCAAAATTAGCGTCGTAGCTGCATAAATAGTTTGTATACTAAGTTAGGGTTAATACTCTTATGGATAGGTTCAAAATCAAACGCTTCAAAAAATTGGGTATTTACAAAAATACACCTAGACTTTCCAAAATTACCATTTAGGCCTTAAATTTTCACTTATTGCAAACGAACTCCAAATTTAACCAAATTTCATGGACTTTATATTTTTGGCATTCTAAAACCATCCATGCCCTTATATTTTCAAAATTAAAATTGAAACTTTTCCAATTAGTCTCAACCCGTGGCATGCATTCTAGTTGATGCCTATGTGTATTTCAACTATTGATCCCTATGAATGCATGCATATGAGATTTTCTTTAATCATTAATGATCACTAACATCTTTAGAGACATTATGAAGTCTAATGCTTGAGTAATCAAGTTCATCCCAACACTTTATAAAAACTAAGAAATCCTTAATCACCAACATGCTTAAAACCGATTCAAGCTTGATGATCAAAACAAGATAGATTTAAAACCTATCATGACATGCTTCTAATCACAAATTTAACCTTCCATAATCATGTTAGGATAATGATAGATCATATAAACTCATGATTAGGACATGCCATAGCTAAACTTCCAATTAAAAACATTCAGTCATTCAAACCTTCCTTTAATTGACCTAGTTTTGCATTAAGTATCATAACCTTCTCAAAACTCAACCAAATTTCATACCAACACTTGTGAACAAAGCTTGAAATGCTAGCTAAGATTAAACGGAAGAAAATTTACAAATTTTGTGGCCTTCCAAGCACTCTAGACTGCCTTACACAATAACACTCAAAAACTCATCAAAACTCACTCGGTTTGCACTCTTTTGATCTCTAAGAGGGGGAAATGCTCTCAAGGCTCAAGATGATGCTTGGAGCTGTGGCGTGGGTGAAATGAGAATGGAGGGAAGTATTTATAGGTGGCCAACGGGTGAGGGATGTTGGCTTATGTGCTTGGTGATTCGGTGAAGTGGGAGGTGCTCAAATCTGGAAATTTTCCAGATTTGCTTGCATGAGCTTAGGTCACTTGTGTAGAATGAAATAGTGCACTAAACCACCATCATTTTCTCTCCACAGTAGCTGCAAGGGCCTTGCAGATGACTCCAGGTTGTAGGACATCATTTGGATGGCAGAAGATCCCTCAAACCACCCTTGAAAACAAGTGGATGAAGGTGGTTTTGTGGTGGCAGAAAATTAGTTCGGTTTTGGATCTTTTTGGGCAGCAAAAATGAGTCAAAATCCTTCATGATGGTCATGGGACTTCTTGGTGATTGGGTGGAGAAGGAGGTGGCATGGGGTGGTGGTGCAAACCATGGTAGGAGGCTGGTTCAAACTCAATCCAATTGGTTCCTACACAAACTAGACCAAGGTGCACCCGGTTTAGTTCTTTGAGTTGGTTGATGCAACAAATTTCGTCCAAGGCTCAACTGAGTTTTGAAGGGTTTCATAAGGTGTTTAAGGACCATATTACCATTGAGGATAAACTTCCAAAATGTTGGGCCCAAGGGCAAAACAGTCCAAGCATTACAAAGGGCGATGCACAAAACCGATTGAAGCATGATTTGGGCTTGTTATGTCATTTTTTGTTAATGACATGTGGAATGGTTTAAATAAGGTATTAACATGTTCTAATCATGGTTTAAGGGAGTATTAATTCAAGAAAATTTGAATTAAAAAATTTAAGAAAATATTAAGTATGATTAAGCTTCAAAGCATAGCTTAAAGTGCACTAACCTCAAGTATGATGGTTAATGGCATTGGCCAATTTTCAAAACTTAATTTGGATACTTTGAGTGTGATTTGGGCTTAAGGAAACCATTTGTATGGTGTATTGGGCCTTTGGTCTTTGAATGATAAAATGAGTCCAAACATGGTTTTGGGCCATATTAGCTTGAAAAGGACCAATGGTCCAATCTACACCAAAAGCCTTATGTCTTCCTATACTTGGGCCAAGACTAATCTTGACTTTCTAAGGGCTTGGTTTAAGGTTTTCTTGAGCTAGGCTCATGAATGTACTTGGGTCCTAAAAGGCCTCACCAAAATTACTAATGGGCTTGCCTCTCTAATCCTTAGCTCATTAACACTAAGTACCAACATTAATACTAATCTCACTATCAACCTTAATGAAAGTGATGAACCCATAATTAAAAGCCTAATCTAGAGTACTTAAGGGTTAATCAAGAGTTAATGAAGCGGGGTGTTACAAAGACACACTCTCTATCTCAACTCATGAGATAGTGTTTCTCAAAACATCTTTACAACCTAGGGGTGAAAATAGTCGAAGGAAGACATCTTGCTTCTATGCACAATGAAAAGTAGAGTGAAAATTTTTTAAAGCTTTTTCTTCCTCTTTTGCAAGACATGTGGATGTATTTTGGAGCAATCCCACACCATTAGGCCGACCTTGTCTTGCAAGAATCAATAAGAAAATCTCTTAACTCACTTAGAATGTATTTATAGTTTTTCCTTGGTGATAAACCGTGTTTGACTGCCAGGTTGAAGTATGGATGATGATTAGATTTGTTTCAATGCATGTTTATATAAAATGTGAAAAATATCAATGGTTTTGTAGTTTTAAATTCATGTCTATGCGAAATCCTTTTTATGAACACATAATTCTTATGCATCCACAATAGGGATTCTTATGTATGCTCATGCACGCCTGTACGTATAGGTTGGCATATTTTTGTATATATACTTGGAGTGCTTGGTAGAAATTTAAAGCATCTAGGCATGATCACTTATAAAGATCAACAACAACGCTGAGGATAATGAAATACTTGTTATAAAGAACAAATAATTACATGTTCACATATATATTAGACATCTGAGACTTTGGAGATCATTGTGTTTCCAAACTCTGACATTGCTGGTTGTCTCAATAGTACTAGAAGTTCTAAACTTGTTTATGCTTTCATGTTAAATTGAGGGTTCATGCGCTATTGAAAAGTATTAAACATGACGCTCATGATCATAATAATGTACTTTCGGTATGTGGATATATAGTATTGGAAAGATACAAAAAAATATATTGTGCTAACTTGAGTTCGACAAGATCTAAGAATAATGACCTAAAGTTTCTTGTGGTAAAGAAAAGAGTTTCAGAGTCTTTAACTCTTGCATGTTATTCGTTTATTAGTACAAATTCTGATAAATGGTAGTGGATCCACTTATCAAAGGCATAATCAATAAAGTATATTCAAGGAGTAAGCAGTCTTAATTATGTATTTTGGTTGGGTAAGTTTTTAATTTTAATTTTATTGATTCGCATTTATGATAATCTTTTTTGGTTTATTCACTACAATAGAAACGCTCTTTAGGGATGAAATATTTTGGGACGAAAAAAATTCATCCCCAGCCCGTTCCGACAACACTGTCCCAAAAGATATTTTGGGACAAAAATTACCATTTTGTCCTAAAATATATCTTTTGGGATGAATTTGAAGGAAACCGTTCGATCATGTTCGAACGGGGAATTGTTTTTGTCACCGGTTGAAATTCGTCCCAAAATATCGTTCAAACAGTTACAATTTTACGTTCGAACTGGATTAATTTGTTTGAATGATTGCAAAATGCGTTCAAACAAAAATGCATTAGATACCAGTTCGAAGGGTATAAATATAGCTTTATGTTCGAATGTTAAAGGGACAGATCGAACAGTATAAGCATTCGAACGGGAGAAATGTTATGTTCGAACGCTACGAAAATAAATGGCGTTCGAACGTTATGTGGTCGTCATGTGGTCGTTCGAACGATTTAATAAATGGCATTCAAACATTATGTGATCATTTGAACGATAACTATTTTATTTAAACTTAATAATAAAAAAGCAAATAGACATTCATAATATTTGAAAAAATACATTAGAAACAGTTTAATACTCACAAAAGTTTTATAATAAGTGCGAACTAAATAAATAGTGGTGAGACTGGCATTGTTCGTACATTAATAGATAATCCCAAAATCTGTACGTGAAAAACCATCAGTTGCTTGGAGGCCTGTATTGTTGCATAAGCTGCTGCATTTGGAACTGCATTTGTCTCCTAAACTCTTCTTGTTGTTCTTCATGTTGTTTGATGCACATCTTCATATCTACTTGTTTCGCCAATTGAGCCTCTAACTCATACTGCCTTGCAGTCAATTCTTTGATTCTGGAATTTGCATTCTCTAGTGCTACAGAAGTCAAAGAGCAAACCCGGAAGAAAAGGAAGAGGGAGAATGCTTTACACAATGACCCAAACCCCTCAAATATCCTGAACGTTGACCAAGGACTTGTGTAAAAATATCAATATCACTTGTTGAGGAATTTTGACCTAACGCAGATTCAGCATGTAGAGCAACCATTTTATCCTATACATGTAGAAGGTAAAGAATTAATATCGTCATAAATATTATAATATATCTAATTAAAACAAGTTATAATACTTACATAATTTTCATGGGTATGAGGATGAGTCCACTCTCCATTACGATCAGTGTGCGATACAGCATATAATTTTGTAAAATCATAATTGGTATCTGAATCTTGCTACAATAAATATGTGTTAAGATATAAAGTGATTATGATTCATCCAAATAATTAACTATATCCAATAAAAAAAAATAGCAATACCAATTTCTTAGAGAGACGATGAAAAGATCTTGAACCTGCATGATGACTAATTTTCAATTTTGATATATTAGTTTTTTTATAGAACTTCGCTCTTGCAAAGAAATTGAAAATATTATGAAGCAAAATGACAAATAGCACAAGTAAAATAATTAATTTAATTATACCTGATATGATGGATCTTCAAACATGTCACAAAGTTTTTCCCACTTAGAAGGTCGGACATCCTGAAAAGGATGTTGGCATGCATCTTCCTTGTTCTAAAACTTATTATAATGCTCATGACACCTCGCCTTATATTTGTGGAATGCATTATCCATAAGCTTTTTCACAGTCTTACGCTCCTCTCTTCTACCAAAATTTAATTCAAAACCATCCTTAGAAAAAATAGTCACAAACATATTATCACTTATAATATTCTAAATTTAAGTAAAATATAGAAATTTATTCAGCTAAATCAATGTTTTAAACATTACCAAACTACAATTCTTGATAAGCTCTTTAACATCTTAGGGGACTTTCTTCCATGAAGTCTTTGCCAAAGGTACATAAGTTCGTGTCAGGAATGTTAACCTTGATCTTACCCACCTTACGATAATTTTCCAACGACACACCTCTAGTGGTGCCTTGACCTTGACGAGATTGTTCTGTGGACTCTATAAAATATAACATTGTAATTGATCTCTATTATATGTCTATTATATGATCTTAATTAATAACTTTTATGAGTATTAGATTTTTACCTTATTCTATAGAGTCAATCTCTAATGGTGAGTCTGAATGAGAGCTAGGAACAGGTAGAGATGGGTTGCGAACTTCCTTCCTCTTTGGTGGCATAATTTCAAACCACTGATACATTCAATAAGTAAAATATTTGTCATCAAGTGTAATGTTAACACATAATTGGTCAATCATAATCTGTATAAGTTTCATTTGACAATTCACGCTCATCATCTATAGATATTTCGAATGATTCAACATTTTGCACACTTGTCGCATCAACAATTTTAGACTCAATATCTTCTCTATTTAATGGAATCCTCTCATACTAGCTAAAATCCACAAACAAATTTAAGGCGGGTTGACTCTCTTGGTATGCTTCTTGAGTAAAGGGGTCATCTTCTTCTTCTTCTTGTCCTTCTGCCTGAGGGATAACATCATATATATTTCTTGGAGAATATTTTTGTACTACTCGCCATTGATTTCCTAACTTTGGGTCATTTAAGTAGAATACTTGAGATGCTTGAGAAGCCAAAATAAAAGGATCATCTTCATACAATTTTTTTGATGTATTAACACTCAAAAAATATTCATCATCAGGAACTCCAGTTCGAGGGTTGTTTAAATCTCACCAATCACACTTAAACAGATACACCGCAAGCTCCCCCAAATATTTCATTCCAATTATATCGATAATAACCCCATAGAAATCAATGTTTTCTTCATCATGACTTCCTTCGACTAGGACACCACTATTTTGGATTTTCCTATAACAATCACGATCCATTGTGTCATACCTACTTCCCAAGAAATACATGCAGAATATTGAGCAACGCGTCTCGATGGGCCACACGCCAATGCATATTGTTCATCAGATATATCGTTTGGATTATTTGCAGGCATTTATACAACCTACATATTGAGTAAAGCATATATTATGTCAAAATTTAAATCAATATTTTTTCATTGGTTATTGAGTAAAGGATATGTAATGTCATTACCCGTTCTTCAAACCATCTCGGAAACTCCTCTTCATGTTTCTGGTTTATATCATCTACTCTCGGTTCCTTGAGCACATTAATATGAACACTGAAATTGATGATTACCACAAATCTTTTATATTCTTAGAATTTTTTTAAAGTAATTGAGCGAATTTAAATTAAGAAAAAGTTATAACTTACTTCATGTGGTTCTTTATCTCAGGCCAATTACGTACCACTGGGTTTTCTCGAACTCTCTTCCACACAAGTCATAACCACGCACTACAATAATTGGACGTACTTGTTGAGAAAATACAGAAAATACATTTCGTTGTCTTGCTTGGTCAATATCAAAGTTTTTTTCCGGCAATCATTGTCAATATATGCTTCTGCAATTGATCCTTCTGGGCGGGCCTTGTTACCCACTATACGTTTCAACTTTCCAATAAATCGTTCAATGGGATACATCCATCTATATTGAGCTAGTCCTGCAAGTCGAGCCTCACGTGGCAAATGAACGGCTAGGTGAACCACGACATCGAAGAATGACAGTGGATAAATACTTTCTAGTTTACACAATATTATGGAAATTTCTCATTCCATTCTATCCAAAGCTTTTACATTCAATTCCTAGCACATAAGTTTTTAACAAATGCACCCAACTCAGTCAAACCCATGCACACATCTCTTGTCAAGTACCCACAGATACCAATTGGCAAGATACGATGTAAGAAGACATGACAATCATGACTTTTTAATTCAATTATTTTTCAATCATTTGTTTTCACACATCTTGTTAGATTAGAGGCATAACCATCTAGTAATATAATCTTAATTAGCCACTCACAAAATATAACCCTTTCGTTCATTGACAATGTATACCACCCAATCGGCATGTAGACAAACAAACCATTTTCTTGCAATTGCATTTCCGGTCTTTTTCCCAACTGCTTCAAATCCTTCCTTGAGTTTAATGTATCATTTGTTTTTCCTTCAATTGACATCAATGTTCCCAATATGGATTCACATATATTTTTTTCAATATGCATAACTTCAAGAGTTTACTGCAATTTTAACTTTGACTAGTATGGGAGTTTGAAAAATATACTATTCTTTATACAATTCAACTCATTCGTAACTCGTTTTTTCTTTCGTTATTTTTTATCAAATTCATTACAACCAACATCTATAAATTTTCAAGTACATCTTCGCCAGACAAATATGGTAGAGGTTGGCCCCATTCAATAGTTCCATCAAACATTCTAGAATTTCCACGCCATCTATGGTCACCAGGTAAAAATTGATGATGACCCATGAAACAGAATTTCCTCTTGTACATAAGCCATTAAGATTTGGTATGTTTGGTACAAGTTGGAAATGCCATTTTCTCCTTAGACTCCAACCAAACAAGTTTCCATAAGTAGAAAAATCATCCATTGTCCATAACATCGCAGCATGCATCATGAACGACTTGCATGTTGATGAATCAAATGTCACGACCCCATTCTCCCACAAATCTTTCAATTCTGCAATCAATGGTTGTAAGTGTATGTCTATATCATTTTCCTGTGATCTCGCACCTAGAATGAGCAAACGCATCATCATAAAATATGAATATTTCATACACTTCCATGGTGGTGGATTATATGGCATAAGTACAACTGGCCAAGTACTATGACTAGTACTCATATTCCCAAACAGATTAAATCCATCTGTTGCCAATCCTAGTTGCACATTACGCGGTTCTTCAGCAAACCATAGGTTTTCCTGATCAAATTCCTTCTACACCTGAGAGTCAACAGGATGTGACAAAATATCATCGTTCCTTACTCTACCTGATTAGTGTCATGTCATGTCTACAGTCGTTGCGCGTAACATAAATAATTGTTGTGATCTAGGTATCAATGAAAAGTAGCGTATGACCTTTTGCGGCACATTTTGCTTGTCCAATGTCCATCTTGATTCGTGGCATATGGGACACTCGTTCAACTACTCATTCTCTCGCCAAATAATATGCAGTCATTCTTACATGCGTGTATTACATTGTAATCAAATCTGAGTCCTCGTTTCAACTTTTTTGCTTCATAGAAGTTACGAGGTAAAGTATTTTCTGTTGGCAGTGCCTCTTTAAACAGCTCAAGTAATATATTGACAGCCTTAATAGATAATCGACACATTGATTTTATGTGAAACAGTCTTACAGTAAATGACAACTTACTGTATCTTCTGCATCCTGGATATAGCTCATGATGTGAATCATTCCACAATCATGCAAAAGTGTTATGGCCCCCATCATTTGAACTTGATGTGTCCATATCACCTTCATCCATAAACATTCTCGCATCGATGTCACCTAACATTTGCTCCATATCCTCATTGTATTCATCTCCAACAACCGCTAGTTGTACATCTTCATCACTCTCTTCTTCATCATGTGGAGCCTCAAATGAAGTTGGATATGGTTCGTTGTGTAAGATCCAATCAGTATAACCCTTGTCAATACCTTTCACAACAAACAGATGCTCTCTCACCAAGTCTATCTTATGAGAATGCAAATTCCTGCATTCTCTGCATGGGCATCTAATATGCCCATCACTATCACATGTACCCATTGTGAACTCCAAGAATTTCTTAACACCTTTAGCACATTCATTGTAATTCTAACCCAATCAATCGCTAACTTGCATCCAACTCTTATCCATGCCGACTATCTTCATTACAAATAGTCACGTGTGCATCAACAAACAAGCATGTATCATATACCAATCAAGGAGTATGCCACCTTTCATTGGATAGTTGGTCCTATTTGATTCGGAATTGTAAAATCATAGTCGCCAACCTATGATCTATTATCTGTCACGTCCAACAAAGTTTTGGCAGCATCTCCCTATAGTTCTCCAAATATGCTTGTTTGGTTGTGTGTACTAACGATTAACACATCATTGCACCATCACTGAATTTGCATATCCGAATAACAAGGGATGAATCTACCAACATCATAATGTTGAACGATAACAGATATAGTTCGATAGTTGTGAGAATGATCTTACAATCCCAAACTGTCCATTGTGGACAATTCAAGAGTTATTAATCAAGCATTCATCCAGATTGATAACTCTCGAATTGGTCTAAGATTTATTTTGATGAACAAACAATGCAAGATATGATAACATGAGTCAAACAATAACAACATATTATTTATACAACAATGCAACAAAAACATAATTATTAAGTATTATTTAAAGATTTAGTAGTATTTTAATTTAAATATATCATTTTACTAATTTAGAATTAACTATTGAAGTATTATTAAATCTTAATTATTTTTATTTTAATTTAAAGATTTAGTAGTATTTTAATTAAAATACTTCATTTTATTAATTTAGAATTAATTATTTAAGTATTATTAAATCTTAACTATTTGTATTTAAATTTAAAGATTTAGTAGTATTTTAATTAAAATACTTCATTTTATTAATTTAGATATTAAGTATTTAAATATTATTAAGTCTTCAATATTTGTATTTTAATTTAAAGATTTAATATTAAGTATTTTTATTTTTATTTAGTTAAGTATTTTTAAACTATTTTTGAATAATCATTATGGACAACTATCCTTATATATTCTAATTTCTAATTGCAATTACATTGATGTATAAGTTTCCATTTGAATAAACTATGTTCGAACATAACATACCCGTTCGAACAGTAAGCCTAAACCGTTCGAACGGGTTCATTCCAGATTCTAGTCGTCTTCAACAACAGAAAACATCATTAATCACGAACTCACAGCAACACAAATAACAATATCAAGAACAAACAAACTTCCAACATTGCAAAATATCATATTCAAACCAAAATGAGAATATAAAAAGCATACCTAGGTTTTGGAAGATGAAAAGGCAAGGAGATTAGACTATATGCCAAGTACCAAATGCGAAGGATCTCCCCAAAAAACAGTAAAAATAACGAATTAATCCGAGAATAATTGAGTGAGATAAAAACTAGTAGTATTTGGGGGCTGGATTGAGGGAAAATGGTGCTGGTTCGCGAAAGAGCTCTGGTTCGTGAGAGACAGAGAGTGTTGGGAAGAGAGTGAGATTTTGAGATTCTGTCGTGTATTTATAGAACATTTCCCATTCAAACGGTTATTTACTAACCGTTCGAATGTGAAACTATGAAGCAGCAAAAATTTCCCTCCTAAAGTTTTCCGTTCAAACTAATAAATAATACGTTCGAACGATAATGGATGCATTCCCACTCTAGTTCATAAACATTCAAACTCTTATTATTAACATTTCGAACGGTTTGGTAAATGTTTAATAATATTTTTTTTACACTACCTTTAAATAAAAGAACAACATTAATATATATAGACATATTAGATGATACTATAGTTTAGTAACATAGTAATATCATATTATAATAAATAGTCGAGCATATTATATATTATAATATAGTAAAGTATATATGAATATATAATATCATATTAATTAAATAATAAATAACATATATATAGTATCAACATATTGTCTCATCTATAGTACTAGCATATATAGTGCCATCTAATTGGACTATAACTAAAATATATTACGTTAATATATTAGACTATATATAACATATATATAGTATCATATATAGTGTCATCTAATTAGATTATAACTAATATATATAGTATCATTGATATTAGACTATAATATCATATTTATTATAGTATAATAAAGTATAATACAATATATATTATTAACTATATATATCATATAAGTAGTACTATAATATATAGTACTATATAGATATTAATATACCGTTAAATATTATATATTATAATATATGTTATTTTATACATAATACACTATATATATTATTATATATAATATACTATAAGTTATTTAAGATTAACAAAAAATATCTCAAACGAGATTATATTCAATAAACATATTATGAGTATTTAGAGAAAATACATATTAATATACATTTCTTTACATGGTTTGAGTTATATAAATCAAATCAATTGTCTACCATAAACAGGACTGCTAACCAATGAATTAAAGAAGTAAAAGAAACCCCTTTATTTGTTCTCCATGAAATCCATCATTTGTAAATCTTCATTTTTTCATGTCTTCTACTTTCAACTCTTCTAAGAATTAGTCTCAACTCTTCTAAGAATTAGTCTCCTTGTAAGTATTATGTCTTTAATGAAGAAGTTGATTTTGTATATATTTTCTATATTATTGACTTCCTCATGCATATGGTCGGTTATACCGCCTGCTCTATCTGCTTTCATGCATATGGCTGGTTATACCGCCTATTATTATCATTAAACTATTATTACTTATTTATTACCTGGGATTTACCCCTTCGGTATCAGAGTCATTGGTGATTATATTGTTATATTATTATATTTTATTGTCATCTTGCTATTTTATTTTGCTATTTAACATTGAATGACATATTTTATGATGGATTATTATTATGCTCATAGCGTTGATTTTCGTAAGTTTATAATGGATCCTATATACTACTGTTAAAGGATGTGATTTTTTCATTATTTGATAACCGTTTGTTTTAATATTTAATATTAAAACATGTAAGATATTAGCATCAAATAATGAAAGAGAATAATTGGGATAACAATTAAAATAAACTGGACATTGGAATAAGCTTGATTCTACCATTCCTTATAATGAATCATGAAAATTATAGTATCCTCGTAGAACCTGATAACATCAACAACAAAAATTACAGTATAATAGATATAGAAAGAAATCTACAAGATTCGACAATTCTTAATGTTCCAAAAAACCAAATATACAAACATTCTACTTTTTCTTCTAAAGTATTATTTCTTACAAATTATACTATAAAAATTGTAGAAAAAGCCATTACTTTAAATAATGATTATGAATTGTTACAACTATTAACAAATGAAGCTATTAAATATCACAAAGAATATAAACATTCTTTCATACATATTGGATTAATACAAGTAGTTATAAAACCACTCACTAGAAGTGGATTAAATACCTCAATATTACTCTGTTTAAGATATGGAAGACACTAGATATTAATATGCCATTAATATATACTAATTATATATTTATATATATGTTCACCAAAATATTTATATATGTTATATAATATATACTAGTATATAATATATTATATACTATATTATACTACATCATATAACTTATAGTATATTATATATATAATAACATATATTATAATATATAATATTTACTATATAATAAATTATTATAATATATTAAATGATATAGTATAGTATTTAAATGTATTGAAGTAAACCATTCAAACGTATTAACTAACTGTTCGAACGGTCTTGCATATAGAAGCTGTCGCGGACAGTCATTTTCACGGATGCCAAACACTCACAAAACTTCGTTTTCTCCAACATAAACGTCCATCTCCGCCGTTTAAAGCCATCATCGCCATCGTGAATAGTACCCAGTCGAAGCCTCTTCCTCTAAGCACTGGTATATTGTTTTTCTTACCATTTTACCGTTTAAATTTAGGTTTTTGTTGGATTATTTGTTTAAATTAGGATAAAGCAATTTATCTATCAATACTCACCGCAGATTGGCTTAAATCCATTTTAGGAAGGTTTATTTAAGTCTCTTTGTATTACTTTTTTGAAAAATCCATGGAATCGAATGATTCTATGGACTTCAATGGCTGAGTCAACTCAACGTCGTCGCTGAGTTTCATTCGCATACCGTTTAAACACTAGGTAGGGCATTCGAACGGTACAAACCAAATATGTTTATTTATTAACTATTCAATCGTTGTTTTAGATGTTCGAATAGTACCCCGTTCGACCATTCTTTTATACTTTCGAACTATACGAGCCAAACAAGTTTGCATACCATTCGAACATTATTTTAGGCTTTCAAACGGTATAATTAAATGTAGTAATATTAGTGAATCTTTATTTTTATTCCATATTGTAGCTGTATTAAATCTTAACGAGAATTAATAGAGCTCCCCTGAGTAGAGGTTCCCTACCTGCTCTGTGCAGGACTGAATCTTAGGCTATTACTGTGTAGTAGTGTGTGGAAGCTATGGAGGTAAATCTTGAGAAGATGTGTGAAAAATTGTCCCTGACTGAACAGGAAGAGGATGTTGTCGTAGCGGATGAAGAGTCCCTTCATGGTGCGCTAGGTAGAAGTGAAAAATGTTTGTTGTTTAAACTATTTACTAACAAACAATTTAACAAGGAGGCGTTTAAGAGTACTATGAAGCGTCTATGGCGTCTTGGTAAGTCAATTTCAATTCGGGATGTAAGTGCTAACCGATTTATTGCGGAATTTGATAGTCCATGGGATATAGAATGTGTGTTCAGAGAAGGACCTTGAGCTTTCGATAAGCACTTAGTTCTCACAAACAAGGTTGATGGGCTGCAACAGGTACATCAGGTTACCTTCCCTGAGGCGCTCTTTTAGGTTAGCATCCATGATCTCCCGATTATGGCTAGGAATAGGAAGATGGGACACATAGTAAGGAAGGAAGTTGGTAGGGTGGTGGAGGTTGACTTGAAGAAGGATGCACTGGCTTGGGGGGAGTACCTACGTATCAGAGTTAAGTTGGATGTTACTAAGCCATTGCTACATGGTAAAAAGGTTTGTGTGGGCTCATCTAATCCCGTCTAGGTTCATTTCTCATATGAACGGCTTCCAAATTTGCCCTACGTATGTGGTACGCTTGGTCATAGTCATAAGGAGTGTAATCAGTGGAGGCCATTGATGGAAAGGTTTTCAGTCTCTGATTTTCCATATGGTCCCTGGTTATGTGCAGGGAACCTTGGTGATTATAGAGGACCTATTCACAGTAGGCAAATATACCAAGAAGGAAGTAGTGCTCTGATAGATCATGTGACAGACCAGTCTTCTGAAGAATCTTTGGGTGATCGGAAAGTAACAGGTTCTAAGGATAACGTTGGAGAGGAGGGTGTTGTGGCGCAAAGTTCGGATAACTGCCAAGATTGTGATAATTGACAGATCTCGTTACAAGAGATACACAATGAAGAGATAACTATTGGCTGATGGTTATCTGATAAGTGCTCAAATGATAAGGTGGGACTTGTAATTGATGTGGTAAGATGGAGAGTAGCATGGCAACTGATCAACATCACGATAAGATGAAACTTGTAACTGCTGCAGAAGATAAGGGCCTTGAATTTGACTCTCAACAGAAGGGTATTTGTGACAATTCAATAGTGGAGGCTACTATTGGCAATAATTCTGGCGGGAAGGAAGTTTTGAATGCAAAGGTAGAGTTGTTTTCTTCTTCTAGATTGACTCGTAAATGGAGGAGAATTTTAAGGTCTCAGGCGCACCATTCTCCTTCTAAAAGTGCCTATGGGAGGTCAAAGAGGCATCATGGTTCTGAGGATGTTTTGGAGATTGCTAGAAATCCTAAGAGACTTAAAAGTAATGCTAAATGCCATAATGGGAGTGAGGGTTCCATTTCACAGGATGCGGTGGTGGCTGGAACACAGCCCCACCAAGCTCAATGAAGATCCTTAGTTGGAATATACGAGGGCTTGGGGACCCTTGTGGTATTCATACTCTTGCTGATTTAATCAGAAGAGAAGATCCTGATGTTTTTTTTTTTTTGAAAGAAACAAAACTTAATGCTGCAAAAATGGAATTCTGGAGAGTTAGATTTTAAGTTTAATTGTTGCTTAACTGTTGATGCTGCTGGTAGAAGTGGGGGCCTTGCAATGTTATGAAAGCAAGATGTGCCATTGTCCATTCTGAGTTACTCAGCATCACATATTGATGTTGTTGTAACGGAAATGTCACGAACCTAGTACTTGACAGGTCTATATGGTCAACCTGACACTGCAAGAAGAATGGAAACTTGGAATCTGTTAAGAAGTTTGAAGAGGTACCCTGAGGAGGCTTGGCTTGTGTTTGGGGACTTCAATGAGATTTTAACAATACAGGAGAAATAGGGGGGAAGAGATCGACCACAATAGCAAATGGTTGATTTCCAACAAATGCTTCTTTATTACGCCCAAAGAATAACGCGGTAGTTGTAGTACAGCTTTGGGGTGTCGATTCCACAGAGAGACAAATTAAAAGAATAGTAGAAAGAACAAAGAACTAAAGAAAAATTGTAACACCCCGTATTTTAGTATATTTTTAATTGAAAGATTATTTGTTATTAATTTAAAATTTTATTTCTCTTATTTTAAAATTGATTGGATTTTTAGTGGGTTTATTTTTATGTTTTTAATTTTTGTGAAAATTATTCTGAAGTGCTATCTTATAATTGATTATTGTAATACATTTAAATTTTTTTTCATATTAAATTAGCTTATTATTGGGTTTAATTATTTATTTTCATTTTAATCACTGTGTTTGAATTATTTTATTTCACTTGCTGTTTTAAAATCGTTTCCATTGGATCATTTTTGTGACCTAAGATGTGAGGATTGGACCTCATTTCTTTCCCTAAATTTTCTTTTTCCTCTTTTCTTTTTCCTTACTTTTTCTTTTCTTCCTTTCTTTTCTTTCTTTTCTTTTTTTCTTCTTCTGGTTCCCTCCCGCGTGCAATGCCAGCCCCTCCCTCTCTCCGTCCGATTCTTCCTTCGCCCCCAGTGCCGTCGTGCACCGGCGGTGGTCGACACCGCCCAGCTCCCTAGCTTCCCCAGCCGCCGACGATGCCACCCCTCCATTTCCAGCCCCAGCCGGGCCGCCGTTAGCCACCACGAGCCCTTTGAAACCGCGGCATTCCTTGCGCCGCCGTCACGCCATCTCCGGCCACCATCTCTTCACCACATCATCCTTGACCTCCTAGCAACCCATTGGACCCAACCCCACCTCCGATCTGTCACCGGTGAAGCCCCACCATCAATATTTCCGTTTTGGGTGTTTTTGCACTTCAACCGCCTATTGCGCCGCCACACACGGCCAACCACCACCACTACTAACTTCACCGACATCCCTAACCCCCACCCTATCAATCTCAGATCTTCCTTTACACCCGTTCAAAAGTGAGTTTTTGAGACCCATGGCCACAGTGCATTTGGTACTGTTTTGTTGCTACGTTGCCGCTTCTAGCACCTCCGTGATCTTTCAAAAATTATATTATAGCATTGTAAGTATTTTTCCCAAAGAACTTTTGAGATTTAAATGTATTTCTACGCTAATTCATATTTACTGTGAATTTATTGGTTGTGCCGGACTGAGTCCGAGGAGTAAGGGAATCGGTTGGATTGGATGATGGAGTTGTTTGTGTGAGATTGGTTTATGCTATTAAATTTGTTGGCTGATTTGGATTTAAATATTGGTGTTTTGAGTTTGACGTTGGTCATGACGAATATTGGTGATTTTTAGAAGGTGATGATATTTTTTTGGATTATTGGTTTGGTGTTTTGGAAATGTTTAGAAGGGTTTGTTGGGGCCTTTTAACATCTAGAAGTGTTGAGATATTTTTTTTCCTGTTGTGGAGTTGTGAACGGAGAGGGAGTAGTGTGTAGTGTCGTCCTGGTTAAATTGTTGACGATTGCTTGGGAGTATGATCTGCTAAAATAAGTGTGAGTTAGTGATAATCGGAGTTGACATTGGTTTTGATGCTTGTATTGGACAATACTGAGATTGGTATAGAATATTTTTGGGTCGAAGTGTGGGCTGTCCAGATTGTTATTTGGTTGTTTGAGTTGGATTAAACTTGCTAAATTATGGTCTAGAAATTGGGTCTTAAGTTGTCTAAGACCAATTTTGTGTTGTTGGACTTTAATATTTAGTTTATATTATTTGAGACTGAGGTTGATTTTTCTGAAAAACTTTGCATATTTTTGTGGTGAAATGAGAACTTGGGAAAAACAAAACCAACCTCGGTCGTTTATTTGCATACTCATGAAATCTGTACGAAAAAAAAAAAATATGTTCTAACATGTATTGTGTAGACATGAGCTAAATTCTGTCATGTGGTTTCTGAAATCTAAAAAAATGAGCGATATTGAGAATATGAAAAGTTGTGCATTTATTTGAAAAGATGTTCTGGCTTTTGTGTTCAGTGTGTGTAAACTGTCTGATTTTGTTTTGATACTCTGTATTATTTTGATATAACATCTGAAAACCTTTGGCATGGTATACTGGCTTTCGTATCTGGACTCTATCTCTGCTTTGCTCTGCTCTGTTTGGGTTGGTACCAACTTCTCTGTCTCTGAGTGCACCCACTTTGGAAACAAAGTGGTTTTATAGTGGTCTTTCCTGTGTGCACACTTGGGGCTCCGAGAAGAATAAAGGAAAGATTTCACCTCTGTCTCTGCCTGATTTGGCCACCGGGGTTAGCACAACCCTACCACGGGGGTGAAACATGGTCTCTGCTCTGTTTGATGCTCTGTTTGGATCTGATGATGATACTCAGTTTATGTTATGCCAAAGTATTATGAGTTTTACTTGTCTTAAAACCATCGCTTTGTTACTTTTGAAAGTATGTTATGTTCTGCATGATAACTCTGAAAAATATTTTGTTCTGCATACTATACTTTGTAAATACTCATGTTTGCAAGCTAGCATATGACTTCTGCTTACTGAGTTGTTGATAACTCACCCCCTATCATTATAATATTTTTCAGATGATGTAGAGAGTCCAAATGAGGACCTGGATTAGATTGGTGAATGTGTTTAAGCTGAGGAGATGTTGTTAGAAGAAGGACTTCTGATTCTGATGTTCTTAGTTATAATGTCTTTGAGTTTTATTTATATCTTGGGTTTCAGTAAGATTTATGAAATTATTGGTTGGGTTATTATGACTACCGGGAGATTTCGGACTCCTTAATTTATTTTAGCTGCATTAATGACTTTGTGGAGTTTTCAATGTGGTTATTTAGAACACTTGATATTGAGTTTTGCTATTAAAGATTTAAGTTTTATTTTAGTTGTGTTGGAAAATAAGTTCTTAAGAGACAAGTAGTAAGTCTCCAGACCAACCGGGTTTGGGGCGTTACAAAAATATTAAGTGATTAATGGATGACAAAGATTCATTTTAAATGTAAATTAAAATGAAGCAAAGTGACTAACGGAAAAATTACTCAAGTTTGACAAACAGTAAAGCATCGGGAATCCCTTGCACAAATCTGGTATTTTAATTATTCTTAATTCATTGAATAACTCAATTGGGAACTCAATTCTCAAAATTCTCAATTGGAAGGTATAGATTTATAAACCATGATTAAACGAAATGTAACCCTATGAAAAATCATTCACCACTTTTAAAATACATAAATTATTATCACTATTGAGAAAATCCAATGACAACAATATACTCAGAAAGCGATATTGCAGTAAAGGATTAAATCAATATAGATAAATAATTGATCCAAACATAATCAAAGAGCTAATCCATTCAATAGAAAAAGCATGACTGAATCCATAAACAGAATAAGTTCTATGATTATTCGGAGAAGAAAACATCAACACTGAATTGAGAATGATAAAACAAAAGAGTTCTAGTAATTGAAAATCAGATACATAAATAAAAAATAAATTAAAAATACCATCTAATGTGCAAGTTCATCCATAGCCCTACTTAGAATTTAGTTACCCATAAATATAATGGACAACAAAAATCTCAAGAGAAAAAATAGAGCAAACGGTGGCCATGAAAATTAATTTTAGATCTTCCTCCTTCAAACTGAGCCATCTCCCATCTTCTGAACTCCCCAATTTCGTGCTAATGATATGCTTAAATAGGGTAGGAAAGAAACTCTAATGTCTTTATACTCCCACACACAAAATCGCTTAAATTTAAGGACTCAACTTGGCAGCCATGTATGTACTTTAGGAGTTTGAATTTAGAAATATTTATTAGGGACAACTTTCTAGCCCTTTAAGGTAGCTTTCTAATGCAACAAGAATTTCATCAATCCGATATTTGAACGGAAAGTTATGATTAAAATACTAAAGTATGTCCATGATATCTCCTAGCACATTTTGGACTCTGATCCAAATTACTCTCAAACCCCATCATTATCCTTATTTGAAGAGTCCTACACTCTTTGAAAGTTCTTAAGTTGTTCCAACATCTTACCCACTTGAAAGTCCATCAAATTTGAATAGGTTTGGACTTGCTCTTTTATAGACGTTGAAATTAAACATAAAAATCTGCTCATGAGTATTCCAAAGTAAATAGAAACTCAATTCAAGAATACACATTAATTCCAATGATTTATATTAACATTTTAGCATTTTAGTCCAATAATAGGGTATTTAGAGTGCACTTTCGTACAGTCATCACACCCTCCAACTTGCTTATTACTAGTCCCTTGCAATTTCTATGCTAAAGAGATGAAAGAGATGAGAATCACTAAAATAGGCTACCAATTCACATTTTCCAGATTCACATATCAAAACCAAACTAAAGAATCCAATAACCCATCAAGATCAATCCACTTATAGCAATTCACAGAGTGTGTGTGTGTTCTCCAAGCTATAACCATCTTACCACTAACCTTGACACATGCAGCATCAAGAACGTATCAAGCAAAAGGTTCAACTCCATAACTCACGGGTATAATAGTGTTTCGTGTAAGGGCTCTCTCAATGAAGTTGACAACTGGTGTACACACAATCACATAGAGATTTTGGTAATTATAGACAAACAACAAACAAGCATTGATCTTATGATAAGAACACTAACAAATGAGAATTCAACCATTCTTTCCAAAAGTTTACTTAAGATCAGAATGGTCAACAGAAAAAGGTTGTAACGTGGCTTAGGTTCGGGGCTATATGAAAAAAATGGTTCAAAAACTTCCAAGTACATACAAAGGGAATCTTATTAAATATCTCAGTAGACCACACTTCTCACTTGATGTACTCTCCAACTTTTCAGATCATCGAATAATACCTCTTCTTCTTTTTCTTTTCTTTTTTCATTTTTTTAATAATTTGGTGAACAATTATGTCTCCCTGGTATTTTGTTATTTCTACCCAGCCTTGGTATTTTTGCCTTTGAAGCTCATCACTTGAATACTTTGTAACTCATGTTCTTCCCTTTTCTCTCTCTCATTTTCTTTTTTTTATTCCGTGCAAAAAAATAAGAATTCCACATCTAGTACACACTTGGAAGTAATAAGGATAGGAAAAATTAGTGTGTAAGCTATACTCCAATGTGGAGAGGCATGCATGTGGGCATATGAAAAGAAAATGTTACATGTGTTTATTGGCTCAAAGTTTGCTACTAGGTGTGTATGATGGAAAGGGTTAGCTTGAAAGGCTCAAACGTTGATCCTAAGTTGACCTTCGTCATATCTTAAGTATATCCACCATCTTACCACAAACCATGTAATGATATTCTCAAAAGAAATGTCCAATTCAACATATCAATGAATGCTTATCACATCTTATAGCATTTGTAGGCTCTCAATCCTCTCCAAAACTCACATTAATACTTAAGCAAAATAGTTCTCTAGCTACATGTGTCAAACCACCATCTAACCACAAAGCTTGGATGAGTGCATTAAAGGTTCTGTGAATACTTTAGCAAAAAATGATTATGGATGGTTTGGTGAATTCACGAAGATGATTATGAATGAGAATGAGTATAATTGTAACGACCCGACCCTATATTTTTTTAGGGATAAAATTTGAATAATTTTATTAAGGCTCTATTAGTATTATTATTATTATGATTATTATTATTATTATTATTATTATTATTATTATTATTATTATTATTATTATTATTATTATTATTATTATTATTAGTTTTACTATTATTATTTCTGTCCAGCCCTTGAATCCTCTTGATAATACAACTCCTCTTGCCGGATTTTTTTCTTCTATTTTGAATTTCAAACAATCTACTCACATGCACATACACATGCACGTCTATTCCTTTATTTTTTTATCTAGGGTTTTCTTTAGGTTCTCAAACAATTATACATATACACGTTTCACTCACCAAAGAATGCAAGCCGCAATGCCCCATCGTGAGTCCTCCTCTCACGCATCAAACGTACGCATGCACGGCTCCTTTCTTTTCCTCCGCTTGCACGACACTGTATTTATTTATACACTCACGCACACAGAGCACTTGCCACAAACCTCCTCCCCTCAAACCGCAGCACAAGTCCGAGAAGACAAGCTCCACCATCTCCCTCAAGCTCGTCCAGCAGACCACCTCTCCCTCCACCGTAAATCCCACTGCCGCGTTGGTTCACTTTTCCTCCACACACAACCACTGTACGCCACCGGGAAACCGCAGCACCACCTTGCCGAAGCCAAGCAAACCACGTCGCAGCCCCTCCCTCTGGCCACCTCGTTGCCCAGTAGCCGAACCACCGCACGGACCGCCCTCGAAAAAGCCATAAACCCGCTGCCATCCTCCCCTGTTTTAGCCCTCAAAAACAGAGCACTGAGCTCTTCGACCGTAAGCCACAGCCCGGCCACCCTCAGCCACAGAAACCGCCGACCAGCACAACCCAGTGGCACCCACTCCGTCCCGGTAAGCCACGACCGTCGTCGTCCCTCTCTTTCTCTCGGTTTGTTTGCGGCTTGTTTGAGCTCCCGCTCTCTTCCTCTCGGCGTCAACTCCCACTCTCCTCCTCTCGGCGTCATACCACCACTGCCCAGAGAACCCAGTCGCGTCTCCGGTCCTTCCCCAGCCACCCAGAGCCGCCGCGCATCAGCTTCCTCTCTCGGTGAGCATCGCACCCTACCCGATTGCATGCATTTCCTTTCACGCGTAAACCGGATCATGCAACCCGTAAACCATTCTTTTCTTTAGGTTAGTTATATTACAAAAATGCCCCTCTATTTTATTTTCCCAAAATACCCATGTACAGTATGTTATTTTCCAAAAATATCCTTGCTTATTTAAGACTAGCGGGTAAGGCTATTTTAGTGTCGGGAACTGTTTAGGTTTAGAAAATATAGACTATTTTAGTAGTTAGGTTTTTAAATAGAATCACTTGTTTAATTAGAAATTTATGCAAAATACGTGTTTATTTTTATAGGCGACCGATTTCGTGCCAAAAAAAATAGTGGATTAGCATTGCAAGGTAAGTAGCATGATCATATCCTTACGCTTATGTACAGTGAGCTGTTTGTCTTTTTATAAAAGATATTATGCATGTATGCCCTTTATTGGAAACCCCTTTTTACGTACCCAAAACATGATAAAATTATGAAAAAGTCATGATTTTATGTGAAAGATTATTCATGAAATTATTTATGAAATGCGTGATTTTATGTGAAAATTATTCATAAAATTATTTATAAAATGCATGATTTTATGTGAAGATTATTCATAAAATTATTTATAAAATGCATGATTTTATGTGAAAGATTATTCATAAAATTATTTATGAAATGCATGATTTTATGTGAAGATTATTCATAAAATTATTTATAAAAGAAAAATCATGATTTTATGCAATGAAACACGTATCACGACATTTATGAAAGAATGCGATTTCGTTTGAAATCTATGATACGATATGACAAGTATGTATGTGATTTCTTTTGAAATCTATGAAATATGCAAGTATGATTTGATAAAATATGTAACGGCCTATGTTATGATATGAAAACGGTACCTATGTTATGGGCATATTGCATTGCCAGGTCGTGCATGCTGGTAGTGCACCCAGTATTGTCTTCCTTATGTATGGATTCCACAACCCGCGGCCACGGGCGGAATCGAATCTTTTTAGATTCGCTAACCCTAACTCACGGGGGTCAACAGTGGGTAACGGCCTATGATAAGTGAAAGATAAGTTAATGTTCATGCTCATGTTATTTATGCATGTATTTATGAATATGCACGCTTTTCAAGACACCTTATGTTTATTATGTTTACTGTATGATGTGTTGCTTATTGAGTATTCGACTCATTTTAGTTTGTTTTCATGTTTTTAAACCCCCCAGGTGATGACATTTATGAAGATGAGACTGCAGGACAGGACTTGACTCCGGGAGGCAAGGCTGAGGCCTAGACAGATTTTGCTATGATTATTTCTATGGTTTAAATAAATTATTTTGATAAGCACATAAGACTTCTGTATTTTTTTTAATAAATGCTTCCGCAGACTTTATTTTGAATTTTCAGTATTTATTGAAATTTGTTATTTTATGGAATTCTTTCGTATCTGGCGCGTTGTTAAAAAGGAAAAGCTTTTTATATTTAAGTTTAGTAGTAGCACACTGGCTCCTCGAAAATTCTAAAATGTCTTTTCGGGAACGGGGTGTTACAATACATGTGAAAAGTGTAACAGCCCGCTAGAAATTCATTGGTGGAATTTCTATTGACTTTAGGATTCTTTTGAAAAACCCATAAGTTTTTACGAATCGACCAATCGCTCAGGTTTTAGTCTGTCGTCATAATCAGTGTTATCACTCACTATGATGCTAGATTTGTGAGTTTAATTATTTGAGATAGTTAGAAGTGTCAAAATACGTTATGGTCTGCGCCATTAGACTCAGTGGATTATTTAGGATTTTATGGCGCAATAACCATTTTTCATAATTCCGGACGAAACGTCTGTTGGAAATTGTGAAATTATTTTTAGGGGCACTTTGGGACTGAATTTCGGTAAACGATTTTCACTGTAGGTTAATATGAATATTTAGAATTTTTCAGTACTAAGTTTATTATGCATTTTTTTGGAGTGAATAGTAACCACAATAAGCGCACCCAGTGCAGTGTTTTCAAACTCACAGTGTGAAATGTCCAAATTAGGTTGGAGGAGTTTTATTTGGAAACTTGGCAATATCTTAGCCACACATACTAAATAATATTAGAGACTCGGTACAAAAAGGAACCATTAGATGGATTTGTGAAGGAAGTCAAGGTGTGAGATCATGTCACCTAAGCAAAGCTTTGTTTCATCTGATCAACTAAATTGTGCCAGACCAAAGAGGATTTCAACCCTAGCAAAACCCTAAATGGTTGGAATCCAATTGAAACCCCAAAAGCTGGGTTGAAACCAAAACCCTAAATGGTTTTCCCAAACCCTAAAGTTGGCCTCCAAACCCTTTTTAATCCGATTTCTAGCATTGTGTTTAATCACTTGGTTAAATCACTTCCACATGCTATTAATTAATCAAATCCTTGTTATTACATCATTATCCAACCTTTTAAACCTTCAAAATTTGATTGGGCCAAGAAAAATTAAGTTTGGGCTTGACAGCATCTCAAACCCTAACCAAACCCCCTTTAAACCCCAAATTGAAGCCCACTTGGTGGGGCCCACCAAGGCCCACGAAATTGGCCACCTTGGCAAAGCTTCTTGGAGAAGTTTCCTCCCCCACATGGCAGACCACCCACTGCCATTGGCTGCACCCAATAGTGCCTTGATGTGAAGGAGAAATCCACTCCATCAACCTCCATCTTTCACAGCTGCTGCAGGCAGTCTTTGCCCCTCACTATTCTCCACTTTACGTCACATAGCCACCTCCAATCAAGGGTCATTCCAGCCCACAACTTTCCCCTCCAGGAGTCTATAGTCGTGCAAGGCACTTTTCATTCCATTTTATCACTTCTTTCCCCCGTTCTTACAGAGAAACCCAAAAGAGCTCTCTCGGGCAGATTTCTGGGTCTTGTTGCGTGGCCATTTTTGATTCTTTGTAAGTATTATCTCACAATGACTCCTTCATAAAAGTTTCTGGTATTTGATTCTAGTTTCTGTGGATATCTTATTAGTCTCATTCCATGCTCATTTCATTGGTCAAAAGTATTTTTAACCATGGAAAGGTCATTCCGGGCGTGAAACTGGAGAGTATGTTATGTTTTGGAAGTTTTGACCAAGCTAATGGACATATCTTGGTCCGAAAATTTATGGAGTGTTGTTAACATGTTTTTATGAATGTTCATTTCAGTTTTGTTGCAGGAATAAAGCTTTTGATGTTAGATTTTCTCAGAGTTAGAAACTTGAAAACTGGAAGTGGAAAAACAGTTTCTGTTTTGTGAAAGTTGGAATATTTCTTGGTTTGATCTTATTCCAAAGGCTTTGATATTTTTATATGATGATCCTAAGCCTCTTATATACATGTTAGGATGTTATTTCAAAGATATTTAGTATTTTGTTTAAATATATGATTTTCTATGCAAGAGGATTTCGGTTAGGCCTAAAATTTGATGTTTGTGAGTTAGATCCGTGTTTTCTTAACTTTTAGCCATGTGATTTTACGTTTGATGGTTGGATCTTCTTTAGGACACATTTTTAAACCATGTGATGTGTTAGTTTGAAGATCACATGTCTTTAAGCCATGAATCAAGATATTGATCAAAGTTAGTTGGGAAAAACAGTTTATGTTTTGGACTAAGTTTAAAACCAAAAACTCTAAGTATTGTTTTGTGAT
The DNA here is from genome assembly GCF_001411555.2 of Juglans regia. Lineage (NCBI taxonomy): Eukaryota > Viridiplantae > Streptophyta > Magnoliopsida > Fagales > Juglandaceae > Juglans > Juglans regia. The sequence continues at coordinate 7,409,871 of NC_049909.1, read as the reverse complement.
TTTTGGTGAGTTTGGTTTGATGATTTAAAGCATGTTTGATCTTAGGATGATGTTATGAATATGTTAGAAGTAAGATTTGATTTTTTGGAATTCTTGGAGATGTTTTTATTAAGGTCAAAACTTGTGATTTAAGGTTTACTTTTTGTTAAAAAGTTTGGGTCGTTTGATGTTGATGATTAGCTTTTCTTAATGGATATTTTAAGTGTATTTTTAAACTTAGGATAGGAAGATCCTTGTTACAAAATTTTGGTTTAATCATGGGTTTTGAATATGGAAGAAATTGCAACCAAAATCAAGAGAAATGGTCTATGTAAGTTTTGGCCATAGTGAGTTTTTCATAGTTGTGATTGGTTTTAAATTTTTATGAGTTGATATTTGAGTTTGGGACAAAATTTACATGAGGAATATAAATTTTGGTAATTTTTAGAATTAGGATGTCAAATCCTTAAGTTAGGGGTAAAATGGTCATTTGCCCACATGTAGAGGATAAAATGGTAATTTTACTCTATGTTGTCTTTTTTCATATTTCTAATTGTTAGTAATTAATTTCTAACTTTTAGAATACTCTCTTACAGTTCCTCTTGTTTCGCGCTTTATTCTAGTAGAACACGACGATCGAGGTAAGTTAACTTTTAACTTACTATCAGTTTAATGTGTATGAGTGATAAGTAAGGAAATTAAATTGTATGTATGCATGTTATCATATGTGCCATGCCACGTCATTACATATTTATCTGTTACACAGAATTTATTCTGTCATGAATTATTCATCTGTTACACAAGATATTATGTCACGTATTGCTATACATTGCAAGTATGTTATGTTAAGTATGCCATCTGTTACGTGTATTTCATGTCCCGTAATATTCAATGTCACATGTTACGCCATGTTAAGAAATGTTGTCTGTTACATGGTATGCTATGTTACGAAATGTTGCCTGTTACATGTATGCCATGTTATGAAATATTGTCTGTTACATTTATGTTTCAAAGTATGTCATGTATGTCGTCTTATGTTCATGTCACGTTACGCTACGTCAAGACTTATGTCTTTTATGTCACGTTTATGTCATGTTCATGTTACGTCACGTTACGAAATGTCATGTCTGCCAGTTAAGTTATTCATGTCAATCACGACCCTAAGTGCTAGGATGGGATAATATCCTAGTGTAACTCCTTTGTTCACTCTGGAGTGTCTAAATAGGTGTGAAATTCCCTGGGTTGAAGAAGTACAGTCAACAGGTTGCGAATGGGGCCTAATTAGCTGGTCACTGGAGCGCGCCAGGCACTAACGCCGATGGTGCCACACATTATGTTACGTGTGTCCACAGCAAGTGTGGCACAAACAAATAAGTCATGGGACCACAACAACTGTGGAGCATACACTACGTGAGACACAGCAATTGTGACACGTAGAATACGTGGGGCCACAACAACTATGGAGTACGTATTAACGCACTCACAGCTGGTATAGAAACCTGTGATGTGATGCGGTAATCTGCAGGGACACACGGCTCAATGGGACCTGTGTAGCACCCATATGGTCACTTTAATGATTAAGTCTATTGAATAAGATTTCAAGTTCATGTATTTCACGTTCAAGCCATGTTTCAAGTTCACGTTATGTTATGTTCAAGTTTACGTTCACGCAATCATGGTAATCCCATGAGACAAGAATATGTCTCAAGTCCATGTTATGTTATGTTCACGCTTACATTATGTTCCAAGTTCACATTTATGTTATGTCATGCTCAAATTCATGTTCAAATTATGCATGTTCACGTTCATGTTATGTTTCAAGTCCATGTTATATTTTAAGTTCAAGTCCATGATATGTTTCAAGTCCATGATATGTTTCAAGTCACGTACATGCTAAGCTTCAGTTTTAGTTTAAGTTATGCCAGTTATGTTATGTTGTATGTCAAGTTATGCTATGATTACTTATGATTTGATTATACATTCATGCTTTTACTGCCATGCATGCATCATTAACCTATGTGGAAGTTTTCTATTAACTTGCTGAGATTTGTAATCAAATCTCACTATGGTAGTCCCAACTACCATTCCCTCCGAATGGTAGATTTTGTTATAGGATCTGAAGGAGAACCAAGAATCGACCGACTGGAAACGATCGACTAAGCGACGGTGCGACGTAGATGGTAGTACAGTAGTTACCTCAAATTACTACTTGTATTTGTGGAGTTCAATCTCCATCACTCTTTTGATCACAACCATATGAACTATTGTTGTGATCTTAGTTATTTAACATGTCATTAAGTATGAAGTATATTTTAAGTATTTGGGATATTTCAATTTGGTGCATAGTATTGCTAAAGAAAGAATGAAATTTATTATCCGCTGCGAATATTGCATAATGCTAGATGCATGTTAGGAATATTGCATCTTATATGTCATGAACGGGGGCAAGTAACCTTGGGTTGCATGTCCCGACGCTTCAGATGTCCGTCCGATCTCAAGCGGAATCTGGGGGTGTCACAAAAGGATGCACGTGTGATGCAAAATTAAAAAAATTTGACACATGAAAATATGTCACTTGACACATGAAAATATGCCACAGAGTTTCAACAAGCATTTTAAATACTGAATTTCCACCACCACCCCCTAACTTAAATGAAACATTGTCCTCAATGTTTAAGAATCAAATTTGAATGGGGAGTAATTAAAAATGGTAGAATACACCTGATAAGTGACGTGGATAGCTCGCTAAGCAGCAAAGATGGTAACCTGAATTGACAAAATGAAACTAACCTGCAAAAAAAAAAAAAAAAAGAAAGAAAATAAGAGAAAACAAAAACAAAACAAAACAAACGAAACAAATAAAGAAAAACATACCTGCGTAGTGTGGTTAAGGTTGATAGACCGGATCCACAAGTGGAATCTCTTCCACTTCCGAAACTTGCCTATCAATTAATACTTTAAGGCGTTGACCATTTACTTTAAAAATCCGACCATCCTTAGAATTTTCTATTTCTACCACCCCATTTGCAAAAACATTCTTCATTACAAAAGGATCAGTTCAACTAGACCTAAGTTTTCTTGGGTGCTTATGGAGTCTAGAATCATATAAGAACACTAGGTCATTAGGCTTAAATGTCTTCCTACCAATATTTTTATCATGAAACGCTTTTGTTTTAGCCTTATAGATTTTAGAGTTCCATAAGCATCATTTCTCAACTCCTCCAACTCGATCAACTGAAATTTCCTATGCTTACCAACATTCAATTTCGAAGAAATACTAATAGGACAAGTATCACCTTGGCTGAGAAATGCATGCTTAAGACCTGAGGGCAGTGGCTTCAATTCCAATTTGGGACTATCCATGCATGAAGGAATCTGCTTTTCCTTTTCCTTAGACACCTCCTCTAATTTCGATTGCCAAATATGTGGGTCATAATCCTGAGGTTCATCAAAAACAGCACAAATATCAACAACATCAGATGAATCATTCATAGTATCAAACTCAAAATTAATAAGAAAATATTCAGGGGAATCAGAATCATGAGTTGTGTGAACTCCCTTGTCTATGAGTGTGCCAATCATGTATGTTTGGTGGCACTCATCATCCTCCTTGGACTGATTATTGATGTGGAAAATGTTGACCTCCATGGTCATGTTTCCAAAAGATAGTTTCATCAGTCCATTCCTGCAGTTTATAAGTGCATTAGCCGTAGCAAGGAAATGTCTACCTGATATGAGAGGAATTTTAGACTCAGAGTCAACAACCGACTGAGTATCCAAAATTAAAAAATCAACAGGGTAGTAAAACTTGTCAATTTAGATCAAAACATCCTCAACTATCCCTCTTGGTTTCTTAGCTGAACAGTCAGCTAATTAAAACACAACAGAAGTAGGCTTAATTTCACCCAAACCAAGCTGCAAATAAACAGAATAAGGCATCAAATTTACACTAGCTCCTAAATCTAGCAACAGTTGCCCAAACTCATGATTCTCAATATTACATACAATGGTTGGACAACCAGAATCCTTGTACTTAGAAGGAATTTGCTGCTCAATTAGAGCACTAACTTGCTCTGTCAGAAATGTTGTCTTCTTCACATGGTGCTTCCTGTTAACTGTACACAAATCTTTGAGAACGTTTACATAAGTAGGAACTTGTTTAATAACATGCAAAAGAGGAAGATTGATCTTTACCTGTCTGAGGTTCTCCAATATTTCATTGCTAGAATCCAAAGTTCGCATACCAGATTTTTAAGCTTGAGAAAATGGTATCTTAACTGGGCTCTTTATTACCTCGGCTTCTTTGGGCAACTCAGCACTATCCTTGCTTTCTTCCTCTTCAACATTCTTTGGCTTATCAGTTGTTGGGATGTGTGAGGATTTACCACTTCGTGTCACAATGGCATTGAACTCCTTCAAATTTCCTTGAGCCATATGTTGACCTTGGGGTATGGATTGAGCTTGAGAAAGGAACTTGCCATGCTCATTCACACTCAAGGAGCTCATCAACTTGGATACTTGGCTCTTTATCTTCTTGTTTTCTTCAACAACTTGCATAATCAAATATTTAAACTTTTGATTAGTTTTACCCTGTGCCTCAATAAAAGCATGCAAGGTGTCTTCTAAATGACTCCTAGAAGATGAAGGTGCATGATATGGTGCAAGATATGATCTAGGGGTTGTGCAGGTGGCTGGTTTTTAGACTTCCAGCTAAAATTGGGGTGATTGCGCCACCCCGGATTATAGGTATCAGAGTAAGCTGTAAAAGGCTTATTGTACATACGTAAGGCATTGCATTGTTCCTCATACATCCCTCTCCTCTCAGCAAGTGTAGGACACTCTTGGGCAAGGTGATCTACCCCACCACACACAAAACATGGTCCAAAAGACTTTGCATGATTTGCCACGTGTGTTGGTTTTAAGTCCTTAGTCTTTAACACATCTAGCTGTCTAGTGAGCATCTCAACCATAGCGTTTAGGCTATCTTCTTCCTTGAGATGGTAAATTCCACTACCATTTGGGTTTCCTGTAGGTCATGACCTATTTGTGCCCTCAGTAGCACTAGATCCAGTCCAAGAGTGAGCTTTTTCAGCAAGCTCATTGAGATATTCTATGGCCTTATCAGGATCTTTCTGTAAGAACACACCATTACACATCATCTCCACAAATTGGCGCTCTCTAGGTATAAGTCCCTCATAAAGATAGCTCACTATGTGCCAATTCTCATACCCATGGTGAGGACACATACTCAACAACTCCTTAAATCTCTCCCAAGACTGATACAAAGTCTCACTATCCTTTTGTACAAAGGTTCATATTTGCCTTTTTAATGCATTAGTCTTATGTTGGGGAAAGTATTTATTAAAGAAGACTTGAGTCATCTCACTCCATGATCCAATAGATCGGGGTCTCAGTGAGTATAGTCAACTCTTAGCTCTATCCTTCAAAGAGAAAGGAAAGAACTTAAGTCTCACAAAGTCATCAGTTGCTTTTTGACTATGAAAAGTCGCAACAACTTCCTCAAACTCCATAATATGCACATATGGATTTTCATTTTCCAAACAATGAAAAGTAGGGAGTAACTGTATCATCCCTGTTTTAAAATCCAGTTGGCGAGTATTAGCTGGAAACATGATGCATGATGGTGTGACTGTGCGTGTAGGGTGGAGGTAATCATGAAGATTTCTAATTGGTTGATCTTCGTGTTCATTCATTTCCTCGAGACTAGATGGATTGTCAAATAAAGGATTAAAAAAATTTGATTATGACTCTTCCACAGGCCTACAAGCAAATCTATCCAAGGTGTCTCTATATCTGTACATGCAAGGTAACAAAAGACTAAAAGAAATAAAAATACTATGAAAAGAAAGAAAAAAATAATGCAGCAAGCTAAAAGAGGGAATGAAGTTACCACCTTTACAAACTGCTGAAATAAAAACCTATCTAGCAATTCTTCTATCGTCTCCCTGGCAGCGGCGCTAAAATTTGATTACGCCAAAAGAATAACATGGTAGTTGTAGTACAGCTTTGGGGTGTCGATTCTACAGAGAGACAAATTAAAAGAATAGTAGATAGAACAAAGAACTAAAGAAAAATATTAAATGATTAATGGAAGACAAAGATTAATTTTAAAAGTAAATTAAAGTGAAGCAAAGTGACTAACGAAAAAAGTACTCAAGTTTGACAAACAGTAAAGCGTCAGAAATCCCTTGCACAAATATGGTATTTTAATTATTCTTAAATCATTGAATAATTGAATTGGGAACTCAATTCTCAAAATTCCCAATCGGAAGGTATAGAATTATAAATCAAGATTAAACCAAATGTAACCCTATGAAAAATCATTCACCACTTTTAAAATACGTAAATTATTATCACTATTGAGAAAATCCAATGACGGCAATATACTCAGGAAGTGATATTGCATCAAAAGATTAAATCAATAAAGATAAATAATTGATCCAAACATAATCAAAGAGCTAATCCATTCAATAGAGAAAGCATGACTGAATCCATAAACAGAATAAATTCTATGATTATTCGGAGAAGAAAACATCAACAATGAATTGAGAATGATAAAACAAAAGAATTCTAGTAATTGAAAATCAAATACATAAATTAAAAATACCATCTAATGTGCGAGTTCATCCCTAGCCCTACTTGAGAATTTAGTTACCCATAAATATAATGGACAACAAAAATCTCAAGAGAACAAGGCAAACGGCGGCCATGGAAATTAATTTCAAATCCTCCTCCTTCAAACTAAGCCATCTCCCTTCTTCTGAACTCCTCATTTTTGTGTTAATGATATGCTTAAATAGGGTTGGAAAGAAACCCTAATGTCTTCTTATTCCCGCACACAAAATCGCCTAAATTCTAGGACTCAACTTGGAAGCCACGTACATGCTTCAGGATTTCGAATTTAGAAATCCTTATTAGAGACAACTTTGTAGCCCTTTAAGGTAGCTTTCTAACGTATCAAGAATCGGATCAATCTGATATTTGAACGGAAGTTATGATTAAAATACTAAAGTATGTCCATTCTATCTCTTAGCACATTTTGGACTCTGATCCGAATTACTTTCAAATCCCATCATTATCCTTATTTGAAGAGTCCTACACTCGTTGAAAGTTCTTAGGTTGTTCCAACATCTTGTCCACTTGAAAGTCCATCAAATTTGAATGGGTTTGGACTTGCTCTTTTATAGACTCTGAAATTAAATATAGAAATCTGCTCAGGAGTATAAATAGAAACTCAATACAACAATACACATTAATTCCAATGATTTCTATTAACATTTTAGCATTTTAGTCCAATAATAGGGTATTTAGAGTGCACATTCATACACTCATCACTTCTCGATTGTGAATTAAGGGACCTTGGTTTCTATGGTCCAAAATACACTTGGTGCAATGGAAGACAGGATGTGGCTCAAGTTTATGAGAGACTAGATAGGTTCCTTGGTAATTCCTCTTGGTGTAATCTGTTCAATAGAGCCTCAGTCACCCATGGTTCTATCTCTTACTCTGATCACCTCCCACTATGGATTGAGCTAGAGGGTGCCCAGTCAAGAAGGGGAGGTGCTAAACCATTCAGGTTTGAGGCAATGTGGCTTGGAGAAATTGAATGTTCAAGAATTGTACAGCAGGAGTGGATTGCCGCAGCTTCCTCTAGTGGGATGCAGGGTGTTATGGACTACATTTACAGTTGTAGCAGTAAGTTACAAAGGTGGAACAAATCAAATTTGGTAAGGTCTAGGTCAAGCTGAAAGAAGCAAAGCACAAACTCTCCATGGAACAAAGTAAGGCCCCAATAGCTTTAAATACAAGGGAGGTTGATGAAGCTTCAATTGAGGTACAAAAATGGATGGAGAGGGAGGCGATAATGTGGAAACAAAGATCAAGAGCTTTATGGTTAGCAGAAGGGGATCAGAATACAAAGTTTTTCCATGTTAAAACATCTCAAAGAAAGAGAAAGAATTGCCTATCAAAACTAAAGGATGCAAGTGGTTGTTGGCAGGAAGGAGACGATTGTGACAGGTTAATTGTTAATCACTTTTCTTCTTTGTTTACTTCTGCAGGATCTCGAGACTAGGAGTAAGGTCTCTCTTGAGATCAATGCTGAACTTATTAAACCCTACACAGCTGTTGAAGTTCTTCAAGCTTTGAAAGAGATGCACCCCAACAAAGCACCAGGGCCTGATGGTACGCCACCTCTCTTCTTCCAGAAATCTTGGCCTGACATTGGTACTTCCATCACAACTGATGTTCTAAATGTTTTGAATCATGGTGAAATGCCTCAAGCCCTTAATCACACTTTTATCACTCTGGTCCCTAAGAATAAGAGCCCTCAAACAGTTAATGACCTTAGACCTATTAGTTTACGTAAGGTTGCATATAAACTAATTTCTAAGGTTATTGCTAATAGAATCAAGCAAGTATTACTTATGGTCATCTCAGATACACAGTCCTCTTTCCTACCTGGCAGACTTATCACAGATAATGTACTCGTGGCCTATGAAGTTTTACACTTTTTGAAGAGGAAGAAGACAGGAAAGAAAGGTTTTATGCCTACCAAGCTTGATATGAGCAAAGCTTATGATAGAGTCGAATGGAGTTTTCTTGAATTTGTTACAACAAGTTGGGATTCCATGAGAAGTTAATTCAACTTGTGATGATGTGTGTGAGGACTCCTACTTTTTCAATTCTGATTAATGGCTCCCCTACTGGTTTTATTGTTCCTTCATGAGGATTGAGGCAAGGTGATCCTATTTCTCCTTATCTCTTTCTCTTGTGTACTGAAGGGTTGATTAGTCTTCTGAGAGAGGCTGAAAGCACTAAGGCTGTTACTAGAATACAGGTTTGTCGTGGAGCTCCTAAGCTGAAATGTAGATGATAGTTTGATTTTTTGTAATGCTAATGTGGAAACAAATGTAAGATTGCAAACTCTATTAGAGCAGTATGAAGTTGCATCAAGTCAGCAATTGAATAGAGAGAAAACAACAATAGTTTTTAGTGCCAATGTGGATCAGAATAACAGGCAGGCTATTATGAATTTGTGGTGCTCAACTCAAGTGCAGCACTATGATAAGTACCTTGGGCTGCTCCCTGTGGCGGGCAGGTCAAAATCAAGGGCATTTGAAGGCATTAAGCACAAAGTTTGGCTCAAGTTGCAAGGTTGGAAAGGGAAAATGTTCTCTCAAGGGGGTAGGGAAATCCTCCTTAAAGCAGTAGCTATGGCAATTCCATCTTATGCCTTGAGTTGTATAAGATTCCACCAAAGCTTTGCTCTAAAATAGAGAGTATGATAGCCAGGTATTGGTGGGGTCAGAAGAATGAGGTCAGAAGAATGAGGAGAGAAAGGTCCATTGGCTAAGCTGGAAGAAGATATGCAGTTCAAAATTTGTTGGAGGCATGGGGTTCAAGGAGCTAGAGGTTTTCAATATGGCATTGTTGGCAAAACAAGCTTGGAGGTTATTGCAGAATAAGGAGAGTTTATTCCACAAAATGTATGCTGCTAGATACTTTTCTAATGAGAATCTGTTGACAGCTTCTCTTGGAGGAAATCCCTCCTATGCTTGGAGGGATTTCCTGTAGATCATTGGATGTGGGAACATGAGAAGTTAGGATCTTTTTCTATCAAAAGTGCTTATAGATTCTTTAAAACTTGCGTTCAATCTGAACATGGGGAATCCTCTAATGGGGCTTTGATTAAAAATTATGGACTCCTCTATGGAATTTGCAAGTCCCCCATAAAGTTAAGGTTTTTGCTTGGAGGGCGTGTAAAGACTGTTTGCCAACCAAGGCCAATCTGATTAAGAGAAAACTGGACATTGAGGGGAAATATTGTTTTTGTCAACATCCAATTGAGGATTTGAGGCATGTGTTGATATTATGACCTTCCATCCATATATTTTTAATGAGTAGGTTTTCTGTTTTCCAAAATGGAGGCCAAATCAACTCTTTTCTCACTGTTGCAATGGATATTTTATTCAAAGGCACTTTTGAGGAACTGGTTGATTTCTTCTTGATGGTTTGGGCTTTATGGTTCAGAAGGAACAAGATGGTTCATGAATAGATTGCTTTACCACCTCAGCAAGTTATTGGCTTTACTTTTACAAAGAAGTTGCAGAGTGTTGTGGTTAGGCATTAGTTGGGGCTTCATAATTCTAAAAACCTGGTGTACAGATGGTCACCCCCTCCAGAAGACTCTCTTAAGCTAAATATTGTTGGGGCTCTCTTTTTTTATTTAAACAAAGCTGGTATGGGTGAGGTTTTGAGGAACCATAGGGGTGAAGTTCTTATGGCATCTAGTAGAGTGGAATCTGTTTTTCTAGAACCAGAACAAGTTGAAGCTATGGCATTATTGACAGGCCTTCAATTGTGCATGAGTTTGGGTATCCCTAAGCTGATTATTGAAAGTGATTGTTTGTTCCTAGTAGAAGAGATTAACAGATCATCTAAGTCTAATGCAGCTATACGATCTGTGGTAGCATATGTAAAAGGTTGATGCAAACTTTTCCTCAATGCAGTATTCAGCATTGTAGCCCATCGACTTGCAAGACATGCCTGGTCCATTGAAGATATATTTATTTGGTGGAATAGTGTACATTCTATAATTGAGAATGTAATTTTCATTGATCAACACTATTGTAACCTATCTCAAGGTGTTATGCCTTTATGAAATGAAGTGCTTTTCTATCAAAAAAATAATAATCTTAATGAGAATATATATTATATTATAATTAAATTAATATAGAAATTTATCACATTTTGTTAAATATTTAATTTATATTAATATTAATCTAATTAATATTAAATAATGTGATATTATTTTTATAAAATTATGTTGTTCACAATGTCTCATTTTATTAAATTGCTATTCATATGTAATTTAGTGATTAGTTATTTATTACATTTTTATCGTTAATGTTGTATTAATAAGCTCTTTAATTGTAAATCTCAAGTTGATTATAATGTCTTCTTCAAGGGTGGGACGTAAGAAACGCAATCTAGCTGAGACTAGTATCAGTCCAGGTAGGGAGAGGACTATTTCACTAGAACAACAGGTGAAGCTTTCTCACTTCCAGAATCTTGTTTGGGAGGGTCATTCCCTGTCATCAGTCTTTAGAGATCGTGGTTAGGGACCTATTTTAGATGAGCGGGAGGAATCATGGGAGACTATCTTCTATATTGACATTGTTGCTGAATTCTATAGAGAGCTCGGTGGTGCCAGCCCAAATGACGGAGGGGCATACAGGATCTCTGTCTCGGGAGTTCCAGTTGTATTTTCATGGGATGGACTCGTTGAGCATCTCGGTATTCCTAGGTTGCCATATGCATATCCGAACGTGGTGCCCAGAGAGTCTGATTTTTTAGCTAAGGCGAAGACAGCTGAGGAGGAGGCATCAGTTTATATAGATGAGGTCGATGTCCTTGCTGATCATGAGGTGAGGGATTTGGTTATTGGTCAAGATGCTCCCCCGTATGAAAGGACAAAGAGTATCAAGCAGGCAGATCTATCTTCTTTCTTCAAGATCCTGAATTTGATAATCACCAACAATATTGACCCTCGGCAGCACAAGACAGAGGTTGGCATTGATCGGACGAAATTTATGGTACAGGTCACTAGTGGCATTCCTATCGACCCGGTGGGATATATATTTGATAGGATTTTATCAGAGCCCCGGTATGTTGCGACAGATATACTGCCATTCGGGATCCTGATCATCCGATTTCTGCTATTTGTCGGTGTCATGCCTGATGTTGTCGAGCATAAACGGGAGCCGATGGGACCAATCAAAAGCACCACGCTCTCACGCAACACGGGACACTCGAGACTACGTCTTCGTGAACATGTTCCAAACCCGGTTGATCCTCAGAGAGATGCACAACCGGGAGATCATGGAGTATTGGCCGCTTAGACATCCACACAGGTGTAACACCCCCCTTAATTAACTTTTGATTAACCCTTAAGTACTCTAGATTAGGCTTTTAATTATGGCTTAATCACTTTCATTAAGGTTGATAGTGGGATTAGCATTAATGTTGGTACTTAATGTTAATGAGCTAAGGATTAGAGAGGCAAGCCCATTAGTAATTTTGGTGAGGCTTTTTAGGACCCAAGTACATTCTGAAAAAAAAAAACTTGAACCAAGCTCTTAGGAAATGAAGGCTAGTCTTGGTCCAAGTATAGGAAGGCATAAGGCTTTTGGTGTAGATTGGACCCTTGGCCCTTTTCAAGCTCATATGGCCCATAGCCATTTTGGACTCATTTTACCAATCTGTAATACCCAGCTCCTTCTTCTTACATACGCTTCTTCTTTCTGACGTATGTTTCGTCTTGATGACGTAAGCAAATCCCGAAGGCAGAGATTATGTGATCATCTGCCTTTCTCACTAGCGACTGTGAGCCACGTTATGCGTGCCGAACCATGATGGTGTGTCTCGAAAGATATTGTGTGACTTCTAGGGCACGCCCAGTGTTTTAAATATGCTGGAAATATTTATAAGGAGTATTTTCATCATTATTGAATTAAGATTTGATCTTAAATACGACAATCATAATATTATTGAAGAGCTCCAAAAATATTATAATTGCCGAAAATCATTTTAATATTATTATTAAAATGATTTCAATTATTTAAGATATTATGGGATTTAAATTATGTTGAGAACTTTCATTAATTAAATTGTTTAGCCCTTTTAAATATGTTAAGTGAGACTTCATCATTCTATTAATGATGAAGAATATTATTTTATAAACTAAAGTTAGTTTAAAATAATATTAACCTTAATTCCTCTAAGTGCTTTTAATTAAGTTAATGTTTTACGCATATTCAAATCAGTATTTTAACCCCTTGTCGTTAGATCGTTATGTGGATCCCCAGACGAAGGGACTGGGTTAAATACCCAGACCCCCTCTCTTTCCCGCTCATTTCCCCGTAACTCTCCCTCTCTCCTCCCTCGCTCAAGCGTACGCGGTACGTAGATCCACCCACGCCCGAACGGCTTAAGGCCTCAGCCCAGCGCCGTTGTGCGTCACCCTTCCTCACCGCCTGCACCAATGGCTTGCTCTCCCTCCAGCGAGCTCAACCATACCAGCCTTTCTCTCCCACGCTCCCCCTTTCTCCATTTCAGAACTGCACAACTCGTATGGGCTTAATGCGCGTAGCGCCGCCGTGCGCCGCCCTCCAACGCCACCACTCCCTCGGCAACTTCCTCTACCACCGGCCACCACTCCCCAGTGAGCTTGGCCTCTGTTATGCAGCCACCTCCCTTCCGTCGCACACACGCATGCACAAGGAGACCCACACACGGCTTCACCGTGCGCGGCCCCTAGCACCGCTGTGCGCAGCACCCACGACCACCTAGCAACACCATGGCTCCTCCCCGAGCTCCTCCACGTGACCCATGGTCAGAAACCCCCTCTTCTACCTCACGGCTTCTCCCCCCTCTCACGCACGGGTTGCACTCCGTGCACCACCATGCACTGCCACCCACGGCTGATGACCGCCACGTCCAGCCTCCTCAGGCCACCACCAAGCCAACCCAACCTCCTCAGGGCCACCACCAAGCCAACCCAACCTCCCTTGGCCCCGATTTGCCACTCATGAGGGCACACTCTCTCTCTCACTCTTCCACGGCTTCTCCTCCATGGTATGGCCAGATTCGCCACCGTGGCACCACCTCGACGTCACCATGAGATTCACCGCACCTCCCTTAGCCAAGCCCTAGGTCCAAACCATCACTTTATATGGTGGGTAACCACTGCACGTGATGGACAGTCACTGCCTGTGATTGACCGCCACTGTACACGGCTAGATTCGTCGTGTTATGCTCTTTACCATCATCACAAGGCTATCACGAGCCTTTCCAAGACCACACCTAGCTATCCAAACACCTAAACAGTCACTGTACGTGAGTTAGCCACCACGTACGACCCTTCCGACATCATCGGCTATGACGGTTAACGAGCAATGCACGGGTTATCCCGTCGATGGTATAACCCTCTATCTCTCGTTAATTATGTTAGATATTGATTAGTTGACTAGGTTGTGGACTGTGATGTTAGTATTTGTGGAGTTATGGCATTGTAGTGAAGTGTTGGGCTTGTCTGTGTTGTATGGAGGTGCATTGTGCCGTGTAATGTACTATGAAGTGATGGGCGTAATTGGGAAGTGTGTTGTTTAGTGTGATTGGGGAACATGTGCAGTAATGGTGGCATGGCGTATGTGGAATGGAAACAGTGCACACTGAGTGTACTCTGTGTGTATGTGGCGTAGTGTATATGGAAGGGAGTACATGTGGAATGTACTTCGTATAGTGGAGTAATGCACCATATGGCGGATATGCCATAATGGTGATGTGGCGTAATGTGCATGGAATATACAAGGAGCGTATTCCATGTAGTGGAGTGACGCATCATATGGCGGGTAGGCCATAATGGTGATGTGGTGTGTTGTATATGTGAGGAGCACACGTGGAGTGTACTCTATGTGGTGGAGTGATGCACCATATGGCGGATTATGCCATAATGGTGATGTGCCGTAGTGTGTATGAAGGGAGTACACGATGAGTGTACTCTATGTGGGGTATGGTATATGTGGGGAGTACAAATGGAATGTACTCCATGAGATGGTGAGATGCACCATATAGCGTATATGCCATAGTGGTGATGTGGCGTAACGTGCATGGAGTATATGCAGAGTGTATTCCATGTAGTGGAGTGACGCACCATATGGCGAATATGCCATAGTGGTGATGAAACGTATGTAAAGGGAGTACAAGTGGAACGTACTCCATGTGATGGTAAGATGCACCATATGGCGTGTATGCCATAGTGGTAATGTGGCGTAATGCATGTGAAGGGAGTATACGAGGAGTGTACTCCATGTGATATAGTGATGCACCATATGGCGGGTATGCTATAGTGGTGATGGAGCATATGTATGAGGGGAGTATACGTAGAGTGTACTCCATGTAGCAGCGACACTCCGTGTGGCGTGTCGTAAAGATAAGGATGGTTATGTGTTTGATGGGCGTGGAACGTGATGGATAGTGTCGGAAACTATGGAACAGTGTCCCGAAGTAGTTATGGCATAGCCTGTAGTCTGAAGTGACAAGTGTCACTGTGATGGACTTATGGCCAAGAGTATGTGCAAAGTAGCGGAACAAGTATAAGAGTGCGCAGCGGAAGCATGACTGGGGGAATGTCATGCAGTGACATGACTACTGACAGTCGTGCTTGTGATGGGTGAAGTAGTGGAATAAGTGTAAGAGTACACAGCGGAAGCATGACTGGGCAATGTCACGAAGTGACTTGGTTATTGGAAGCCATGCTTATGATGGGTGAAGTGTTAAAGTGTAGAAATGGCGTAACGGGAACGTGATGAGATGTCACGATGTGACTGGAGTACGTGAGGAACCGTACTCGTGATGAGTCAGGAGTTGATGTAGTAGAATATTAGGTAACACGACAAGGTCACAGTGTAGCTCTAGAGCAATCTCGGGCTATATAACGTGACATGAAACGTAGTTATGAATGGAGTCTTGTCGTGTTAAGTGTTGGGATGAACTGTCAAAAGGGATGGGTAGCGTGAAGAGTCATGCTAGCTGGGTTAAGAGAAGATTGGTATCGGATTATGGCCCTTGTCCCTACGAGCAGGTGATCAATGTGTTATATATATGTTGATCTTAGGTGATAAAGGGGTAAGGTACCTGTGTAATATGGTGAGAGACACGTGCCAGACGGATTCACCATATGTAATGGGTAATCTGTCATGAGCATAGTTGCACGGTGCTTAAGCCTCAGAGTTGGCTTAAAGCCATATGTCTTGTATGGATGGGAATGAGGATTTAGTGTGGGTTAGGATGCATGAAGGTAGTGACGGATGCATCGTTAGGATTGAGATGTGTGATTCCATCGGTCGGAATCATGCATCGAATGTGGTTGTAAGAAGAGTAAGACGAGTGTCTTAGTGTCTTAATCCTAAGGTGAATAATGGGTTCACTTTAGTGGATGAGCACTCAAGACGAGACTTTGAGTTGGAAGTTGTGGTGACCGTAAGTGGTCCCCGAAGGGTTTAATATAGTGAAGGGCACGTAAGTGCACGGGATAGAAGGAGAGTGTTCTAAGTATAGCGTAGTTCTATTTATAGTTTAAGTTACTTATGCAGTAGATAGAGAATGATACTAAGGTTATGTGTATGCATGTAGGTTGCCATTTGACAAGCACATGAATGGACTGAATGACATGCAAGTAGCATGGAGTCCAGGTAAGTGTTACGTTCATACTCTTCTAGAGTTTTCAAAGATACAAGAAATGCTTTTCCCTTAAGATACTCACGAAAAGAAACGAAAGACGCTTTAAGAAAGAAAATGCTAAAGTGTTCAAAGGTATAAGTATGTACGGCCCCTGTTTAAGCATCCAAAGTATTAATTGTACGCATGTGAATGGATGACTATACGCTGTATCTATTGTATGTATTTTCTAAGAAAATTTATTAACTGATGAAGATGCATGAAAGGCATGACAACTGATGTTTTTGTCAATCCTACGAACCGACGCTCTCATGTGCGCCACGAGGTAACGCTCGTGGATGCCATGATTGACGACGTTCAAGGTGACGCTTATGGATGCCACGAAAGCTGACATTTAAGCCCATGTATGTTCTTAAACGAAGTTTTCCACGAACGAACTGTTAAAGAGAGGATAGAACTGAAATGAACTGAAAGACGAAAATATCATTTTTGGGCTTACACCCCGAACGATATTTTCTCACGAAAAGAAATGTTTTCTCATAAAAAGAAATGACTATTAAATGAAAGAACGAACTGAACGAAAGCTTCAGCTCTTTCGAGCTGACATGAACGAATGAATGAAAAGCAAGAAAGAAAGAAATGAAAGCATGAATGTATAAAGACACGTAACGGCCACATGACATGAATAAAAAGGGTACCGATGAATGGGCAGATTGCCAACCCGTGGCCACGGGTGGAATCCGAGTCCAGTGGAAGACCGCTAACCCCAAACACACGGGACGTAATTGTGTATACTGGCCTATGAAAGCGATAAGAAAGAATGGATGTATGCACGCATGCACGAACGCACGAATGCACATATATGCACAAGAGCACAAGAACACGGACTCTTTAAGAAATGAAGGCACTGACGGGAGAAACGTTTTACGACAAGAAAGCCTATTTAAAAGTAAAACTCCCGTACAACGGCTCTTAAAGAAATGAATGCACTAACGGGGGACACATTTTAAATAAAGGAAAACCTTTTGAAAGAAAAGCTCCGTCCAGTGACGTTTTCAAATAATCGCACACAAGACACGTAGGCACACACGTAATAGTATGTACGAGTGATGAATGCATGAATGAAAACCTATGTTGTTATATTTTAACTGTATGAAGTAATACTTACGAGTCTTCGACTCATTTTAGTTTTTATGCATATCCCTCCCCCCACAGGAACTGCATGATCGGGATGGACACGGCCCATGGGAAAGAGCACGGAAGTCTAGGCACGAGTTTTAAACGTACGAGAGGTCTTTTTATTATAAGATTTATGTTTTCCACTGTAACCCTCTTTTATTATCAAAGCACATTTTATTTATAAACGTGGAGTCTCGCACCCTGGGGATGCAAGTGAAAAGTTTTAAACAGGATGGTAATTCCCGTCGTCCTTTTTATAAAAATATTTTGGAAAAAGTCCCACCACAAGGACGGGCGTTACACATTCAAAGACCAAAGGCCCAATACACCATACTATTGGTTTCCTTAAGCCCAAATCACACTCAAAGTACCCAAATTAAGTTTTGAAAATTTGCTAAGGCCACTAACCATCATACTTGAGGTTAGTGCACTTTAAGCTATGCTTTGAAACTTAATCATACTTAATATTTTCTTAAATTTTTTAATTCAAATTTTCTTGAATTAATACTCCCTTAAACCATGATTAGAACATGTTAATACCCTATTTAAACCATTCCACATGTCATTAACAAAAAATGACATAACAAGCCCAAATCATGCTTTAATCGGTTTTGTGCATTGCCTTTTGTAATGCTTGAAATGTTTTGCCCTTGGGTCCAACATTTTTGTGGTTTATCCGCAAGGATAATATGGTCCTTAAACACCTTATGAGACCCTCCAAAACTTAGTTTGAGCCTTGGACGAAATTGGTTGCATCAACCCACTCAAAGAACCAAACCGGGTGCACCTTGGTCTAGTTTGTGTAGGAACCAATTGGATTGAGTTTGAACCAGCCTCCTGCCATGGTTTGCACCACCACCCCATGCCACCTCTTTCTCCACCCAATCACCAAGAAGTCCAATGACCATCATGAAGAATTTTGACTCATTTTTGCTGTCCAAAAAGATCCAAAACCGAACTGATTTTCTGCCACCACAAAACCACCTTCATGCACCTGTTTTCATGAGTGGTTTGAGAGATCTTCTGCCATCCAAACGATGCCCCACAACCTGGAGTCATCTACAGGACCCTTGCAACTACTGTGAAGAGGAAATGATGGTGGTTTAGGGCACTATTCCATTCTGTACAAGCGACCTAAGCTCATGCAAGCAAATCTGGAAATTTTCCAGATTTAAGCACCTCCCACTTCACCCAATCACCAAGCACCCAAGCCAACGTCCCTCACCCCTTGGACACCTATAAATACTTCCCTCCCCTTCTCATTTCACACACACCACATATCCAAGAATCATCTTGAGCCTTGAGAGCATTTCCCCCTCTTAGAGATCAAAAGAGTGCAAACCGAGTGAGTTTTGGTGAGTTCTTGAGTGTTCTTGTGTAAGGCAGTCTAGAGAGCTTGGAAGGCCATGAAATTTTTAATTTGTCTTCATTTTGATCTTAGCTAGCATGTCAAGTTTTTTTTCCAAGTGTTGGTATGAAATTTGGTTGATTTTTGAGAAGGTTATGAGGCTTACTGCAAAACCAGGTCAATTAAATGAAGGTTTGAATGATTAAATGTTTTTAATTGGAAGTTTAGCTATGGCATGTCCTAAGCATGATTTGATATGATCTATAAATATCCTAACATGATTATGGAAGGTCAAATTTGTGATTAGAAGCATGTCATGATAGGTTTTAAATCTATCTATTTTTTATCATCAAGCATGAATCGGTTTTAAGCATAGTAGTGATTAAGGATTTCTTAGCTTTGATTAATTGTTGGGATGAACTTGATTACTCAAGGATTAGGATTCATAATGTCACTAAAGATATTAGTGATCATTAATGATTAAAGAAAATCTCACATGCATTCATTCATAGGGATCAATAGTTAAAAATACACATAGGTATCAACTAGGATGCATGCCACGGGTTGGGACTAATTGGAAAAGTTACACTTTGAATCTTGGAAATTTAAGGGCATAGATGGTTTTAGAATGTCAAAAATATGCAGTCCATGAACTTTAGTTAAATTTGGAGTTCGTTTGCAATTAGTGAAAATTTAGGACCTAAATAGCAATTTTTGAAAGTCTAGGGGTATTTTTGTAAATATTCAATTTTTGAAGCCTTTGATTTTGAACCTATCCATAAGAGTATTAATCCTAACTTAGTATACACACGATTTACGCAGCTACGACGCTAATTTCGAATTTCTCCGGAAGTTTGTAAGTTGGCTCCTAACTTACACATTGATAAATTTCTTATGAATTATTGATAAATGCTTCATTATTCTTCAATTATCATTTTGAGCATAAATTATCATGTTATATGAAATATTGAGTGCATACTTACATAACATATGACATTTTCACTATTTTTGCATATTACATTTATAAATGTTATTTTTTGCATGAAATTTACTACATGTGCACATGTCATGAAAATTATTTTTTTTAAAAGCATAGGCCAGCCCCAAAGGCCGGGATGGGGAATTATCCTGGTGGAACTCCTCTGTCCACTCTGGAGTGTTTATAATGGAGTGGTAACCCCTAGGTTGACAAAGAACAGTCAACAGCCTTCAAATGGGTTCTTTTTAAAGAACATCGGAGCGAAGTCAACATGTTATGACACCTAAAGCTGGTAGGTGTACACGTTATAATTTTTATGATGTTATGTTATTTACCAATACATTGAAAACGAGTCTATAGACAACGTAGTTTCAACGTAAGTTATACTACGGTCACCGGCAGGTACTCACAGTACATATGGGAAACTGTGACACTACCACATGTTATGTTATTAATTAAGATAATGATGTAAGTCTATGATGAAGAAAATTTATGATGAAATTTTATGAAGAAGTTATGTTTTTTTAAAAAAAATGATGACGAAACTACTTATTGAGTAAAAACCCGTGTCTCCATATTTTTAAAAGGATGTTGTGAATCTGGATGGGAGATATGCATACTGATTTTTCCAAATCTCATGCATTACATATCTATCATTTTTTCATGATTGATTTATCTTTGTGTCAGTTAGTTGTTTAACTTACTGAGATTTCGAGTAAATCTCACCCTTTTATGGGACCATTATCATTTCACTATAAATTATAGAAGTTGTGTCAGGGATCGACCAGGACGAGATTGATGGAGCACTGGATTCACATGACTGAGGAGGAGTTGGATCTGGAGAGGAAGCTGGACTAAATTTTGATGTTCATAGTCCAAGTCCTTTATGCCTTAGATCACATTAAGAGAATGATATGACTTTGTATATAAGTCTATGCTACTTTAGAATTTCGAACATGATGATTATCTAATGAATTTGGGATGTTTTAGTTATTCTGGCATATTTTTCACCTTAACCTTTTTATTTCCACTGCGATTATTGCATACTATGATGCATTGCATATTAACTGCCATGAACGGGGGTATGTAACATTGTGTTGCATGTCCCGACGCTCGAAATCTCTGTTTTATCTCAAGCGGGAATTGGGGGCGTCACAACAGGCCTAGGCATCAGTACGCAAGACTACTCGTGAGGACATGGCCGAGATCATGCGTGCATTGATCAACGGACAGACATCAACGGTGATCGATGCAGTGTGTATGGATGTTTGTTCTGTTGTGTCTGAGTTTCGTATACTGATTACTGCTAGCATCTCTGAGTTACGTACGAAACTTGATGTCATGTCTGCAACTTAGGTCACCATCAGTACTCAATTGTCACAGATAGAGGAATGCTTAGCTGCAGCCGAGGAAGTATGCAAAGAGTTTGGGTCTTAGTACTTTCTATCTTTTATTTATTTATTTTGTTTTTAGAATGGACAATATTTAGTGTTTTGTAAATTCAATATTTAATTATGAATTAATATTATTTTATATTTTTTGAACTAATTATTGATTTATATTATTCCTATTATTTAATTGATAAATTTCTTATAATTACTAGTTAATATAAATATAATTCTCTAAAAAAAAAAACATATGATCACCGTTTGAACCCTTCAAATTACGTTCGAACAATGCCGATTCATCATTCAAACAGTGAAATTGGTACGTTCGAACAGTAGAGTAATTTTCTGCTATAATAATTTTACTTAACGTGCCAAAATGTACATTTGAACAGTTAAATTTAACCGTTCGAACGTCAAAACATTACATTCGAACGGTTTCATTATTAGAGACAAAATATTTCATCCCTAACTATACCATTCAAACGGTATACATCTTTCGTCCTTTTTTTGGCATGAAATATGAAATTCGTACATAAATCTCACTTTTTAGGATGATTTTCATTTCATTCCAAAACCAAATCGTCACAAAGGGTTTTTTTGTTGTAGTGATGATGGTTATAAAATAAAGTTTCACATAAACCAACTTGTGGTTATACATGATAAAGCTTGAATATATGATACAAGTACTCAATTTGAGTCATAAAGTAAGACCAATTGAAAAATACTCATGATCGATAAGGATCACATGATCACATGCAATTTTCATTTTACACAACATGTATTAATTGACCTATATGTCACCGATGATATTATCGTGACCTGTCCTATCATTATAAACGTGACAAACCATGATCTTGATTCTCAATAGTCCAAACTATTTTCAGCTGGATCCTATGTTACGTGATACTTGTGAACTTTGCAACAAAGACTTTTAGCTTATAAAGTACTGCGCGCACAGTGTCTCATTTTAAGATGACGTTTGAGATGGGGAAAGAGCTGGTTGGGGGGTCCTTTTTTTGTTTCAACTCGTAGCTTGGAGCAGATTATAAACTTAGCTAGCTAGATGGTGATTTTCCGTTTATGTTTTTTTTTTTTTCCCCCTCTTTTGGGAAAGGTGTGGAAATTAGACCCTTTCATCTTTAAATTTAGGGCCTTAATTAGGCAGTGCCTAAGTAGTTTAATCGTTGAGAGTAGACGTGAGAGTTGATTTGTTTAACCTCTAACCATATGTTTTTTTTATTTTTTATAAGAAATAGACATCATTTCATTTTATTAGAAAATTATATATGTAACTCAAAATCACAAATTAGAAAGAGTCAGGCTACTCTGCAATCCGACCAATAGTATTTTTCTAATTTTTTTTTTCTATTTATATTTTTTAATATTTTTAAATATTTTAAAAAATATATAAAAACACATTAATACACTTAAATTCACTTTCTTAATTATTAAATAAAAAAATAAAAAATTGTCAAGCAATACTCACCTTGAGCAGTCTAATTAAAAGGCAGAGTAGTTTTTTCCAATCACGAATGGGTCAAGTGAGTGTTTGTGTACTGATCATGTAAAGTGCATGCATAAGTATTTATTCGAAAACCTTGACTTTTTATGCAAGTAATTAAACTCTACTAACCGAGAGTGGGTAGAAGTTATAGCTTGGAAATGACAGTACTGCCAGCCAATTAAGAGGCCATGAAAATTGTTTTTCTCCAATTTTCCAAATAAACAAACAATATTATCTGATAAGTATTGCCGTTTACCATCGTCAACTAAAATCTTGTGGAGTCTCTGCATGCTGATATTTTGGTGAGATTGTAGTACTAACGAGCTGTCCTTCTCTGGATTAATAGCTATAGCTCAATTCAAACATGCATACTATACTGAGTGAGAGTCTTTATAATCACATCCAAAGAAAGAAGTTACGTACACCAGCTAATCCGAACATATCATAGCGAGTGAGTATCCTTATAATAATCACATCAAAAAGAAAACCTACACCAGCCGGCCCTCCCCACTCCCTTGAAGAAAAAACGATCATTTAGACAACCACGTGCAGAATATCTTTGGATATTTATGCATTCTCTCCCATCGAGGGTAGCAATATTAATATATAGTACTGTCAGGTGCTGTCGTCTGTATTCTAAAAACAAGTCACACATTTGACTATGACTAATAAAATTTAAAATAAATAGTAATATTACTTTAAGAATATTACCTAGTGATGGGTCTGCAAGGTCTTCTTGGTTCATGCATCCACATTAAATGTAAGTACGTACGTACCTCGCCTATATCGATTTAAACAACTTTACAAGATTTAAAATGCTAAAAATGAGATCAAGGAAATAATTAATTATATGTTGGGCGGCTTCATCATGAGCACTTTGTTTAAGAATTAATAAAAGTGGTATTTTGAGATCAGCTGGAATCAATAGGTGGGTGCATGAATATTGGTATAAATCAATACTCCTATTTTTGTTCAAATTCAAATTTAGATTTTAATACTGGAACGTTTGTATATATCGAGATACGGAATTATGAATATACGATTGAACTAACGGTTTGGAAATATTAATTTCTAAGGTTGGAATTTATACCTGCGAGCACAATCCAAAACACCAAGACATGCAACCGCCATGTATTTAGGAAGTTGTAAAAGGGAAGAAAAACTTACTTCATAGAATAATAAATTTAAAGAATGATGGATAATATACACAACAAGAAATCTGTCCTTTTGCGCAGAGGTAAGTTCACCGCAAAAAGCATATATATCGCCACCATATATTTCACTTGGCCTCAATTTGTTCGCAGCAAACTAGTCAAGAAAAACAAGTCTAGGTTGATCAATTGCGATGAACTTTGATTTTTTGTCAGAAATAATAGTTTCAACTAAAGTATAAACAGTTTTGGCGCTTGATTAGTTCTCCGGAAATAATTATTTATGGCGAGTAGTACGCGCCGAAAATAACTATTTTCGACAATAATTACTCGCCACAAATAAAGTTAAACATTTAAAAAAAAATCTGCTGCGAATCGTAATTTACCACAAAGAACAATTATCCAAAAATATATATATATAAAAGCATAAAACCGTATTCATCAAAATCCAAGCCATGCACTAATTTTATATTTTAAGAAAAATCTATAAAAATCCAAGCAGAATAAAAATTAACCAAAATCAAATTGAGAGACCAAATCAAGTTTGGTGCAACTGAAAGTAACAGAATTTCCAAGCTCTTGCAAATGATCACCTTGAACTCTAAATATTAAACACCAAGATCGATCCTCAGACTTATGATTGAAAAACTAAAGCAACTGTTCTTGCCACAGCTTGTGTTTCTGAATAGAACTTTGAAGTTGACCAACCATTTAACCCCATCAATCAATGAACTACACAAGGGACCAGAGGCACATTTTTGGAGAAGTTGCTTTGCAAGCTTCATCAAGTTCTCGACATCCTAAAAAGCAGGAACACCAGAGCAGAAAGAAAGCACCTTCTTGCACCATTGCAGGGTAGAATGTGCACCTTGAAGTTTAGGAATCTCACAAAAATCAAAATGAAGAGATGATCCACTTTTTATGACAGATTCAATTTTAGAAACTACACATTCTATTTTCAAAATAAGGCATTTGCCCATTCCATCGCATATATCACTCAAAATCTTTGACTAAGAAACCAACTCCTTCATGGTGAAATAGTTCTGGTTCTTGGCTAGAAGAACTTGTTTCAACTTCTCTTTGATCTCCTCGTTGATCAGGTTGCCATCTTTAGCAAACTTTGTAGGAGGCTGGAATGCATTAATGCAAAACAATGGTTTATTAATGAAGTGGAGATTAAGAAAAACTCCAACTTGACGAAGATGATACTATGCTCGTTCCCCACCAGCATTTCCTCCCGTAGTTATCATTGCAGCAGGCTTGTCAGCCCAGGCATTTGGGGGTCTAGATGCCCAGTCAACAACATTCTTCAGAGGTGCTACCAAAGGAAAACAAAACAACTCAAATTCAAGATGATGATAACACCAAGTTGAGATAACAATGTGATAAGGCCTTTTCAATTTCAAATTTGTATTTCATATGTGTATTGTTATATCTGTATAGAGTTCTTATTTATAAATACATAGCCTTCACCTATATTACGATAAGGCAAATAGTTCACTCATTGTAAAACTCTTATACGTTCCCACAAATGTAACACATATAACGTGAAGTTGAGGTATGGATAAGAGGTGTGCCCAAGATATTTATGCATAATCTTCATTTTTGTACAGAAATTTTGCAGGCAACACTTCAAGATTCTGTTTTTATTGACAGTTTTTTTTCACTTTCCGTCTGGGTAGTCTTCTCTATACTAGGTAGAACACAACCTTATATTTTTATCGAATTTAGCAAGTGTATTTATTATTTCCAAACTTAGACCGAAAGGAGCAAACCCCCAGGCCCAAGGCCTTTACCAAACTTGAACAAACCTGAAAGTACATTAATTGGAGAATGAGAGAAAGGACAGTACCAGAGAGGGAGAAATTATACTCAGGCGAAGCAAACAGAACACAATCAACTTCTATTATTTTCTGACGAAAAGCTTCAAGCACTGGTGGGTAAGTTCCATTGTCTTCAGGATCTGTATTTAGCATTGGTAGCTGCTCAATCTCTATGTGCTCAATTTGCATGTCGTCGATCGAGTCCTCGCATAGTTGGATTGCTACAATAAAACCCACCATACCAATAATCCATTTTTATACAGAAGAATCAGAGAGAAATCTTATCCAACCAGAAACTAAATGTCCTTCTATGGTGATTAGGGTAGAACCCATGTAAACACAGTCAATAAATATATCATTCATCAACCAAAAAAACATTAACGTATTTTTTTTTTCTTTTGAAAAAAAAAATTAAAAAATTTCATGTATGTATCATGATCTATTATAGCAGGATTGGGACATAAATTATAGGAGAGTTGAGAGAGAAATGAAGTACTGACATGAATGAGGCCTCGGTGGTTGGAATGTTTACGAAGAGACCCAGATATGGCTGCCACTCTGACTACTGGCTTTGCTTCTTCCTGATCCTCCATCTTTCTGCCCCTCTTTACCTCTGAAATTGAAATAAAACTTGTCTCCTGATTTTCGTTCTACGGGAGAGAAGGAGAGACAGCTTGGAGTGGGAGAAACGGACGGAGAGAGATAAAGGAGAGGGAGAGAGAGAGAGACGCACACACAGAGACGAAGATAGAGAATGAAACAAACGGAGGATTGAGAGACTCACCTCCTCAACGAGGTGGCGACGGCACGGAAGCATGCACGGCTTGGGAAGGGCGGCATCAAACTCATAAACGATAGAGAGGGAGTATCGATATGGGGGAAAAGAAAAAAGCAGGAGAAAGAAAAGAAACAAGGGGGAAAAAGAAAGAAGGGGACTTCGAAGGATTTTAATCTGACATTTTGCAACGGTTACAAATCGTCAAAAATACAGCGAAAACGTCGCTATCAAAGACCCATGTGTGCTATACGTCGAGGTTGTATGTGCGATTATATTTGCGGCGACATATTGTCGCCGGAAATAGTATTCTTAGCGGTGATTTTCTCCCTCTCCAGAACAAAAGCACGGCTACAGTAATAAATGGCTTCTGCCGTCCAATTGCTGCTCACCGCAATATGTTTTGGCCGCATAAACGGCTTTTTCTTGTAGTGATATTATCACATCAATATAGTAAAAATATAAATAAGTATGACATTTTTCGTTTTAATCCCCAAAATCTCCCAAAATCTGTTGGCTGAGACACTTGAACATCTAGATCAAACCGATATATAAGTATGATATTTTTCATATCTCCATCCTTTAATGTACCATTAGTAATTCTATGTAATTAAGAGGGGAACAATTTCGATCCCCATTTTAATCCCTAATTAGACTGTTGTTGTCAATGTGTTAATGAACATTAGTTAAAGAGAAGCAAGGATGATTCATGATGTATGCATGGCATGAGTCCTACGTACGTACGTAAATGCTTTACGAACGCGGTATTGAACTATGGAAAAATCTAATTGTAAATAATTTTGCGCACTAATACGCGCATTCATTCAATATGATTGGTCATAAATTAGATTTTATTAAAAACAGTACTAAATTGAATTTAGAATATGAAGGCAACAATATTAGTACGCAGATTGGTATGCAAACTTGCTTGTACATAGCAAAACTCTTGAACTATATATTGATCATAAACTGAAAGACTGAACTTAAAATCTTTTGAATTCGTTGTGCGTACGCTAAAATAATGATCGGCCTATGTACGTAAAACATGTATAATAGGTCACCTTTTTCATAAATGTTGGTGAAATCACCACTTATCTCAAAAGGTTAAACTGATAGAAAGAGGTAGATTTATTTTTATTTTATATTTTAACACTCCTCCTCACGTATGAGTCAGACTCTCTCTTAATAGGTGGCCCAACACGTGAAATATTTAATTAAATGAGGTAGAGTGTAAAGTCAGGGTTCGAATTAACTTAGGATCTCTGCTCTGATACCATGTAAAATCACCACTTGTCCCAAAAGGTGAAACTGATGGAAAGAGATAAATTTTATTATTTATTTATATCTTAACACAACCCAACTATCATATTGAGAAAGCTTTCTTTTAACATCACAAATGAGCATGCATGCCTTTACTGTCCAAAGTGGTGTATGTCCCTTTAATAGCCTTGACAACAAGAAGAGCAACCCCTTCTAGTATGATCCTCTTGAAACCCAGCTCAATTCTCAGAATAGTTGCATGAAAGGCAAAATATGTTTCTGCTAACAATGGATCTGGAAATAAGGATTTGTTTAACCTCATAGTAGCCAATACATGCATGTCCTTCCCAGTCCTTTGCAACACTCCCATGCCAATTTTGCAAGTGCTCTTGTCAACTGCAACATTCCAATTGATCTTGCTGATATCCTTTGGAGGAGCAATCCATTCACATCTGTCCACTAGGGCAAGAGGCTTTTGAGTTGGAGAAGCCAGATTTGTATCTCTTAGGTCCTACATTCTTTCAAAGATCTGATTAAGTAGTCTATTAGAAGTGATACATTCTTTTTGGAAGACGAACTCGTTCCTCCTCTTCCAAAGACTCCATGTCACCACTACAAACTCTATTAATTCATCACTATCCAAGCTATGAAGCTTAAAGATCATGATGTCCTTGAAAGTCTAGTTGATAATTTGTCCCTTTTATAGCTGCCTTGAGCATTGAGACAAGACATCCCTGGTAGACTCACATGTCCACAGTGCATGCTCTATTGTCTCTTCTTCTTGATCACATATGGGGCACTTTGGGTTGTCAATAACCTTCCTTCTAAACAACTTGAGGTTAATAGGCAATCCATCATGACATGCTTTCCATATAAACAACTTCTCTGCATTGGGAACTTTTAATCCCTACAGCCTCTTCCGATTTTCCTTTTGATGGGTGCCGACTTAAACTTGACCCATCCTAGAAATATAGATGGATTTGGATCTAGAGTGTTAAAGTCGGGTTTCGCAGGCCTTTGGGTCAGGTTCCAGCAACTCAGGTCTTCAAAATGTGGGTCTGTGAAAATAGAGAAGAAGACAACTAGGAGAGGGTGGCCTTGGGGCTGGAGAGTCTCTGATGCCAAAGTTAGTAAATTATCTTGGAAGTTTGTAAATAAGTAAGAGAGTCTAAGGATTTGAGAGAGTTACTCATACCTGAGAGTTATTATTTATACCGGGAGCTTGGGAGGGGAACAAATCATTTTTGCCCCATAGAGACTTTATCTTTCATACTGTTCATTTTGTCAGAGTCCTTTAATGCAGCATGGCTCTGCAATGGCATCATTAATGTAGCATGTAGCTTGAATAGTGGTGCCATTAATGTGGCATGGTTCTCTAATTTTTTTTATCTTCGGTGAACTGGCGATGCTCCCATGTCAAATGATCAAGGGTTCCCCACCTTTCCCCACTCTACCCTGTACAAGTCCCCACAATCAGAATGCAGTCGAGATATGTCAAGCATGTCTGTCCCATCAACCATATATTTGCTTTTCCCTGTAGGTTCCTTTCTTTAAGGGTAAGCTTAGACCTTGGAGTTGGGTGTCAAGTTGAGGCCTAGTGGGCTTGTGAAGTGGGAAAAATTTACAGTTACCCCGTCAATTCCTCTCGGAGGGGAATTTTACCTCTGCTCCCCCAATTAATCAGCTTTTGCACTTGAGACTACATGGCCTTTTCTTTCCAGGGGTGGGGTTTGTAGATTCTAGGTGCTCACCTGTTGCATTCTTATTCCCCCACTATGTCCGAGTGGCCTTTTTGTCTTTTAGTCTATACCTTGCAACAGTTCATCTCCAACTTTTATGGTTGTATTTTGACGGTTATGGTCCTCATTAAATGGCGCCTCTTCAGTCCCTTCATCATTACTCCATGTCAGGCAGTTATTTATTTCCCACGTCGCATCATTGGATACACTCAGTTGGATTTGCGGCGAAAGTGGGATTCTAGTACCTGGTGGGGCGCATGAGTTTCTAGTGCCTCGGGAGATCAACCATCAATCTTGCCTATATAAAGCCCTTTTCCCTCTCAGAAATGGTTTACTTTGCTCATTTCCTCTTCTACTTGGTGTTCTGTGTTCTTTTTCCGCTTTTAAACATCTTTCTTTGCATCGTTTCCTTCTAGTTTCTCTTCTTTCCCTCTGATTACAAATGGATCCCAAGAAAGCCTCTAGTCCTTCTAGATTGGTTGGACCTTTCGACATTATTCGGGTCACCGATGATCAAGGAGGCACCGTTTCGGAGGAGTTTACTGGTTTCTTGTGGTGTTCGGAGGTGACTTCCACTAAACTGGAGCCATTGAGGGAGACCTACAGGGTTCCTCGGGTGGTGGAACTTGTAGTGCCTCCTCCTACCAAAAGGGTGGTGGATTATGAAGGTTATGCTAGCAAGGTTGCGGTGTACCCTTCCATGTTCTCCTGTGGCCTGAAGCTACCCTTCTGCCGACCAGTGCGAGAAATGCTGAGTCTTTTTGAGTTGGCACCTATTCAACTCCCTCCAAGCACATGGAGGATCCTTATGTCATGCTACATCATCTGGCGTCGCATGTTGGAGGAGGCCGAGGCCGAATAACCAGATTTTACGGCGCGCGATTTTTTCCTCTCCCACAATATTCTGAGGAAAGGTCATGACATCTATGACTTCAAACAAGTCCAAGCATTGGATCGGCTGGAGGCGCAGTATACTGTCGTGAAGGGTTGGAATCATCGATTCTTGTTTCTATTTGGCGAGGGATGGGAGTTCCATATCAGTCAGGCCATTCGACGCTTGTTCCTTGTTTTCGCCATATGGGGGGGCCGGGGATGGTGACAAGGGTAGCTGCCCTAGTGCAACCCCAGACGAGATACTCAGGCTCAAGGTCATCCATGACGGCCCATCCGGACGATATTTTTTTAGAGGCTCTGCTAGCTGAGGACAGCCTTTGTCGGTACCTGGCTCCCATGGGCAATTTATGCTTCGACATAGTCTTCCCGATAAGGGAGGTCACGTTCTGAGCCCACAGCTACTCACCCAGCCCGCTGGTGGAAGGGAAAGGGAAAAGGCCCTGGAGGATTTCCCTAGTCAGATCTGATTCTGACGAACTTGCCATTCCTTCCTAGGGTCCTTCTGCGGTGGTGCTCGTTATCCAGCCCAAGCCGTCATCACCCAAGAAGATGACGACAATAGCAAACTTTCCTCGCTCTGTACTACTGGATCGAGGAGTTATCGCTGACGCTCAACCTGAGCCATCGGTCCTTGAGCCTACTGCTGAAACCATTCTCGCGGTCGAGGTTGTCTCAGCTGGTCATGAAGTGGCAAGGGCCATTACTCTAGCCGAGGAGACGACGACGGGCTCTCCTTTGCTTGAAGTAGACACGGCGCCTGCTGCCCCTGGCGAGGACGAGCACTTTCGGCCGACGGCTTCCGTGGGTCATGCCAACCGCATCTACAAGATGGACGGCAAGCTCAAGAGGCTATTCTCTAGGGTAAGATCTTCACTTCCATACTTCTTGTTCATTTCCTTCTTTGATTTTGACTTTTGTGGTAGGGATTGGAGCGTCTAGTAGCATTCATTATGGATGACTTGGAGGAGTTGGTGAGCATGAACAAAACGCTCTGTTCGCTTGCACAATTGGCTTTGTGTTATGCTGAGAACGAGCGGAAGAAGAGAGAGGAGGTTGAGGAGGCGCTCGCTTCCGAGGCAAGGGAGGTGTTACAGAAGTCTTTTGACAACTGTTAGCAGGAGCCTGGGCAGCTGCAGGCTGAGAATCAGGAACTACACAAGCGACAGGAGTCCGAAGGTCAAACGAAAACGTGGCTGACGGAGAGGTTCAATGAGGCTTCCAAGTCTCTAGCAGACAAGAGAAAGGCCCTGGAGGAGGAAAGGAAGTGGAGGAAAAGCCTGGAGGCCAATCAGATCCAGGGTCTGCGGTAGGAGTTGTCTTATGTTTGTGGTGTCCATGATGATGTTTGGTACCGGGGTTACATCGATGGCTTGGAGCGGATGAAGACTCACGTCTTCCAAAATCCTCAATGTGACCTTAGGGCCCTGTGTGTGCGGGAGCTTTCTCCGCATGAGGTGCCCTTACTGGTAGCTCTGCTGGGAACAATCTCGCCTGCTGATGGTTGACTCTCCTTAACAACACATCTGCGGCTCCTCTGATGGGTCTTGCTCTTCTCTGCTGTTTGATACTCTGGCTCTAGGCCTCTTATTCCAAAGCTCAACCACCTTGCTCGTATAGAAATACATTCTCTTTCTTCATATCCTGCATCTAAGCTCGTCTTCGAGGTGATTCCTGTCCTACTTACCAACCTGTCTTCACCTCCTCCAATAGTTCCTCGTGCCTATCCCCAGAAGGCAGGCGGTTCCTAGAAGCATTTTGGCGTGTTTTGTCATCGTACGATCAATTAATTGCCTCATTACATCCCTGTTAATGTTTTAGAGGTAACCTCGGGCGTTATCAGCACATCATAGTGATGGAGATCTCTGTCTGCCACTTCCACCGGAATATGATCTGATTAAACTTTGGTTCGCTACGCCTTACAACTTTCTTTGTACCTCTGGGGTTTCATGTTGTAACTTATTTTTTGTAACTCTATGGCTTCATGTTCTAACTGGTTCTTTGTGACTCTACGGCTGCATGTTATAACTTCCGATGATTAATGATATTACCTTATATTTTGTTGTATCCGGCTATTTTTCTTCACTCATTTTCTCTGTTGTTTCCTTCTTCCTCTTCTTTTTTATGGCAGGCTTGAGGGGATTTTGTCCTAGGAAATTATAGGCTCGGCGTTCGGCAGGGGGTGTTATGGCCACATAGGGCCTTATGGTCCACCCCGCCAGCGCCTAGCCTATTCCCGACAACCCCACAAGCTGACAGCTCTCCTACCCACACTATTTTAGTCTGCCTTCGTTAAATAGATGTTCTCCTGAGGCTTTTAGTGACTTTGTTTGACAAAGCCAATGTCTCTCCACGTTTTCCTTATGCCGATTTCCTCTTTTCACCGTATGTCTTTTGAATGTGCTTTACCCTGCCTAATCCTTGTATTCTTCCATTTTACGTTGTTGTGCTTTACTTTGGCATGTAACTAAAAGAAAAGAACAGAAGTATTGTCACTGTTCGTTGGCCTTCGCCCATTGCCGCAACTTGGGGAGATGAAAGTACTCCCCTAGGAGTTAAGTTGTGCAGGCAAATTCCGGCTGCCACCTTAGGGGAGAGGCTGGGTAGCGTTTCGTTAACCAGCCTCTGTGCCCCACCTGAGTTGCATCATGGTCGCAAAGCTGGATATGAATAGGCTAGTCTACTCTTTACCGCAATGATGGTCGAGATAAATTCTTCGAGTAGCCATGGGGCTGATCTTGATCTTCACTACGAGGAGACAAGGCGGCCTATGGCTCAGCCAGTCTCCTTGGTCCGCGGGGAGGTAAGCGTTCCGGGCAGTTTGGAACTGGACCCACTCTCATCCGTTAGCATTTTGTATTTAATCCCTGGTTGGAAAACAAGGATGCTATCACAATTTTATCCTTAAGAGCAGGAGTTAATTTCGCAAACTTGGGCATTCTGGCCTATGTCACAATGTGCTTGTTGCCTTTTCCATGTTGCTAGTGTCCATGTTCGTCGGTGTAGTATTTGGGCGGTCAATGGACTTAGCCCGCACTCCATCGAGGAGAGGTCAGAATGCCTCATGCCAAACTGCCTATTTGTCCCCCTAGGAGGTTGTTCGAACAACGATGTGGCTGATCCACTCCTTCACTACGATGGGGGTCAATGTAAGTATTCGGACAGCCTTGGGGCTAGACCCGCCCTCCTTTGCGGGAGGGACAAGGCGGCCTTTGGCTTAACTCGTCCCATTGTTCCTCGAGGGAGGTAGGTTGTTCGGGACGTCTGTTACTGGACCCATTCCCCCCCGTTGACACTACAGGGAATGGTAAGTTTGGGTCAGGCTGGTGCTAATCCCACAGTTTGTTGTAATAGAGATTGGGGTAAGTTATTCGGGTAGCCGTTGGACTGGTCCCGCTCTTCGCCACGAGGAAATAAGGCGGCCTCTGGCTCGGCCCGTCTCCATGGTTCGCGGGGAGGTAGGTCATTCGGGCAGTCGATATCTGAACCCGCTCCATCCTGTTGGCACATACGAGGAAGGTAGATCTTCGTCTTCGATTAGCTGAGGAATACCCGCACTCCATCGGGGGGGATCAGAATGCCTCAAGTCCAACTGGCCCTTATCCCCCTTGAGGAGGTAATCGGACAACGATGTAGCTGGTCTGTTCCTTCGCCACGATGGGGGTTAGGGTAAGTATTCAGGCAACCTCGAGGCTAGACCCGATCTCCTATGTGGGAGGAACCAGGCAGCCTTTGGCTCAACCCATCCCTTTACTTCTCGCGGGAGGTAGGTTGTTTGGGAAGTCTGATACTGGACTCGTTACCACCCGTTGACACCACAGGAAAGTGTAAGTTTGGGTCAGGTTGGCACTGATCCCACATTTCGTCGCAGTGGAAGTTGGGGCAAGTTATTTAGACCGCCAGGGGCTATATCCGTACTCTGCCACTGGGGCACAAGGCAGTCTTTGACTCGACCCATTTCCTAGCTCCGCAGGGAGGTAAGTTGTTCGAGCAGTTTGGAACTGGACCCGCTCTCGCCTGTTGACGCTTACAAGCAAGGTAAGTCATTTCTCTTCAGGTAGCAGGAAGGATAAGGCAACCTTTTGGCCTACCTTTCCATCTAGTATTCTGAAGGGGAGGTAATTCAGACAGCGATGTGGCTGGTTCGCTCCTTCACCCTGATGACAGGCTGGTCCCTTTCTCCGGGACAAGGAGGTTGAACCTCCTGCTTATCGATCATCCTTCATGGGGAGGTAGGTTTTTCGGGCAGTTTGGGACTAGACCCGCTCCTACCCGTTGACATCGCAAAAAATTGTAAGTTTGGGTCAGGCTGGCGCTGATCCCACACTTTTCCCTGGCGGAGGTCGAGGTAAATTTTTCGGGCAAGCTCGGGGTTGGACCCTCTCTCCGTCGCGGGAGGGACAAAGTAGCCATTGACTCACTCCACCCTTTTGGCCCCATGGGAGGTACGTTATTCGAGCAGTCTATAACTGGACCCGCTCCCACTTGTTGATGCTCATGGGGAAGGTAAGCTTTTGTTTTCTAGTGGTCGAAGGCCAACCTGCACTTCTCCGCAAGAAGGATAGAGCAGCCTTAGGCTTTACACTCGTCCTTTTCACCCCGCGGGGAGGTAAATTGCTGATGGAGATTACGTTGATGGAGATTTCATTGATTTCGTCGATGGAGATTACGTTGATGGAGATTTTGTTGTGTCCTTGAAACTTAACATTGAAATAGAACACTCAGTTTATTAGGATCTATTGCATGTGCATAAAAACATGAATTCGCAATAATTAAACTCGCTTAGCAATAGAATTTTAGTAGATGTTCAACGTTCTAGGGATGTAGCAGCTTGTTTCCTTGGGAGTCTTGGAGCCAGTAGGAGCCCGAGCAATTTGTGGCGGTAACCACGTAAGGGCCTTCTCATCGAGAGCACATTGTTGTTCCTGTCTCTTTAAGTACAAGATCTCCGACCTTGAATGTTCTCTAGTGCACCCGCTTGTTGAAGTTTCACTTGGCCCTTCTTTTGTTGGCCGATGTTCTTATCTCTACCTCCAGTCTGACTTCTTCCAAAAAATCAAGTTGTTCCTCCAGCCGCCTATTCATTGGATTCTTGCTCGAAGTGCTGAACTCTGTAGGTGGAGATTCTGATCTCTACTGGCGGCATCGCCTAGTGGCTATAAGTGAGGGTGAAAGGAATTTCCCTCATCGGCGTTTTCACCGTAACCCTGTAGGCCCACAAGACAGCAGGAAGTTCATCTGCCCATGCCCCCTCTCTATCGTCAAGTCGCTTCTTGAGCATTCCCATCAATGTTTTGTTGGTCACCTCCACTTGCTCGTTAGACTGGGGGTGTCCCAGGAACGAGTACCGAAACTCAGTCTGCAATTCTCAACACCAATTACTGTAGTGCTCATAATAAAATTGTCTTCTTTTGTCTAATATGATGGTGCACGGGATGCTAAATCTGCAAACCACCATCTTCCATAGGAATCACATGATGTTGTTTGCCGTGATGGTTGCTAGGGCCCCTGGCTCGACCTACTTGGTGAAGTAATCCATAACTGCTACAACAAACTTTACTCCTCCCTTGCCAGGGGGAGTGGGCCGACCAGGTCAATTCCCCACTAGGTGAGAGGCCAAGGTGAGGTGCTCGACATCAATTCTTCCATCAAGCAGTGGGGCACCTTAGCTTATTCTTGGCATTTTTGGCATTTCTGCGCATACTCCTCAGCATCTCGCAGGGCCCGGGGCTAGGAATACCCCTTCACTACCTTTCTGGCCAGCGCCTTTCCTCTTGAGTGACTGCTGCAAATCCCTTCATGTATTTGTGCCAACAAGTACTGCTCTTCTTTAAGGGAGATATACCTCAATAGAGCCGTCGAGTGGCCCTTGCAGTACAGAATTCCCTTGATAAGGGTGTAATGCGATGCTCAGTTTCTGATTTGTCTGGCCTCATGTCTGTCTTTGGGCACCTCATTGGTATCCAAGTACTTGAGTATGTACCCCACCTAATCTAGGTCTCCGAGCCATATCTCCATTACCTCGATCCCTACAGTGGGTACTTCAAAGATTCGAATCACAGTCTGCTCTGGCAGGAGGGAGTCTTCTTGTCCAAACACCGCATGCTCTAGCTTATCCGCTTTCTAATTTTTTGCCCTCGGCACCTGTTGAATCTGGAAGTACTTGAAATGGGGGCGCTTGACTTCTACTAGCGCCAAGTATTTTTTTAATTTTTCACTCTTTACAGCAAACTCCCCTCGCATTTGATTGACCACCACCTGAGAGTCAGCCCGTACTTCAATTTCGGCAGCACCAAGAGACCTGGCTACTACCAGCCTCGAAAGCAGCGCTTCATATTTTGATTCATTGTTCGTGGTTTTGAACACCAACTTGATGGCGTAATTGTACTCCTCTCCTTCGGATGTAACGATATGCACTCGCACTCCCCCTCCAACCTAGCAAGATGAGCCATCCACGAAAACTTGACAGGGCTTCACGGGAGGTACATGATTGCTCTCTGTTGGGAAACTAGTAAACTTAGCACTTGCCCCTTCATGGTGTTCTGGGGTGCATAGTCTATGTCAAATTCACTCAGCTATTTTGCCCAGTTCATAAGCCGGTCTAAGCCGTCCGGTTGTTGCAGGATCTTTTTCAAGAGGATTTTTGTGAGGACCCTTACTAGGTGAGCATGAAAGTACGGGCGCAACTTGTGCGTGGTTACCACCAGAGCAAAGGCCAGTTGCTCTATGCGGGAGTATCTAGCTTTGGCCCTATGATATGCTCGGTTGGTGTAGTAGACTGGCCTCTGGACTCCATCTTCTTCAAGCACTAATGCTGAAGAGACTGCTTGGGAAGACACTACCAAGTACAAGATCATCATTTCCCCACACCGGGCTTTGTTGAGGAGCAGGGGGCTTGTGAGGTACTTCTTGAGAGCCTCGAACGCCAAGTTGCACTTGTCATCCCATACCTATGCCTTTCAAAGAACCTTGGAGAAAAGCAGGCACTTGTCAGTGGATCTTGACATGAACCCGTTGAGAGTCGCTACTTGCCCGGCCAATCTTTGCACCTCGTTTATGCTTCTGGATGGGGCCATGTTTAGGATGGCCTTCACCTTCTCGAGGTTGGGTTCAATTTCGCATTCCGACACCATGAATCCCAAGAATTTTTCCGATCCGACGCCCAAGGCGCATTTTGCCTGGTTCAACTTCATATGGTACTGCCTTAGTATCTCGAAAGTCTCCCTCAAATTGTTCAAGCGTTGTTCCAGAGTCCCACTCTTAACCAATGGGTTGTCCATGTAGACCTACACGTTTCTTCCTACTTGATTTTTGAACATGCGGTTGACTAGCCGCTGGTAGGTGGCCCCCATGTTCTTTAGGCCAAAAGGCATTCTCATGTAACAATATAGGCCTCAATCGGTGATGAAGGAAGTCTTATCCTCGTCCTTGGGGTTCTTGCAAATCTGGTTATACCCAGATTAGGCGTCCATGAAGCTGAGCATATGGTGGCTCACCATGGATTCAACGATCAGATCGATGCGGGGAAGTGGGAAACTATCCTTCAGGCAGGCTTTATTGAGGTCGGTGAAGTCGACGCACATTCTCCATTTGTCCTTCGACTTTTTTATGAGCACCATGTTGGATAGTCATTCCGGATAATGGGCTTCTCTGATGAATCTAATGGCTAACAGGCAGTCCACTTCCTCAACTATGGCGACGTTCTTTTCTACATTGACACTTCGGCATTTCTGCCTCACTCCTTTGGCCTATGGGTCTATGCTAAGGCTGTGTTGTATGATTTTAGGGGCTATTCCGGGCATGTCCTCGTGCCTTTAGGCAAATACGTCTTGGTGCTTAACCAGGAGTTGCTGCATGGCGCTCTGTGCCTCAGATGTCATTTCGATGCCGATCCTGGCCATGGCTTTTGGTTGGTCCGAGTTGAGGGGAACAAATTCCAACGGCTCGTTTGGTTCCACCTTTTTGAGCCTCTGTTCATCTTGGATCTTGCCTTCGGCTGGTGCATAGACAGGAGGTAGTGGTAAGGTGCAATCATCCACCGTCTGTGGCGAGGTGCAATCCCACAGACGGCACCACTATTAACGTCGTGTTTCACCTGCCTTTGGGTCAGGTTCCAGGAACTCAGATCTTTAGAACTTGGCCCTGCAAAAATAGATAATAATGCAACTGGAAGAGAGTGGCTTGGGGTCGGGGAGTCTCCGATGCCAAAATTAATAAATTGAAAATTTGTAAATAAGTAAGAAAGTCTAGGGATCCGAGAGAATTACTCGTACCTGGAAGTTGCTAT
The DNA here is from genome assembly GCF_001411555.2 of Juglans regia. Taxonomy (NCBI): domain Eukaryota; kingdom Viridiplantae; phylum Streptophyta; class Magnoliopsida; order Fagales; family Juglandaceae; genus Juglans; species Juglans regia. Next base: position 7,371,305 of record NC_049909.1, on the reverse strand, counting down.
TCATATCGAAAGCCTGGGAGGGGGACAGATCGTGTCTGCCCCCATAGAGTCCATATCGTTCCTACTGTTCTTTTTGTCATAATCCTTTAATACGGCGTGGCTCTGTGACGGCGTCATTAACGTGGTGTGTAGCTGGGTAGTGGTGTCATTAATGCGATATAGTTCCCTAGTTTGCTTTATCTTCAGTGATCCGTCGATATTGCTCCCATGTAAGAGGATCAAGGGTTCCCTACTCTGCCCTATACAATTCTCCACAATCAGAATGTGACCGAGGTATGTCAGGCATGTCTGTCTCATCAACCATCTATTTACTTTTCCCTATAGGTGCCTTTCTTCATGGGTGAACTTAGACCTTGGGGTCGAGTGTCAGGCTGAGGCCTAGTAGACTTGCGAAGTGGGGAAAATATAAGATGGAAATTTGTATTCGTAATCATGTCGTTCATGGAATGTAGATACCAAAGAAAATGTTAGATTTCCTTAACCAAAAGACACAAAATAGTTTTCGTTGTTTGAAGAAGTTCTAGAAGAAGTTCTACAAAATAACTTTTTCAATGAGCTAGAATGTGGGGATATTGGTGGGATTGGGTTTCCGGAGAAGAAAATAGATGGAGGGTACAGATTCTTTTTTAAGGATCACATAGGATTGATGAGTCTCAAATAAAGAAATATTGGCAATTATCCATAAATATTAAATTTACAAAAACTCTAGCTCATAGGTGCAAAAATTAGGAACTTGAGATTGGCCTGAACAGAGCCCGCTTGGGGGAGAAGTTTGAAATGATTTCATATCATATTAGAGGTGCTTATATTTAAATAGTTATAAGGAACTAGCATGATCAATTTGATGCTAATACCCACAGCTAGCCAACAATATCCAAACTTTTATTTAAAATTATTTGTTTAGTAATTATTAAATTTATTAAAATCTCAATATGAAATACATACTTAAGATATACAAATCTTGCACAAACTTTTTGAAAAAACTTAGGATCCATATCATATATAAATCATTTTTCGTTTTTAATAATGTGGAATGTCATGGCATGCATAAGAATTTTTTTTAAGAAAAATTCTATTTGCAGTCCCTATTTTGATGGAAAAAAGTATTATTTTGATAAGGATATTATTGTAATTTTAAAACAAATTAAAGATAAAATTGATTAGGCTTGCAATGCAGCCCTATTTGGAGATTGTATGTAGCATTGCTCTTCTTTTAAATAGTTAATGAAACTTTGATGAAACTATTCGACTGATAGAATCAATTAGGAAATCTAAAGAAATTTTCTGAAAAGAGAATTAAGATTTATATAAATTTAACGGGTAGTGTTAACTTCAAACTTTCAAGTTTACTTGTTGGAAATGTTTAAATGAAAGAAAGCATCATGAGAATACGTTTTTTTTTTTTTTTTTTTCACCTTTTGATAGTAAGAAAATTCCATTATAGAATCAAGGACTTACAAGGAAGCCTTATCATCCCAAACAATTTGGGATATAGGCATAGGAATCACATCCTCCCACATTACAACATTATCTACATGCCAAGCATAACGAGCCAACCCATGGGCAGCCCCATTACCTAATCTATGGACATGTTGGACAGAACATAAGTTAAACCTTCTCATAAGATTCTTGGTTTCCTGCAGCACATGAAATAAAATTGGGAAATAAGCAATTGTTTCATCTTTTTTATTTTTTATTTTTATGAAAAATTGACTTCATTTTATTAATGAATGAAGTTATAGCTGTGACTAATCAATATTGAGAAAAAACTCAAATTACAAGCCAAACTACATATCTATGGAAGCTTCCCCCCCCCCACACACACATCATTGTGACAAACATTGTTTTAATTTCTAGAAACTCTAAACTAAGAGTATCATTCTCTATAAAAAAAAAAAAAAAAAAAAAAAAAAAAAGTTCACCATCTCCCACCTCCTGGGAGGAAAGGGTAAAACAACCTCCATCTTCCAAAGGAGGAGAAGTAAGTACCTCCTCCATCCTCCAAAAGGAGAAGGAAACAACCACCCCCATCCTCCAAAAAAGGAGGGGGTTCCCCTGCTATAGACATAAACCCAGTAGTCTATTTCTTTTATTTTCTAATACAAACACAGAAAAAAATTACAAACACTTAAAAAAATTGAAGATACACTGCAAAAAGAGGCTACAGTGGCACATGAAGGACACGCACCACTCTAGAAAGAGGTCGGGCAGTCGATCTGGAAGGTACCAGAGTCGCTAGACCCAGAGATGCTGCGCGTGGCAGCAGTAGTTGATTCCTCACAGTGGCGTGTGGCAGCCACGTGCTTACTACGACCCACGCGTGTAGGTGACACATCGCTCCTTTTGACGCAGTGTTCGGTAGTCTGAGAGAGATAGGCGGCCTAGGAAGCCCCCGGTGGGGAACTTGGTGTTCTCCGACCACCGTAAAGTCTCCAAACAACACTCCACCTTTATTTGGCCTAAAAAAATACAAAAACAAAGAAAAGATACAGACTAGAAGAAAATGCACTTGGCTGAGAGGAGGAGAAGGGAGGGAGGAGGGGGGAGTAGCCGAAACTCCCACCCCCTCAGGCTTGTTACGGTTTTGGTGAGTTTTCTAGATAGAAGTCAGATTCTATCTCTAAGTTTTCTAGCAACTGTTTCATCTTGAATAGTCTAGATCATCATCAAACAGTCACTCTCAAGAACTATTTGAGTAATCCTTTTTTGCAAACAGAATTGTATACCTCTAAGCATTGCAAGAAGCTCCACTGCCTCAGGCTCAACAACATTTTGTTCTTTCATACTAACAACAAATAAAACATCACCATTCTGGTCACTTAAAATTTCCCCCATTTCCGCCCTATGTTGGTCTAAGAACATGGTGTCATCTACATTGAGTTTAACCAAACCAGAAGGAGGTGATTGCCATCTGCAATAATACTTCAGATTTTATTGTGGTGACTGCAATAAAGTTAGTTATTTATTAAGAAAATACTATAGTCACAAAGGGATTACACAAAAATAATCTCATAAATTGAAGTGGTTTGACATGGTTCATTAGATTATAAAATTACTTTTATTATAAAGTAAATCTAACGGATCAGTTGAAGCTACATTAAGTTATGGAATTACTTTGTGTAATTTTTTGTGTGGATGTAGTAGTACTCTTCAAAAATTAAAGTCATAATTATTTATTATGTTTCACTTGTAGATCTATTATTTCATATCACATCAAAGGAGGTTGAGGATATGATGATAAATAGATTTTTTCAATAAAATTTCTTTCAATTTTTTTGGAAACTGTTTAGATGTGTTCTTATCATATCTACGGTAGATAATTTGAATAAAGTCTTTTAAAATTATGTTTTGTATTGAATATTGATATAAAAAAGTAAAAATTGTTTTAAATAAAATTATGTTTTTATTTTTTGTTTTTGTAAAAGTTGTTTAAATTTTAAATTTTAAATTTCTTATATTCATTAAAATTTAGCAAATAACTTATGAAAAAGTTGAAATAGTAAATTTCTTTTAAGATTAAAATGTTTGTTTTGAAGTTGAATAATTTTTTTAAAATATCTGATAAAATAATTGAGATGAAATGTAAATGTAGATGAGTTGAGTTGAGATAAAAGTTGAAAGTTGAATAAAATGTTATTAAAATATTTTTAATATTATTTTTGTTCTATAATTTAAAAAATTGAGTTATATATTTTATTTTATATAAAAATTTTAAAAATTTATAATAATTAAATAAAGTAAGATGAGTTAAATTGAATTGAAAAGTTTTATGAAGATCAATAAGCAAGCAAAGACAGTCGATAGAGCTGCATACCAATGCCGCAATGCCACGTAGACTGGAAAGAAACACCTATTGGACTGAAGTCACTGAACAAGATGATCCAGGAGCTTTGACGTTTGGCACACATCTAAACTAGCTTTGCTTTATGAAAAATGATAAATGAGTACGGCTAGAGTCACCATTTGGTTCTGTTAAGAGTTACTGTTGATTTTAGTATATATTTTTTGATGTATTTTTTTACAGTTATTGTTTATAGAAATTTTTTTAATATTTTTAAATATTTTAAAAAAATAAAAATATATATAATATTATTAAAAAACATTTCCTTAATCATGAAGTAAAAAAAAAAATTATTAAAAAATACTTTTTTAATCACGAAGTAAAATAAAAAAAATAATTTTTTTTTACTTCATGATTAAACAAGTATTTTTTAATAATATTATAATTTTTTTTATTTTTTTTAAATATTTAAAATTGTTAAAAAAATCTATATAAAAATAAGTGTAAAAATAAAATACATAAAAAAATACATAATAGAGCCAACGGTGACTCCAAGCGGGAGCCACCAGCGGTGGCTCTATCATTTTCCATGATAAATATATATTATTTTTTATAATATTTTATATAATAATATTTTAAAATAAGAGATATTTTTTGATAAAATATTTTATAAAATTAATATTATTTCTATAAAAATATTTTTATATTATAAAATATATTATGAAATATCTTCCTATATATTAAAAGAGGCTATGTTGATATGAACAGTAGTGAACAGTTGTTGATGAACAGTAAAGAGGCCTTTTTTTTTTTTTTCACATGTTTCTTTTGTTTCTATTTGGTTTGAAGAGAGAGAGAGAGTTGGAGAAATAGGTTGGTACGTGCGAATGACAGTGTGCAACAGAGAGAGAAAGGAAGGTTTGTGGTGGCTGGGTCTGCTAGAGGTTGTTGTTGGCCTGAGGTGGTGGAGGTGCGGTGGCCTGGGTGGCCGCATACGACTGCGAAAGAAACAGCATCGCGTGGCGGACATTCGTTGTTGCTGCCTTGGTCGCCGACGTGAGGGGGAGTCCCTGGCGGTGGTCGTGAGGCTGGGTGGCCTCGTACGGCGACGCACATTAACACAAATGGGAGAAACTTATTTCTGTTGGGTTACCGCGGGGGATATCGACGATGGCTGGGTTGGTGGTCGGCGTGAGGGGGACTCCTCAGTGGTGGCGGTGAGGCTGGCCAGTGCACGATGGCGCCGGGCTGGGCTGAAGGAGAATGGGTCGTGGGCAATAATCGGGCCTGAGGAGAGAGAGAAAGTGAGGAAAGAAAAAAATTAATAAAATTACTATAATATTTATCATTATTATATATAAATAAAAAATAAAATCACTATAATATTTATCACTATTTTTATATAAAATTGAATAAAATTACTAAAATATTTATCACTATTATGTAAAAAAATATATTATTTAGGATGGATCTCAAATATACCGAATTTTTTTAAAGATATTGTGCGGAAGTTACACACCTTAAAATTATAAAAATAATTTCTTTTGTTAAAATTTAGAAATACAATTATAAAAGTCTAAAAATATATTTTGTTAAAATTAACTTATGAACAAAGCTTAAACTTGTTTGTACAACATAAATTATAACATATTTTGTTTCCAAGTAGACTGTAGGACAATAACTCTTTAGGTTTTTTTCTAAGATATTTTAATTATAATATTAAATAGTTATTTTAGAATATAATTTTAAAGGTGGCTTGACTTGAGTTGTTAAAATCATATATCGTTAAATATAATGGATCAATGTAAAAATAATAACTTTTTATCTTTTTATTTTACTCATATTTTCCTATTCCTTACACCACACACAAAATATTATACATAATTTTTTATTTTATTTTTTCTTTAATTTTTTTTTCTTGCTAAATGTATGATGTATGGATGATGAATAGAATAATTTATTTAATATAAAAAAAATTATCAAGTGTGATGTGTGGTAAAGAATGATGAATAGAATCGGGTCAGAGGAGAGAGAAAGAAAGTGAGGAAAAAAAATATTATAATATTTATCACTATTATATATAAATAAAAAATAAAATCACTATAATATTTATCACTATTATATATAAAAATAAAATAAAATCATTAAAATATTTATCACTATTATGTAAAAAATAGATTCTTTAAAGTGGATCTCAAATATACCAAATTTGTTTAAAGATATTGTGCATATTTCACACACTTTAAAATTATATAAATAATTTCTCTTGTTAAAATTTAGAGATATAATTATAAGACTGTAATATTTATCACTATAATAAATAATTCCTCTTGTTCAAATTTATATATAAATAATTTATCTTATGAAAACATTGATTTAAACTAATTTAAAATTTAAATAATTAAAATATAAATAACATATCATATATAAATTTTGGGTTTTAAATCTCAACCCTTCATCTTAAATCTTTAGATTTAATTTAACGGTAGAAGTTCAAAATTTTGATTTAAAATAACCTAAAATAGATAATTAAAATATAAATCATATATCATACACTTAAAATTAACTTTAATTTATAAAATACTAATTTTTTGTAATTAATTAAAAGATAAAGTTTTACTGAATATTTTTAAGAGAATAATATTATATCATACATTTAAAATTAATTTAATTTATAAAATATTAATTTTTTATCATTAAATAAATGATGAAGTTTTATTAAATATTTAAAAAAAAATTATCTAATTAATTTTAATTTTATAACAAATAATTAATATAAATAAATAATAATTTTATTTTTGTATATTAAATTATTTTAATATTTAAAATTATATTTTATTTTTTTCTTTAATTTAATAGATGACAAACGTGTTTTGTACGTTTACTCAGTTACCTTTTCTTGCTGTATTACCTTAAAAAAAACCATCAATCATTTCAAACAGTCAACACCTCTCATCAAACCCACATTCAATCATCTGTCGGGACTGGGACCCTCCACTCGGTCTACGTGTCTCATAACCACATCTGCTGCTAGCTTAGATTTCTTCATCTTCCAAATGCTTTTGTCGTAAATGCTGTGATTGTTACACCTGGCATCAGAGTAGCTAGGGTGGTGGGCTCCTCATTTGCACCTAACAAAACCCCATTCCCGTTAGGTCGCCTTCGTGCTGGCATTATTTATCTTGAATTACACATTAATATAGCCTTTCGTGATTGGAGAAAATCCTATTTTGTAACAGAAATGCATGCATTGGGGAAATCAAAATTTCTTCTTATTTTTCGTTTCCAACTAAAAACTGTCCAAAAACAAAGGGGAAAGAGTTATCGTTTGTGCCGCAAAATAAATGTAATTTCCACGTTGCTTGGTTGCGAACCATACATCTGTCTTCTATTGCCACGAGCATATATGGATCGTATGGAGAGGAAAGGGCCCGCCCATATTCAATCAATTTTTACATAATTGACATGTAAAGGACGATTAATGTCTTAGAAGTGCCAAAAAGAAAATGAACAACGAGAAAAGGACGTTATATATATAAAAAATGTGCTCATAATTAAGCACAAAAGGTTGGGCCTATATAGAATATTAGGTTGCGTTTGATTCTTAAATTTAAATGAGTTCAACTCAATTTAATTTAATTTTAATCTGAGTCTAATATTTAAATATTTAATTTTTAAATTATTAAATTTATCATAACTTAAAATCTTCTTATATATGAGATCCATAATCTTTTTAACTTAAAATATTTTTATATGTGAGACTCACAACTATTTTCAATTTTTCATAAAAAATATTAAATTTATTTTAACATCTAAACACATTTACTCAATTTAGATGGTCTCATATAACTCCCTCCACAATTCAGCTCACTGCTATTCATAAAAAATTCAATTCACATTAACTTAGTTCAACATCCATACGCAGTCTAACTCCAACCAACATTTTGGACCATTTACTAGGATTTTCTTGACTTAGAGGTGTGAATCAAGGATCACATTTATAAGAGATCTAGTATTCATGTACAATTGCTCCCAGCTCTCTTCAATTTTAAGTAGTCCTTTACATGGAAACTCAAGTCCAATATATATATCATAGTACTCTTTCTACGATTTTGTTGTACTATATATCATATCATGCTAATTTCTATAAGAATACATGCATCCATGATCTGTAGAAACTACGTATCATTACTAGAAAAACAGACTTTTGTGATTAATTTATTACGATCAAAAAATTTTTTACAATCAATTTTAATTGTAAATAGTCATTTCGTTAGAATTATCTAATCGTAAATAAATAGTTTTCTTATAGTGTATACGTAGTACTTCAAGTCATTACAATAAAGATGCAACAGTTATATATGTACGTGCATGTATGTCTCATAAAACCGAACCCAATTAAAATATCTTCTTTTTGATCGCTATATTTTTGCACCATTTTTTTTTGTTTTTGCTTTTATATTTTAATATGGGATCACAGTCGATCACTTTCTTGAGAATCTTATCATGATCTCTTTAATTAAATGTCTCTCTTTAGTCTCACACAATAATATAATTCTAACGACTCTAAACAATATTCACTGCAAAAAAATGAGTATTTGTGGTCGAATTTTTTTTATATATAGTGATTCTTGCACATCACTTTGCAAAGGTGTTTTAGAAACAAATCTCCTACGTACTACATATATAATTTGTCTAGTTTTATTAATTTTTTATTACAAGAAAATTATTTATTTATGATTAGTTTATTTTATGCGAAAATGATTATTTCTTATAAAAATAGTCTGTTTTCATCGTAAATAGCTAGTCATTATCGTCGTAAATAATCCGTTATAAATATTTATTTTTCTTATATTCATTATAAAAAAATTACTTATTTGTAATTAATTATTTTTAATAAAAATAATTATTTTTTATTAAAATAAATCTATTTTTATCATAAATAATCGTTATTTTATGCCCGTATATGCGGACAGATTACCGAACGAGAAAACTGCATTGGAAGATTAATGTTGGAAAAGAGTCCAGCAAACTGTTTTAAGCTGTAGTACTTATCCATGATGTGGACAAACTGTACCATGACTCTAACACATTTGTCGTATTCATTTTTGCGAATAATTGTAGATAGTGAGAACGGAGCTACTACTTATCTTTAATTTCAAGGAAGAAGATCGACGAAGTCATATGACTAATATGAATCTTGTTAATTGCAAAACATATATAATTTATAAACACTTTTTTGACTATTTCATGCAGCTCTAAAGTCGGAGAGTATTAATTGGGCGGGCAGGCCGACGTGGGCACAGCCAAAATCCGAGTGGAGCGCATGTACAGCCATGCGCGTCACGTACGTAGCCACCTCCACCTCCGCCTCCACGTTCATTGATCATTCATGTTAATGACACAAGAAAACAAAGGAAGCTGCACTCTGGATCTGTTGTAATTTTCTGTTCACATTGAGCAGATACGTACGTACAGTGTATAAATTTGAATTTCTTTATTTTATAGTTTGGGTTATCTTGTATTGATTGTGTTTTAGAAAGAAGGAAAATGCTACTAGTTCCGCTCTTAAATCTCGTTCTTATATGCCGCTTGACGTGGCCTAACAAGTCCGCACAATTTATTCATTTTAAAACCCAAGGAAAGCAACGGAACACTATCTCCTCCCGCGCACTCTCCTTCTTGCCCATCGACCCCGCTACTGACCCTGCTCTCAACAAAGTTCCTCTCCGACCTCTTCTCTCCTCCCCTCCATCTCCGACCTCATCTTCGACCACAGCCTTTTTTTTTTTTCCTCCCTAGACCCATCGGCTTCCCCCTCCCCAGACCCACCATTTTGCCATCTCCAGCCCCACGAGTTTGAGCCCCAAGAGTTCGTGGTCCCCTCTCGACCATCTCTTTGACAGAATCTCTAAGGTCTTGGTTTTATTTTTTTTCTTGATTTCCTCTGCACTAGGGAGGCCAAACGTCTTGTTTTTTGTTTTTTTGTCTAGATTTTTTTTTCTTCTAAGCTATGTTGCAGTAGTATTGTTATGATCCTTACTTATTGTACTAAGGAAGAGAATGTAAATGGAATGATGGAGACATTTGTGAAAAAAAGAATTGCAGTTGAAATGTTTGTGAAAATGTTTGTAAAAACTGAAAATGGAAATGAAAATGGTCTCTCAGTGTACAATATAATACAATGGTCATTGCCCACAAACATTGATATATACCATCTTCTTGATTGCAATGGTCACTATTTTCAACATAGATGTCATAATGCTTATTTCATTAGGCTTCATTTGGAAGTTGAGCTCATCTCAATTCATCTCTACTCATCATTACAATTTTTTCAAATCTCAATATAAAATATAATAAACAATTCAAATTTTTTAAATCCTAAAATAATAATAATAATAAATAATAATATTCTAATAATATTTTATCATCTCAACTCAACTCAACTCAACTCACTTCAACATCCAAACCCACTCTAAATATTCATCTCTAGCTCTCGTATTACAACTATTTTTATAAAACTTTATTTTAATATCTTTGTTTCACATGTTCGATATTTGTAGACAATTTGAACGTTACAATAGATGCCGACATATAATTTTTAAATAATGAGTGTGATCAGGTAGAAATTGATAAGGAGATTGGAGGTGATGAAATTATTGAAGAACCTACGATTGGAATGCAATTTTCATCTATAAAAGAAGTGCATGCTTACTATATGAAGTATGGTAAAAAGAAAGGGTTTGGAGTATCCAAAAGGAATATTAGACAGGATGACGATAGGACGGTAAAATGGTTTTGCTTAATATGCACGCGAGGAGGCACATCGAAGAGTACAGTTGCCAATGTTATGAAACCAAGACAAACAATAAAGATGGGGTGTAGGGCTATGATTAATGCAGTATTCAATGTGGAAGGTGGATGGATATACTATATCTAAGGTGATATTGGATCACACACACGCTTGTAGTCTGGGGAAGGCAAGACGTTTCAGATACCTTAAAAAAATTGATACTCGTGTCGCTAAGAGGCTTGAAATAAATGATGAGGTAAGAATAAGGTTGTCCAAAAATTCTAAGTCTATGGTTGTTGAGGCAGTGGGTTATGAGAATGAATGTTGAAACTACATGACAAAACACGATGACTTCGCCTCGGGGTTGGAGGTGGTGTAGCTCTATTTAACAATTTCGAAGATATTGCAAAAAAGAAATCCGGAGTTTTATTATAAGACTGACGTTGATAATGAGATGCAGTTAAAAAATGTATTTTGGGCAGACGCCCTGAGTAGAGCTATGTATGAATCATTCAGGGATGTGATTACATTTGATACAACATATATGATTAATACGTATAAAACGCCTTTTGCACCATTTGTTGGTGTGAATCACCATGGGCTCAATCCTACTCAGGTGCAGATTGATATCTAGTGAGGATGCAGATACATTCGAGTGGTTATTTGAGTTATGGTTGGAGTGTATGAATAACCAACCGCTAAATGCAATCATCACGGACCAAGACAAGGCCATGAAAATTGCAATCTCGAGGGTATTTCCAACTTCTAAGCATCGATTTTGCTTGTGGCATATAATGAAAAAGTTTTTTGAAAAATTTGGCTCACATTGTCAATATGGGGAAATCAAGAGTATCCTACATAGGTGCGTGTATGACTCTTTCAGTCAGCACGAGTTTTATGAACATTGGTGTCGAATGCTCGATACATATGATTTGCATGAGAATGCATGGTTAGTATCACTACATAGTGATTGACATTATTGACATTTCTTCCCAGAGACACATTCTGGGAAGGAATGTCAACCACACAGCGAAATGAAGGAAAGAATGCATTTTTTGACAACTATGTTCACTCTAGAACTACTCTGAAGCAATTTGTTGACTAGTATGATTCGGCCCTTAGGAGAAAGATAGAGAATTAAGCAATTGCTAACTTCAATTCCTTTAACAGGGACATTCTTTGCATCAATTGCTATCGTCTTGAGAAGCAATTTCAAAGTGCATATACTCTTACTAAATTCAAATAGGTATAAGAGGAATTTCCAGGATTTCTATATTTGACTACTAAGGAGATGGGGTGTGAGGATGGTATATATACGTTCGTTGTTGTGGAAGAGGTTCAAGTTGGTAATGACTTATTAAAACATGTAACCTTTAATGTAGAAGTTGATCAAGATCCCCTTGATGTGAAATACAGTTGTAAGTTATTTGAGTTTAAGGGTATTTTATGCAGACATGCTCTCTGTGTCTTAACTCAGATGGGCCAACATACAATACTATCAAAATACATCTTGGATCGGTGGAAGAAAGATGTTAAGCGAAAATACACATTCGTGAAAAGTAGTTATAACACTACTAGCATCGACGATGCACGAAGATATGATAGGATCCAAAATTGCTTCTATGAACTGTGTTCCAATGCTTCAAAGGCTAAGAGCAGTTGTGTTAAATTGATTAGTCAGATAGAACAGTTGAAAACACAGTACTCTGGTATCGCTGATCATGATACTAGCAATACAGTTGATATAACTCCTTCGATGGAGGCTTTGACCCCTAGAGTTCGTAGTCCGTTGGTAGTTCGGAGTAAGGAAAGACCACCGTCTGAGAGAAAAGTGCACCCTACTGAGAAGAGTATTGAGAAATCCATTACGAAAAGGTGATTGCACAACAACCAAGCTAAGGTTCCTTTTTCTTAATGTTGTATACTAAATTTACAATTCACTTGGTCTTTAATGTTATGTTGTTTTTTATTTAATTTATTTTTAAATTATACTTTTAACACTAGGATCAACAAAGTCAAGTTTGGACACATGCGCCGAAATTTGTTTCAACTCCTTCGATTGCTCATCACTCACAGGTAATGTAAAACTAAAATATTTTGATAATATTTTTAGTGAATTGTGTTGCCACTGACAACATTTTTTTATGCCCCTATAGGACAACACTATGGATGCTTTCCATCAGGACCTCAATGCTTTTTGATTGGTAGACGCCAAGAGACAAATTTGTAATCTTGGGATTTAGATTGTAAGCTTGGGATTGTATTGAACCTGTTTTTGTAATTGTCATTTTTGTAACTCTTTGCTGATGCAATATCATAATCGTAATCAAGCTATTAATTAGATTTGGATTTGGATTACCCAATACCACACAACCACACAATATCACATGAAATTACATTAACTTCAAAGATTACATATTGTCTTAGAGTTTCCCAAAAAACATGCCTAAACAAAGTACCCATGACATTTAAATTATTAAAATTATAATGACTCTCTCAACCTTTCTCTTGCGCCTCTCAATCTCTATTTCTAGTCGATGTCGAGTTGTTTGGGCATCCATTACTAGTTGCATCTTTTGAATTTTGATTTTAAATGGTTGATTCTCTTCTAGCCATATGGTGGTATTTCTGGGTCATACCAATAAAAATATCCGCAAAAATGTCCAGCCTGCAAAATTAGCCAATACATTAGCAAACAAGGATTACCATTCACTTCTTAACAAACAAGATTTAAATTTGAGATACCTCAAATTTTTGGCAACTGAAAAATCGACGCCTGTCATTATCCTCTATATGTGTAGTTCGTCTACATGCTTTAATACCACAAAAGCATATTGGATATTCATTTTGTCAAGAGTTCTTTAAGCATGAGATATTGCTAGTGTTACTACCTGCTTCCGACATTGTAGAATATCTAGCCTCGTGCAAGAAGAGGTATTGTTCTATTATTCTATAAGGCCCCTTCAAAAGTGGCAGAGGCATCAATTATAAGACAGGTAAATTATGTTTACTGCATAAAATACACCTTCCTATATGCCCCAAAAAATAAACATGCATGTGTGGCGCCAATAATGTTTTATTGCTCTATGAGGAACTTCTTGATATTATCTAATCAAGACAACTTTTGGCCTTCAAGAAATGAAAATGAAATATTCATTGATACAAAATAATTATATCAAAGCCTCTAAAATCAAGATAGAAATTACAAAGTTATCTTAATTATCATCATAATGCTTTCCTCAAAACTTATAGTCAATAGCCTAACTAGAATTATAGCACCTATGACCTTATCACAATAAAATGGCAAAACAGCCTAGCTAGGATGCATATTGTCGCCTACAATTTAGTTGGAATCAAGATTTAGTTCATTTGAGATTTCTTTACACCAGATCATCACATAGATTAACATAATCACTTAGCACTCTAAAGCACCAATGTATACGGTTGCACTATCAAACATTCTCTAGCTTATTCCATTACATTGTACACCGGGAGACCATTACATTTCCATTTTCGGTTTTCACAAGCATTTTCACAAACATGTCAATTGCAATCCTTTTTTTCACAAATGTCTCCATCATTCCATTTCCATTCCCATCCTTAGTACAATAAGTAAGGATCGTAACAATACTACTGCAACATAGCTAAGAAGAAAAAAAAATCCAGACAAAAAAAAAAAAAAGAACGGTTCGGCCTCCCATGGAGATTCCGTCGGAGCGATGGCTAAGAGGGGACCATGAACTGGTGGGGCTCAAACTTGTGGGGCTGGGGACGGCGAAATGGTGGGTCTAGGGAGGAAAAAAGAGAGGTTGTGGTCGGAGATGAGATCGAAGATGGAGGGGAGGGGAGATGAGGTCGAAGAGGAGCTTGGTTGAGAACGGTGCCAGTAGCGGGGTCGATGAGCAAGAAGGAGAGTGCGTGGAAGGAGATAGTATTTCGTTGCTTTCCTTGTGTTTTAAAATGAATAAATTGTGCAAACATATAGGGCCACGTCGAGCGGGATATAAGAACGGGACTTAAGAGCGGGGCCAGTAGCATTTCCCAAGAAAGAAATTAACTGATGTGATCATGATCAATTATACGAATATGAAAGGCCTTAACCATAGAGGATGTAGGTGAAGGTTGGCCTGTTAAGCATGAGATTTCAGCAGATGGCTATGAAACGGAGGCAACTCAGAGGGCAAACACTAGATCGGTGGTGGCTGCACCCGATGAAGATTATAAGCTGGAATGTTCATGGGCTTGGGAACCCACGGGGCATTCGAACCCTTTGCGATCTGGTGAAGAGGGAAGCTCCTGATGTTTTGTTTTTATAGGAAACACGTCTGAAGGCTCATGAATTCGATGTATGTAAATTTAAATTAGGGTTTGCAAATTGCTTGGTGGTGGATTGTCAAGGTCGGAAGGGGGGTCTTGCTTTGTTGTGGGGCCGGGATGTTAACTTGTCAATTGTTACTTATTCTCAATGTCACATTGATGCACTGATTGAAGATGATTTTGGGATAGGGTCCTGGTTTTTAATTGGAATTTATGGGTTTCCTGAAGTTGCTCAACGTTACAAAACCTAGGACTTGTTGTGAACACTTGGTAGGCAAAATGGTGAAGCTTGGTTAGTAATTGGTGATTTTAAGGGGTGGGGGCCACAACCACATAGGCAAATTTCTGCTTTTAGGAATGTGGTGAATGATTGTGCTTTAAGGGATATGGGATTTAGAGGGACAAAATTTACATGGAGTAATAGGAGGGGAGGGTCTCACTGTGTCAGTGAGAGATTGGATAGGGCATTGGCGACTGCTTCATGAAGGAATAAGTTTTCCAATGCTTCGGTGACACATGGTGTGGAAGCTTATTCTAATCATATTCGTATTTGGGTGAATATTGGAGGGGAAGGGGGTGTTATACTGGGTAGAAGACAGTTCAGGTTTGAAGAGATGTGGATAGGAGAGCAGGCTTGTGATGATATTATCAGGTCCACATGGATGAGAGGGAATGAGGGGAGTAGTATGCTCATTCTAATGGACAAGATAAAGGAGTGTGGAAGTCAGTTACATAGCTGGAATAAAAATTGCTTTGGTAACGTTCAAAAGCAGTTACAATTGGCAAGACAAAACATGGAATTGTTGCAAGCTTCTGATCTAGTAGGTGAACAAAAAGAAGATCATCCGAGGGCTGGAGAGGAGGTGCAGAAAGGGATGGAAAGGGATGAGGTGATGTGGAGGCAAAGGTCCAAGGCTTTGTGGCTCAAAGATGGTGACAAAAGTTCCAGCTATTTTCACATGTAGACATCTTAGAGGAGGAGGAAAAATATATTGGCAAAAATTTAGGATGGGGAAGGGATTTTGCAGTATGGTGCAGAGGGATACGGTTCTCTTACAATATTTTGAGAACCTTTTTACAAGTTCAAATCCAAGTGGAGATTTTGCTTTTCTCGAGCCTCTTGCTGATAGAGTTACTCCAGCTATGAGTGAGAGGTTGAGCCAGAGGTATACTGAAGCTAAAGTTCTGAGTGCCTTGTCTGAAATGAACCCATCCAAAGCCCATGGTCTAGATGGGATGTCCTCGGCTTTTTTAAAAAAATATTGGCATGTGGTGGGCAATTTTGTCCTTGAAGCTGTTTTACAAGCACTGAATTCAGGTGTCTTTCTTTGATCCCTTAATCATAATTTTATCACACTCATTCCAAAGAAGAATAATTTTGCTGTGGTTTTTGATTATAGGCCCATTAGTCTTTGTAATGTGGCCTATAAATTGATCTCTAAAGTTATTTCCAATAGGTTGAAATCTGTTTTGCCTGGTATTATTAGGGAAAGTCAAAGTGCTTTTGTGCCTGGTCGTTTAATTACTGATAATGTGCTTATTGCTTATGAGTTAGTACATTTTTAAAGCACAAAAAAAAGGAAAATAAGGGTTTATGTCTTTGAAGCTGGATATAAGTAAGGCCTACAATAGAGTTGAGTGGAGTTTTATTAAAAATGTGATGGGAAGTGATGGGATTTCAGACAGGATTTGTTTCTTTGGTGATGCTATGTGTTCAAACGGTCTCTTTTTCTATTTTGTTTAATGGGGAGCCGAAGGGACCAACTATTCCTAGTAGAGGGTTGAAACAAGGGGACCCTTTGTCTCTTTATCTTTTCTTTCTTTGTACAGAAGGGCTCACTTCTTTGTTGAATGCAATAGGTATAAGGAGGGACATTTTTGGGATTAAAATTTATAAGGGTGCTCCCAATATTAATCATTTGCTTTTCACAGATGATTGTTATCTTTTGTAAGGCTGAAGTAGAGGAGAAGAGGAGAGTTCAAGCTGTCCTATCAGTTTATGAGAGTGTGTCGGGACAGAAAATTAATAAGGAGAAAACCTTCATGGTTTTTAGTAGTAATGTGGGTAGGGATGTAAGGGAAGAGATTCGGTTGCTATGGGATAATGGTGAAATATAGTAGTATGAGAAATATCTTAGATTGCCTCCAATTGTGGGGAGATTAAAAAAAAAAAATTTATATGAATATCATGTCGATCGAATCAATCAATTAGCTAGCCTCGTTTGATTCAACATGATCATTCTCGATCCAAAAATGTGGATACATATTTTTCATCTTAAATCTCATTATTTTTTTTTAATAATATCAATCGATCGATGTGGATATAATTTAAATAATTTTATTTGAATAATAATATATAAAGATATGGAAGTACTA
Source organism: Juglans regia (assembly GCF_001411555.2). Taxonomy (NCBI): domain Eukaryota; kingdom Viridiplantae; phylum Streptophyta; class Magnoliopsida; order Fagales; family Juglandaceae; genus Juglans; species Juglans regia. The sequence goes on along the minus strand of NC_049909.1, from coordinate 7,354,038 downwards.
CTCTAGCCAGGCTCATATCTCGTTATAAAGTGTACGTACGCGGTGTCCCCCATCTTAAGAATCGACTTGAAGGAGTAGTGCGAATTTTAGGGACTACTGCCTATATATATATACACACATATTACTGCATGCAAATCGCTCCCCCTTTTTTTGTTTGTAGTTTAATTTGTCTTATATTGAAGCTAAACATGAATGTTTAACAGAAACTAATCATTGCATGTGCAAGATCAGATATTGATCGTTAGATACTCACGGCTAGCATGCATGCTTGCATGATACTCTTTTGTCACTGAATGGCCACCCAATCAATTTAATGGCTAGCTTCCTTTAATTTCGACTCTTTCGACTCTTCGAGGATAAGAAAAATAAAGTACATTAAGCTTGGAAGTTTGGTTGTAGAGATTATCTCATCTCATCTCATAATTATATATAATTTGTTTAAACTCTCACATAAAGTATAATAAATAATTAAACTTTTTCAAATCTCAAAATAAAAATAATATTACAAAATTATATTCTAATAATATTTTATTAAACTTTTAACTTTTATCTTATCTGATCTCATCTGTGTACCTAATTATCTCATCTTATCTCATTTTCCAATTGCTTTTATTATCATTTTTAAAGAAGCAATCAGAATTTTTAAAAGAACAAGCCCGGATAGCTAACTGCCCATGGGTCCTATAGTTGTTGTGCTAGGAGGCAAGTTTGTTGCTTGTTCGGTATGAAACAAATTTTCTTTAAAAATTATTGTAATTGTAGCTGTTTGTCCAACTTAATTGTTTTAGCGGATTAAATTTTTTGGTTGGTTGCCATGTACTAGTTTTACCTTTAAGGAGTTCTTCAAGAGATTTCAATTGTTTCAATGAAATCTTGTGTTCATAGAGACTATGTTTTTATTATTGTGGAGATTGTGTTGTATAATCTTTAATTTGTACTTCTTCCATATGAGTCTATGCTTAGTGAAAGTACATATGAGTGATATCACCCCTTTAGGTCTAAACTTGGAGTCAAATAATAATTATCAATTAGTGCTAGCAACCAATTCATTTTAATGAAAAAGATAAAAAATAAAAAATAAAAAGATAAGAAAAGCAAAAAATTCTACAAGTATTGTAAATCATGAAAAATGACAAAAACATATACAACAAAAAAATCAATTAGTAGATTTTAAATCATCCTAAGTTCAACAAAACTACTAGATGGGAAGAAAGAGTGGATAATTTCTTAAGCTAAAGTGTAGCCCTATTGGAACTTGAAATTAAATTTTATACACCCTATATATCATAGATGCAACAAGAAAACTACTTATTTGTGATCAGTTATTTCTAACGAAAATGATTATTTCTTGCCAAAATGAATATGTTTTTGTCGCAAATAGTCATTATCGTCTCAAATAATTTGTCACAAATGTGAAAATGAGTAGTACTTTTGCATAGATATATATTTCTTTATTTGAATAAACAAGACTACAAATACAAAGTAATTATATGTGAAGAATAATATCATTTTTTCTTGACTCTCTCCAATCTCTCCCCAAATAATCTTACTGACATGATCTCCCCTCCCATCATATGCCTACCAACGCGGATCCCTTCTTCCCTTTGTCTTTCCTCCGCATTCCTTATCCATAGTATTTTCATTTCATTTTTATTGAATTTTCTCCTATAGGTTGGAGAAATGCAAATATAATTTTTTTGGCCATCCTAGGGATTCATGTGCCCTACCAAAAGACTCTTAAGCCTTCTACCCACAATGCCAACCTAGTAGTGCACTCATCTAATAGGCAAATGAGCGTCACAACTCATGCCCTGTCATGTCATCAACCAAATAACAACTCATGCCCTGTCATGTCTCAAAAACTTCATCACCACAACCACAAGTGTTGAAAGAGTTTCTTGTATACCCCAAATGTTAGAATAATCTCAATCGGTCTAACTCTTTGTACCTATCTATCGATAATATTACCTTCCCTGAAGATAAGAAGATAGAATCGACCTACTCTAGTTGCAACACGACTCATTGGCCTTTGGCCAACAATCAAATTGGACAAGTAATTGAGCCTCACAACTCATGCACTCCCACATCTTTGAGCAAATAACACTGTGTGCAAAAACTTGATTGATTGATCATCCTAATTAGATCTTGGAAACCTCACCACCCATACCCTATATCCCCCAACAAGTTAGCCCCAATCACTAAAATAGTTTCTTGTATGCCTTGAATGGCATAAATATGTATGCCGATCGATCTAATTGTTTGTAGCCATCTATCGTACTACTTTACTTGAAAACAAGAGTCAACATACTCTTCTACCTGAATCAAAGAAAGTGAACTTCTCATTGAACTCCCCGCAACAATCTATAGGGGTGAAACCTCTCATGCTTGATGCCCCACTACGTTAAGCACATTAACATGGTCCTTAACTCTTGCAAACTAGAGTCAACGATCCTTTCCTTAATTGGCAATATGTGATTAGACAAGGAAAATTGAGACTGCAACCTTATTTCCAAATTTTATTTTCTTTTTTATTTGCACTATTGTAGCTTTTGGTGTGGGTTTTTGTTGGATTAATAAATACCAGTTTAATTTTTAAGGTGACAAATATAGCATTGAAGAGCCATCGTCCAAGAGATGGTCCTAGTGTCAGACTTAGGATTTTATATTCATGGGTGAACTTATCCCATAAATATAAATTGCACTGTCAATAAGGATAGTTCTGCTACATACAATCATTTTTGTATACTTCTTGTCCATTCCACTAATAAAAAATTATTTTATATTAAAAAAAATTGATGCAGCCAATCACATATATTAATGGAGTGCAAAAGTGATTGCACATAGAATTTTTAATAAGATAAAGGATTTTGGACTTAGGTTTTACTATACACAATTTATTACATTTTTCTTAAAAACCTAACTTAATCGTCAGAGCATTATCAACCGGCTTAGTCGTGTTTTTTAGATCCATGCATGTAACAAGAAATCAAGAATCATTACTAGGTGTTGAGAGTTGTAACAACACACATCATGGTTGTAACATCTCATGAATTAAAAACTCATAATTTCTCTCTTCAGAAAAAAAGTTAATATATTGCACTCATAATAGTAGAAAAGAGCAAGAAAGCGGTTAAAAAGAATAAAATATAGGAAAGTGCTATACACCATATATACTATCATCTTACTATGAGGTGTGTGAAATCACCACTTGTCCTAAAAACTTAAGCTGATGGGAAGAGGTAAATTTTATCATTTTATATCTTAACACTCCCCCTCACTTGTGGGCCAGACTTCCCCTCAATGAGTAGGCCCAACAAGTGGAATATTTAATTAAATGGGGTAGAGTGTAGAGTCGGGGTTCGAACTCAGGACCTCTGCTCTGATACCATGTGAAATCACCACTTGTCCCAAAAGCTTAAGTTGATGGGAAGAGGTAGATTTTATTATTTTATATCTTAACAAGGTGGCACATGAATTATCATCATTAATGGATGATTTTTAATTATCCAATGGTGATAAATGTGCTATATCTTATATAGTAAAATGAAAGTGGGATGAAAGTGTGCAGATATATAGCATTACTCTATAATATAATAGATAAAAATTATACGTTGGTTGGTAGATGTAGAAAAACACAAATTTTGAATTTTATAAACCTTTCCCCTCACTCCAATTTCCTTATCCTATTCTCTTTATACGTAAAAACCTCCCTCCCAACATTTTTTTTTTATTTGTTTTCTGTAGTTAGGAGTAAGAATAATCTATTGTGCTACCATAGATTATCACACATCACACCATATATGCATACAACTCCTTGATCATTAATCCTTCATTACATCAGTTTTCTAGGACTGATACATGATGAGGCTCATAATTAAGTTGAATACAATCCAACTATATATAAACGTGTTGCTGAAGTTTTGAATACAATCCAAATATATATACGCGTCATCTTATCAAAGGAACCTAAGCAATAGACTACAAATTTCTCAGGTACTTTACCCTATCCCAATATCCCACGACTCCTACGAGATTTGATCTTATTTTCCTGCAAGCTGCAATCATAACCATCAGATTCTAAATCTCCAACTATAAGTTATTGCTTCCCTAACTAAGAATTCGGAAGAAGAATAAGTGGAGATGCATGTCGGCCGTATATAACCTGAAATTCTCTCCTGGATAGTCAACCTATTGGATCACATACTGATAATTTTTTATTAGCAGTCGGCCTTTCCCTGACTTTGCCAAAGAATATCTTGTTCAAGGTTCAATTTGTTAGAAGTCCTAAACTTGTAGTCTTAATTTATATTTGTGGTTTAATTACAATAGACTTAGGGTTTTTTTGTCGGTTGGTCACGGTAAGTTTAAAAGAACACATGATGAAGAAAAGTTTAAAAGAGCCACGTATGGATATATGTGCACACATATCGAGGATCGAAGTTCAATTCCCTGAGAAATTCATTTATGCCAAGGCAAAACAAGTTTTCCTAAAAGCAGTCGGCCTCCATTATAAGAAGATAATTATAAGAGTTTTATTCGGGGCCACCGCATGCAGCACCCTTTAAATGAATGCGAGGCGGAGAGAGAGAGACAGAGCTGACTTTTTTGTAAGAAGCGAGTAAATGCACTTCGCTGTCCATTTTGACTCTTTTGTTGCAAACCCTTCTACCTCTTATCAGGGAATTAACAGTTCTTTAGGCCTATAAATAAAGGGATGCACAATATTAGACAAAGGCAAACCCTATAAGTTGGACGCTTGTCTCTACATCTCATATTAGAAAGAGACTTCATAGATCATAACGAAGACCATTGCTGAGAATCATTCAGAGAGAGAGAAAGAGAGAGATGGGGAGGCCACCATGCTGTGACAAGGTTGGTGTAAAGAAAGGGCCATGGACACCGGAGGAAGACATCATCCTGGTCTCTTACATTCAAGAACATGGACCAGGGAATTGGAGATCAGTTCCCACGAATACTGGTAAATTTTCTACTCTCGGAATTTATTACTTTTTTCCTATTTAAAGCTTCTTCTGCTTGGTATTTCTTCCTCCTATTCTATCTGTGACTTTTTTTTGGTTGGGTCGGTTTGATCATTAAAGGGATGTAATTAATATCCTGCATCTCCTTTGCTTTCCTCTCTCCAGTACTCCCTTTCTTTTTCTTCACAGTAAAATGACGATTCAGACTCTCTTTTGTATATTAATTTGGGGTTTCACAGGTTTGCTCAGATGTAGTAAGAGCTGCAGACTTAGATGGACTAACTATCTCCGACCCGGTATTAAGCGTGGAAACTTTACTGATCATGAAGAGAAGATGATAATCCACCTCCAAGCTCTTTTGGGTAATAGGTAAAATCCCTCTTTATGAAATATCTCTCTCTCTCTCTCTCTCGCTAGATGAGATAAAGCGGAGGTCATGCATGTTTCCACATTTGGTAATGATTTTTCAAGCTTCTAGATTTCAAAATTTTAAAGGGAAGACTGATCCAGTACTATTGTATATATATATATATATATATACACACATACATATATGTTCGGTTATTTGTTAGTTTTTCTTGAGATGGAATTAAGGGAAATATATATGAAAACTTTTCTAATGTTTGCAGATGGGCAGCCATAGCATCCTATCTTCCCCAAAGGACAGACAATGATATTAAAAATTATTGGAATACCCATTTAAAGAAGAAGCTCAAAAAGCTTCACACGGGTCTCGATGACCATAACCAAGATGGGTTCTCAGCCTCACAGCCAATATCCAAAGGTCAGTGGGAGAGAAGGCTCCAAACAGACATCCACATGGCCAAGAGAGCCCTTTGCGAGGCTTTGTCTCTTGACAAACCAAGCCAATTACCTGAATCCAATCCCTTCGATGGCTATCATCCGTACACTAGACCATATCAAGCATCCATATATGCATCCAACGCCGAAAACATAGCCCGATTGCTCGAGAACTGGAACAAAAATTCCCCAAAATCAGTTCAGAAAAACAACTCACAAAACACCCAGAATTCCTCTAACAACCTCGTAATTGCAAATGGTTCCAGTCCTAGTACCGAAGGTGCCACAACACCAGATGCTTTTGACTCGTTGCTGAGCTTCAATTCCCCCACCTCTGATGTCTCTCAATCCGTGTCTGTGGACGAGACTGCAAATTTGACCCCAGAAATGAACCTCGTCCAAGACGAAAGCAAGGCAGATTTGGAGACTCAAGTCCCTCTTACGTTTCTGGAGAAGTGGCTCTTTGAGGATGGCGCAACTCAAGGTCAAGATGTCGACCTAATTAACAATATGTCATTAGAGGATAATCCAGGGTACTTTTAAACAATCAAGTTCAGCCTAACTAGGTTTAGTAGTTGCTTTTGCGGTTTCGGCCTTGAGCTTGTAGAAGAAAATATGTATTCTAGCGCAAGCAGAAAGAAACTGTAAATTATATAAAGTATATATAACTAAATAATATACTATATGTTAGAAATAATTATCTAATTTTCATCTTCTTCAAACTCGAAAAACATCATTTAAAAAGTTAGGGTTATCCACTCCGGTGACTAAGGGTCTGTTTCGATAGTAAGATGATAAGATGAGTTGAGATGGTTTATAAATAGTAATAAGATTATTATTTAAAATTAGATAAAATGAGATGAAATAAAGTGAGATAGTTTTCTCATCTCTCTATATCTAACGGACCCTAACTAACAATTTTGTGTGTGCTGTGTGGATCAGAACTTTAGAAGGGACCCCAGTTGGTTATGAACCCTAATGAATGCGTATACCAACCAAGAAGCTCAGATTGATTAACTCGTTTATTTTTTAGAGATAAGAAGAGTTGAGATTAAAATTAAAATATTGAATAAAATATTGTTATAATATATTTTTTAATATTATTTTTATTTTGAGATTTGAAAAATTTAAATTGTTTATTTTATTTTGTGTATAAATTTACGAAAAGTTATAATGATGAGATGTGAGGTTTTTAAAGTTTTCAAAATTTTGGATTTTAGTCTTGAAAACAAACCAAGTCTTAAATATTGATGTTGATTAGGGTTTCACATCGTATCTTCCAGGATACTCAACGTGGGCAAAAGAACAAGAGTTGGCTCCAAATAAAATATTGGAGGTTTTAGTTGAAAGTTGAATAAAATATTGTTAGCATATTATTTTTTAATATTATTATTTTTTTGAGATTTGAAAAAATTAAATTGTTTATTATATTTTGTATGAAAACTTAAGAAAATTATAGTAATAAGATGAGATGAGATAAAATCGTTTCTGTATCCAAGTAAATGTGTTGCCAATGCGAATGAAGGCCGTGTATTATTAATTACAGCGAAATGACTATTTGTAATTAAAATTGGTTGTAATAAATTAGTCACAAAAGACATTTTTTCTTGTAGTGGCATGTAGAAAGTCCGGCCGGCGAATATACAGACTACTGTACCAGCTGCCATAACATTTGGTGGCTTCAGCACTATTCATTAATGGATCCATAAGCACAAGTTGAAGAGTCCTATTCGTGAACTAATGCAATTTAATTATTGTTTTACCTATAATTATTACAATAGTCGTCATTATTATTATCATTATTACTCCCTCTTTTATTTAATTACTAGCTAGGACACCGGCTACGTACGTACGTAGGAATACCGAAATTGAATAGAATCTAACTGATTTCTCGGAAAGGATACGAAAGTTCACAAAAAATTTGCTGGTCACGAAAGATTCTGTGTATAAGATCTCTTGCAATGGTAGTAATTGATCTCTCACGTGTTCGTTTTCAAGTTGATATCGAATTCCAATTATCTTCAGTTCTTTGATCAAATTGGATAGTCCAATGCAGAGAAAGATAGAAACAATGTTAAATATTTAGGTGAAGTTCATACTATCTGAAAATTCAGTAAGTATTGTAAAATCCATATAAAGTATATATTTCTTTTTAATATTGAACAGTCTAATACAGTCTAATAGTTGGAAGGACTTTTATTCATTGAGAGCTCGAGGGAAAATGACATCGCTGTGGTTACTAAACTACATTAATATAATTGTCGACTAGGCACAATCAAGCTATTATTTCTTACTTTAATTCAAATACGTTCATGTTTGACAAATTTCAAATTTTAGATGTGATTGTGCTCCCATCTATGCATAGATGGGAGATAATATTATTTAATATATCTACTGTTTTTGAATTTTAATTCTCAATCTTTTTTAATGTTAGCTTATACAACTTTAATATTAAATCACTGCATTTCAATTCTCAATCTTTTCTAATTTGAAATATCAAACTTTGATATTAAATCAATTAACGTTCGCACGTGAGAATCAATAACGTTCGAATGTTGGAACCAAAAAATTTCACGTTCGCACGTAAATAACCTCCACGTTCAAATGTCTAGGGCACGTTCTAACGTGAATATATATACGTTCGAACGTAATGTAATTTCTCATCTACCTTCAGTGAAGGTTTCAGCAAACTGTCACAGAAAATTATTTTGTGACGGTTTGGGTACTGTTGCAATTTACAAACCGTCACAAAAACTAATTTCTGTTTTAGTGATGGTTGCGTTTGGATGTTGAGCTTAACTAAGATGAGTTGAGTTCTTTATGAGTAATAGTGAGTTGAAAAGATGGTGAAGTGAGTTTTGCGAGACCCACCTATGATAAGTTTAGATATGTTTGGATGTTAATATGAGTTTACATGTATTTATGGAAAATTGAAAAAGGTTGCGGGTCCTGAGTGTAAAGAGGTGATCTTGAGTTGAGTGATATCTAGTGATTTGAGAGTTGTGTGTTTGTATGTTGGGCTAGACTTAAATTTGAACTCAACTCAGATGAGCTTAGCTGCTTCCATGTTCCAAATGTAGCCTAAGGACTCTTTTGGAACTTAGACTGAACCGAATATCAACTTAGTTCAGTCTAATTTTAAGCTGAGTCTAACATCCAAACACCAAACTCTCATATCACTAAACTCATCTTAACTCAAAACTTTTCTACACATGAGACCCACAACCTTTTTTTAACTCAACACCTCTTTACACTTGAGACACACAACCTTTTTCAACTTCTCATAAATAGATCTAAACTCATCTTAACATCCAAACACATCTAAACTCATCTTAAGTAGGCCCCACAAAACTCAATCCACCATCTCAACTCACTACTATTCATAAAGAACTCAATTCAGCTCAACATCCAAACGAGACCTAAATGTTTTGCCCCCTTTACTCCTTTCTAGTTAGTACTCCACCAAAGCTACATCTCACTCGACCCATCATCGCCCACTAGTTCACAATTGTCATATCATACGTACTCTCTCCCTTGTTACTCTTGTTTCCGAGACAAACCTTCACTTCTAACAACCACATGACCATGAAAATCCCTCACCACCCTTGGCTTTCATCTGATTAGCTCAATTATTAGCGAGAGATTAAAAAACAAAATCCATTTTTAAAAGAAAAATTATATTTAGCTTTAAAGCCAAAAAAATCCAAATCGAGTAAAACATCACTTAAAACCCAAAATCCCCATCCACTAGCCCACAACTTGTAATCTGTGAGATCCCTAATTTCTTGTGTTCTTAATTATTTCACTTGTTATTATTATTGGCTGTTTTATTTCAATTTATTATTATTTTGGTTTTAATTATTTTACTTTGTTTGGCTTAGGTTGTTGTGTATTTTTTTTATGTGCCTTTTAATTTTATTTTCATGTCTTTTTTGGATGGGCCTTAGATTGGTGGGTTGTGTGGTTGAGTGTATTTGGGTTTCTGTTTGGGCCGAGTGTGTGTGAGTTGCATAGCTCGTGCGAAGTGAAGAGGAGCCCAACCCCATGCTAGAACAATGCCATTTTGGCTCAGCCCTTAGGGCTTCATCGCAATCTCCCTCTGCCCCACGCCCACTTCTTCTTCTTCCTGCTACCGAACTAGTGATGCCACCCACCTTCTCCAATCAAATCATTTCCACGCAGAGCTTCTTCTTCCTCTTCATCTGCCATCGCGTCCATTCATATCACTCCGAGCTTCCATGACTTTCCCCATGTCCCTTGGCATTTCCATTTTCACTGTGTGTTGTCTCCTTTTCATCGTACCACGCGTCCAACGCAACGACACCTCTCTACTCTGGCCTGCACCACTGTTCCTTTTTTCTCCTGCCTGTGAGCCATGCGTTGTTGTCTCCCACTTTCTCCCCTACAATCGAGCCTTTCTATCTTTCATGGCAGCTTCGGAGTGCCACGCAGTGGGCTTGTGAAGATCCCGCATCGCCCAAGCCCACCAGTCACAGCTGGTGCTACGATGACCGAGCCCCTCAACTTGGGCTATAAATAGTCCAAGCTTCTCCCCTCTGAAATCACACCAAAAATCACATCCCCTCCTCTCAATCACGGTCTCATCGTGTTCCCCACCCTTAAGTTTCCCTTCCCATGGCTTTAGAGAAATTTCCTCCCAATCGCCGCCGTGCTCAGCCATAGCAAAACCCCTCCTCCACCCACTTACACTTAGGTTCGAAGCTCCCTTTGCAGAAATCTACATTTGGCCGCTACTCCCCCCTCGTGCAGCCGTTGTCCGCCATTACGCAGCCACTTTTGGTGACAACTCGTGATGCGCACCCTTGACGTTACACAAGACTCATTGACCTTACAAGCGATCTTCCAGAAATTGGCCCGACCACATTGTAAGTAATCTCCTTATGCGACCTCTTTAAGATTAAAATAATATTTTACAATAACACTTTTCTGCAGTCTGGTTGGTTGAGCTGGGCTGTGGGCCTAGTGGAGTGGTGGGAAAATTAAACTGTAGGTGAGGTTGGTTTGGGCCTTGGGCTAGAAACAGACGATGGGAAAACACATGTAGTTGTGATTGTGAAACTGGATGATTGAGATTTTTGTGGTTTTTGTATATGTCTGTTGAGTAATCTACCATGTCATCCAATATACTCCTTATCATGCATCTGTGCATTTTATGTTATTACTATTCAAATTGTTTATATAAATGTGCTGTGTAATGCCATGTTGTATGAATTAGATTTTGGGTCCATATGTGCTGGTTATAATGTGTGGGTATGTGCGTATCACGACCCCAAGTCGAGATGGGGCATTATCTCGGTGGAGCTTCTCTGGTCACTCGGAAGTGTAATAAATTGATGTGATGTCTCCTAAGTTGTTGCCGGGCGACAATGGGCTCGGATGAGACGATAACGTTCTCGTGCCAACTTCTTGGCCCTTTGCTGGTGGGGCTAGAGGATGCTTGGTCGTTGCTCATTACGAAGTCACATGAACAGACGTTACCCGTGGTGTGAAGATGAGAGCCAGGTTGTGCGAATGGTTCATAGGGGAAACCATGGCACATGCTTAATAAAATAAATGGTTAAATTTGGGCCAATAGGGTTTTTGGTGTGAGTAATTAAATGTGTCTTTTTGGAAAAAAAAAAGGGTGGAATTGTTCATCTATGTTTCATTGTATGGATGTGGGCGTGTTGGTTGAATTAAATGTTTTAATCTTTTGGATATTGTTTGGTTGCTTAGTTTCTGAGATTTCATAATCTCAATGTGGTGTTTCCACCTATGCAGAGGATGAATATGAGCCTGAGGGACCGGCTCCGCTGGAGGCTTGACTTGTGGATGTTATGGTTGCTTTGGTGATATGGGGTTTGCTTCCCTCATGTCATGTTTTTCTTCTTTTATTTATTTACCTGTCGGATGACTGTATAATCCTCTTGGAGGACATTTGTTGTTGTGCTATATTAAATTTTTCTGGTACTTAGTATGAATGCCTCTTTCATTTTTTTTGCTACAATTATTATAACTGCACACTTATTGCATGTTGCGCACACTCTGAGCACTTGGCGATGGGGTGCGTGATCCATGTGGTCATCATCCCGGTATTACGACTTCTACCAAGTCACACATGGGAGTCTAGGGCGCCACATAATCTATCCAACATCCTTGAACTTTTTTATAATTCTTTTTCATATCGAATCTCTAAATGTTAATTGCGTTTCTCGCACCCTATTTCATGTATGCATTTTGATCCATATTGTGTTGGAGTTCTATTAATTAGCTTACACTTTTGATTGATATGGTTTTCATTATGTTGGATTTGATAATAAGTAATATATGTAGGAGTAGATTTTTCTTGAATGAATGTTGAATTTAATAACATATGGTTGGTGATTGTCAAGCTTATACATCTTTGACTTGGTTTTCATTGAATATGTGCTGAGCATATGTTGGGTAGGTTTATATAAATGTCATTTTGCACGATAGCAACTCAAAGTTTTGCATGAGATAAGATTTCACACAACTAATTAAAAGGAGTTTTCAAACATGCATGGATATGCATGCATGGTGAGGTTTGATTTTATTATCAAAACCTTATGTAACTTGGTGCCACAACAATTCATTTTCTATTTATTTTTGGTCTATCTATTAACCCATATAGCAACTCATGTGCATTCTGTCCAAAAACTCATGCATGTGGAAAATCTCAAACAAACAACCCAAAAACTCAAACAAGATACTGATAGCTAGTAGCTCCATTACAACAACTGAACTTAGCTATGTTGATTGAGGTTTGCCACGACAAGGTATAGTTGGCCGGTGGCTCCACTACAGTAAATATGAGTTTTCGGGGAGGATTGGTTTTCTTCCATAAAATTTATTTTTTGAGATGAACTTTTAAAATTTATCCCAAAAAGAAAAATATTTAAACATAACATTCGAACAATCATTTGTCATTTGAATGGCAATATGTAGGGACAAAATAGTTTGCCTTGAAAGAGTTTTTTCCAAAGAAATGAGTTCTAGAATTTTCCTGCAAAGTAGTGTGTTTTATTTGGAAGTTGATTTGAATTTTGAAAATTTTTTGTGCTTAAGGTCTTGATTTATAATTGTCTAAACTTGGGTTGTCTCTATTTGTTAGATTTTAAAACTTTTTTGTGGGAATGAAGCCTTATATGAGCTGGGAATAGAGCAGAGTTAGAGAAAATTAAGTTAGGATAGATAAGATAAACTTCAGGCAACAAGCCTGGACGACATACCATCAACCCAATCGGCTTGGTCGGAGCGATGTTGTTTGTCTGTCCAAGTGTAACACCCTAAAAAGCATCAGTGAAGTTGGTGAAGAAGAAATATGGTTTATTTCGTATGTACACAGACTATGGAGAGTTAACCGAGATAACAATCAATAATAAATAACCGAGAATAGATGACTTGTCTAGCCAATTGCAAGGAGCCATGATGTTCTCCAAGATTGATCTTTGGTCTAGGTACCATCAACTTATGATCAAGGAACAAAGCGTACCAGCTATGACCGCATTTTGAACAAGGTATTTGCATTACAAATATTTGGTGATACCCTAATTTGGTTTAGCCAATACGCCATCAACATCTATGGATTTAATTAATAGCCTTCAAGCAATTCTTGGCTGCATTATGGTAGTGTTAATTGAAGATGTTAATTTTCTCTAAAGACAATGAAGCACATATGGATAATCTTAGATATGTTCTCGATAAGTTAAGGGAGCACAAGAAGTGTGCAAAGTTTAGTAAGTGCAAGTTTTGGTTAGAAGAAGTAAAGATACTTAGACTCGTGATTTTCAAATATGGGGTATGAGTCAATCCAAGTAAGATAGGGCCAGTGATTAATTGATAGTGCACGACGAATGCTAGGATAACTAGTGCCAAAAGCAATTGTATCCGACAAGGATGCAAGGTGTACCTCCTTATTTTGAAAAAGTATACTGTTGGTTGTGCTGGCCAATTTGAAGTTTACTAGTGGCTATCATCCTTAGGCATATGATCAATCAAAGCATATCCCACATATACTAGAGAATATGTTGAGAGCAAGAGAGCTTGAATTCGAAAGAAGTTGGATAGACCATTTGCCGTTGATCGACTTTGCCTACAACAACAATTATTTGACAACATATGAACTTTTGTATGAGATAAGGTATATATTCCCATTGTATTGAGATGAAGTTGGGGGTGACATCTGATAAGACCAAAGAACATATGGCAACTACATAAAGCTGGCAAAAGAGTTGTGTAGATAACCGTTTGAGCGGCCTATCATTTGATATAGGTGATTGGATCGATCCCAAGGTGTTCCCCGTGATGAGTGTAACACGCTTCAAAAGAAAGGCAAGCTAAGTTCTACTATGTGGGACCTCATAAGACAATAGAGAAAGCAAGACCTATCACCTATCGTTTTATACTACATCGAATGTCTTATGAAAAGGCTTTAATGCAAATATTAGAGTAAAAGGAATAGGAGCTAAGGACATAGAAGGCCCTATTGGTTAAAGTACTATGGCAAAATCAAAATCTCATAGAAGCCACCTGGAAAAGGGAGACAAGATTAGAGCTAGATATCCTCAATTGTTCTAGGATATTGGGTTTAGAGTTGTATCACTGCAAATCCTTATACAAAACCTTTAAAAATGATATTTTGAGCAATTTGCACCCACTTTTATGCATGTATCATGGACATATTGTTGGTAGTTAGAAATAATGTTATTATTCTATTAACTGGCTTTATATTTTAATTGAAATGGTGAGAAAAAGATAGGCTACATGTAACTCGAGCATTCCATTGTTAATTTGAGCCTAAAGGTATAGCCAGAGACTAGATTTTGAACACCATCATAGAGAAGGAGTTGAACATCGTCAAGTTGTGGAGGCATATTAGTAATGGGTACCCATCTTTGAGAGGTAGCGTAGAAAGATCATGGACGTGCTCGATGGTGTAGGCATGGCTTGGCCAACTCTACCACATGAAGAGTGTTTAGCAAACACAACTGGAGACTATGAAAGGGGTAATGACGACTTATTAGAATTTTATGAGAGGGGATTCAAGCTGAGCAGTCGAGACTAGAGAAGCTTGTGCAGCAGAGCTCTAGACATCATTCAAAGCCTCATCCACCTCTACCCAGAGACTTATAAGTCTAATAGAGTGATCACATCAATTGTCCAACATACATCAAGAAGAATTTGACCCTGAGGTGAATGCAAATCAAGAAAGTTTTCTTGCTTTGATCGAAATGTTAAGCAAAAAAAGAGGCTAAACTAACCACTGCACAACAATTAAGGTTGTCTTTAAATTGTCTTCTTGAGAAGGACATACTTTTCTTGAATGAATAGAATTCCTTTGCCACCGTGAAACCCTTCACCTTACACAAACCAATTGAGGGGTCAAAAAGTTTGTCTCATGACCAATACAGGGACATTGGTGGAAAATTTTAATTATGTCTTAGACAATACATTTTGTAGATTGTTATTGACAATTAAACAAAACATTCTCAAGTTCACCCAAATTGCCAATCACAAGGGTGAGACCCTTGTGAAGGCCTTGGAGGCCACAATAGATGAGTAGGGGTTGTAGCGGGTTGTGTCAATATTAGTTGACAATGCCTTTACCAACGATACCGCTTTGGGTTATCTTAACAATAAGATTAGAGAGGACAATAGGACAATCATGAGTGGTGAGTGTTTACAAGTGAAATGTGCTACACATATTCTAAATCTTGTTGTGACCAACGGTTTGAAAGATGTGCACGATTTGGTTGCAAAATTTAGAATTGTGGTGAGCTTTGTGAGATCCTCATTGGCTAGGCTTGATAAATTTAAACTTGTTGTAAGGGTTGTGGGTATTAAATACAAGAAGGGCTTGTGTATTGATGTTTCTACAACAAGGGACTGAACCTTCTTGAAGTTGGAGACAACCCAAGAGTTTAAAAAGGCCTTTAAATTATTGGGTGAGGAGGACATACAATAAGTCAACCATTTTGATGATGAGGGGCATTGGCCAAGCCTAATAGTGATGATTGGGTTAAGGTTGAGATTTTTGTAGAAATTTGAAGGCCTTTCTACGAGTTCACAACTCCCTTTTCAGTTTTTTGTACGTTACATCCAATGAATTTTGTCAGCATGTATGTCAGGTAAAAGAACAATTGGATGAAATGTGCAAGAGTGACGAAATTAGGTTGCCAGAAATGACAATGAGTATGCAAACTAAGTATGACAAGTATTAGGACTTGATTAGGTTAAACATTTTCCTATATGTGGTTGTTGTTCTTAAGCCCCAGTACAAAATTGATGGCTTGGTGAATGCATTTGTTGTGGAAAAAATTAGTTGGTTGGTATTTTCTTGTGAAAACCTGTGTAAAATTGTGTAAAGCGGTGTAACATGAAAAGGATTGAAGTGTGCTCAACACAACTCGACTGGTGCTCGAGCGGAACCTTCCAGAGAGGTTCGCTCTATGTGCCCTCGACTCAGCGCTCGAACGGAACCTTCCAGAGAGGTTCACTCGATGTACGCTCGACGTGGCACTCGAGCGGAACCTTCCAGAGAGGTTCGCTCTATTTGCGCTCAACTCAGCACTTGAACGGAACCTTTTAGAGAGGTTACCTCGATGTACGCTCGACGTGAGACTCGAGCATAACTCTTTTAGAGAGGTTCGCTCGATGTGTGCTCGAAGTGGTGCTCGAGCAGAACCCATCCAGAGAGGTTCACTCGATGTGCGTTCGACACTTTGCTCAAGTTAATGTTCAAGACAACTTAAAATTCAGGGTTTGAGCGTCGTGATCAACAGGGACTATATATAGAATAACTTATTTCTATTCTTTGGGGTGGAGAAACAGAGCAAAAACCCTAGTTGCTTCCAAGAGCGATTGAGTGAAACTTTCCCCACATTGTTGAATCTCTCTTGGAAAAACATATCTCCACCACACCACACCACACTCAAGATCAAACTTTATTTGAGTCCATTGGCTGGAAGGTTTCCGAGCTGTTGTTGCTGTACAGATCGAGAGGTTCTCGTGGGATGCTATAAAAAGGTAGGAGTTCCGACACTACATACGTGTAGAGATCGAGTGGGTCAGTCGTGATGTTGTGAGCCAAGTTTAGGAACTACAAAGGTTTTGTGAGTGTCTCTATATTGGTTGTAACAAACTTTTTCTATAGTAGATTTTAGGTGGTGTCTTACACCTGGAGTGGTTTTAGAATTTGAAGACATTCTTCAAATGAGTTTCCACTTCATGACCAAATCTCTGTATTGATTATTTGTGTGATTTGTTTCATCTTTTAATTGCTTACTTGTCAATATATTTTATTAGACCAGAAAATTCGAACTGCACCTATTCACCCTGTAATAGCCCGCTAGAAATTCATTGGTGGAATTTCTATTGACTTTAGGAATTTCGTAAAAACTCCGTAAGTTTTTACAAATCAACCAATCGCATAGGTTTTAGTCTGTTAACATAGTCAGTGTTATCACTCATTATGGTGCTAGAAATATGAGTTTTATTTATTTGAGGTGGTTAGAAGTCTCAGAATGCATTATGGTCTACGCCATTAGACTCAGTGGATTATTTAGGATTTTATAGTGCAATAGCCTATTTTCATAATTTCGGACGAAACGTCTGTAGGAAATTGTGAATTTATTTTTAGGGGCACTTCGAGGTTGAATTTTGGTAAAATATTTTCACGGTAGGTTAATATGAATATTTAGGAATTTTTAGTGTTAAGTTTATGATTCACTTTTTCAGAGTGAATAGTAATTTCGGTAAGCGCACCAATTGCAGTGTTTCAAAATCACTGTGTGGAATGTCCAAATTAGATTAGAGAAGTTTTATTTGGACACTTGGCAAGATCTTAGCCACACTTAGTGAATAATATTAGACACTTGGCACCATGAGGAGCATTTGATGGATTTGAAGGAATCAAGCTGTGAAATCATGCCACTTAAGCAAAACTTTGTTTCATTTGCTCAACCAAATTGTGCTAGATCAAAGAGGGTTTCCATCCTAGTAAAACCCTAAATGGTGGAAGTTCAATTAAAAGCCCGAAAGCATGGTTGAAACTGGAACTCTAAACGGTTTTCCCAAATCCTAAAGTTGGCCTTCAAACCCTTTCTAATCCGATTTTTAGCATTGTGTTTAATCACTTGATTAAATCACTTCCACATGCTATTAATCCTTCAAATTTGTGTTAGAACATCATTATCCAACCCTGTTAACCTTGAAAAATAGATTGGGCCAAGTGATATTAGATTTGGGCTTGATAGCAACCCAAACCCTCTTTAAACCCCAAAATTTAGGTCCATTCGGTTTAGGCCCATTAAGGCCCACGAAATTGGTCACCATTAGCATTGCTTCATGGCTAAGTTTTGTACCCCCACTTGGCTGGCCAGATCTGTACAAGAAGGGCCTAGAAGGTTCTTGAAATACAAAGCTAAAGGGCCACCTCACTCATTCCCTCTTACACTCCACCTTGAGAAAAGATCTTGGACTGATTTTTATGAGAAGAAAAGGCCAACACTCAACCTTGCCTTCAGTCCTATCACTTTCCATAACTTGTGTAAGAGGCTCTCCAGTCCACTTCCCATGAAAAGCAACTCTCCTTTACACTGTTCCTCCATAGAACAAAAAAGACACTCTCGGACAGTGTTTCTTACCTCTTTTGAACGCCTGTTTCGAAGCTTTTGTAAGTATTTTCTCGCAAAGCTTTCTTCATGAAAGTTCTTTCTTTTCGAGTATAGTTTACTTGGATACCTTATTAGTTCCATTTAGATATCATTTGATCGGTAAAAAGTCATTTAGACCCCATAAAGGTCATTCTGGGCGATAAACTGGACAGTGTGTTATTTCTTGGAGTTTTTGACCAAGCTAATGAATATATCTTGGTCCGAAAGTTTTATGGAGTACTGTTAACATGTGTATATGATTATTGGTTGAGGATTTGTTGCATGATTAAAAGTTTTGGAGAAATATTTTATTAGATCTAGAAACTTAGAAACAGGAAGAGGAAAAATAATTTCTGTTTTGAGAAAATTTAAATCTTTTATGGTTTAATCTTATTCCAATGGCTTTGATTATTTTATTGGAAGCTCCTAAGCCTCTTATATACATTTTAGAATGTTATTTTGAAGATATGTGATGTTAGTTTCGAAGATATGAAATTTTATGCGTTGAGATATTTGGTTAGGCCAAAGTGATGATGTTCTTGGCTAAATTTATGTTTTGGATGATGTTTAACCATGTGATCTTGAGTTTGAAGCTTGGATCTGTTTTAGGACACCTTTTTAAACCATGTGATGCTTTGGTTTGAAGATCACTTCTTTATAAGTCATGGATCAAGAGATTGATCAAAACAAGTTAGAAACAAAATTCTGTTTTGAGCTTAGAAGAAAAACCAAAAAGTTCAAGTATGGTTTTAGTGATTTTGATGACTTTTGTTCATGATTCAAAACATGATTATTCTTAGGAATATGTTATGAGTATAGTAGAAGAAAAATTTTGCTTTAATCATGAGTTTTGAAATTTGAAAGAATTACAACAAAATCAAAGGAAATAGCCTTGTAAGTTTCGGTCCTATAGAGTTTTAATGGTTGTATTTAGTTTTAAATTTTTCTGAATTAATATTTGAGTTTAGGACAAAATTTACATAAGGCATGTAAATTTTGGTGATTTTTGGAGTTAGGATGCAAAATCCTTATGTTAGGGGTAAAATGGTCATTTTCCCACATGAAGAGGGTAAAATGGTAATTTTACTCTAAGTTGATATTTCTCCATATTCCTAATCGTTAGTGATTAAGTTCTAATTTTTAGAAATCACTACTTTTAGTTTCTCGTGATCGCACTTGATTTTTGTCCCGAATCGCGAAGATCGAGGTAAGTTAGCTTTTAACTTACTATCAGTTTAATGTGTATGAGTGATAAGTAAGAGAACTAAAGTGTATGTATGCATGTTATCATATGTGTCATGTCAAGTCATTACATGTTTATCTGTTACAGATAATTTATTCTGTCATGAATTATTCATTTGTTACACAAGATATTTTGTCACGTATTGCTATACATTGCGAGCATATCTTGTTAAGTTAAGTATGCCATCTGTTACATGTATTTCTGTTATATGGTATGTCATGTTACGAAATGTTGCATGTTACATGTATGCCATGTTATGAAATGTTGTCTGTTACATTTATGTCTCGAAGTATGTCATGTCTGTTGTCTTAGTTCATGTTACGTCACGTTACGAAATGTCATGTATGCCAGTTAAGTTATTCATGTCAATCACGACCCTAAGAGCTAGGATGGGATAATATCTTAGTGGAACTCCTTTGTTCACACTGGAGTGTCTAAATAGGTGTGAAATTTCCTGGGTTGACGAAGTACAGTCAACAGGTTGCGAATGGGGCCTAATTAGCTGGTCACCGGAGTGCTCCAGGCACTAACGCCGATGGTGCCACACATTATATTTCGTGTGTCCACAGCAAGTGTGGCACAAATAAATAAGTCATGGGGCCACAACAACTGTGGAGCATGAAGTATGGGGCCATAACAACTGTGGAGCATACACTACGTGAGACACAGCAATTGTGACAGTTAGAATACGTGGGGCCACAACAACTGTGGAGTACGTATTAACGCACTCACAGCTGGTATAGAAACCTGTGATGTGATGCTGTAATCGGCAGGGACACATGGCTCAAGGGGACCTGTGTAGCACCCATATGGTCACTTTAATGATTAAGTCTATTGAATAAGATTCCAAGTTCAAGTCATATTTCACGTTATGTTATGTTCAAGTTTACGTTCACGCAATCATTGTAATCCCATGAGACATGAATATGTTTTAAGTTCATGTTATGTTATGTTCACGTTCACGTTATGTTCCAAGTTCACATTTATATTATGTCATGCTCAGGTTCAAGTTATGTTCAAGTTCATGTTCAAATTATACATGTTCACGTTCATGTTATGTTTCAAGTCCATGTTATGTTTGAAGTTCACGTTCATGCTATGTTTCAAGTCCATGTTATGTTTCAAGTTACGTTCATGCTAAGCTTCAGTTTCAATTTAAGTTATGCCAATTATGTTATATTGTATGTCAAGTTATGCTATGATTACTTATGATTTGATTATGCATTCATGCTTTTACTGCCATGCATGCATCATTAACCTGTGTGGAAGTTTCCTGTTAACTTACTGAGATTTGTAATCAAATCTCACTGTGGTAGTCCCAACTACCATTCCCCCCGAATGGTAGATCTTATTACAAGATCTGAAGGAGAATCGAGAATCGACCAATTGGAAACGATCAACTAAGCGATGGTGCGACGTAGATGGTAGTACAGTAGTTACCTCAGGTTACTACTTGTATTTGTGGAGTTCAATCTCCAGCACTCTTTTGATCACAATCATATGGACTATTATTGTGATCTCAGTTGTTTAGTACGTCTTTATGTATGAAGTATGTTTTAAGTATTTGAGATATTTCGGTTTGGTGCATAGTATTGCTGAAGAAAAAAAATCATCCGCTACGAATATTGTATAATGCTAGATGCATGTTAGGAATATTGCATCTTATATGTCATGAACAGGGGCAGGTAACCTTGTGTTGCATGTCTTGACGCTTCAAATGTCCGTCCGATCCCAAGCGGAATTTGGGGGCGTCACACACCCCCCTTTAGGTGTTGTATTGGATATAACCACTGCCTTTTCAATTGATATCAGAGTGGGTTCACTCCGCTAGGATTTAGTTCCTGAGTGTGATCCTACTATAGTGGTTATAATGGATAGGTCTCAATCACTCACATCGCCACCATATTTTGATGGTAGCAATTATGCCTATTGGAAAGTTCGAATGAGAGCTTTTCTGAAATCCATAGATGAACGAGTATGGGTTTCCATGATAAGAGGATGGAAACAACCTGTTACAGTTGCTGAAGAAGCTGAGATTCCCAAAAATGTGAAAAATTACTCCAAGGTTGAAGTCAACGAGTGTAATTGGAATAGTAAAGGCCTGAATGCGATTTTCATGGTCGTGTCCCAAGAGGAGTTCAAGCAAATCTCAATGTGTGAAATTTGCAAAGAGGCATGGGACATTCTTGAAATTACTCATGAAGGTACCAAGGCTATGAAGAACTCTAAGCTTCAAATGTTGACTACCAACTTTGAAGAACTCAAAATGAAGGATGATGACACATTTGATGTTTTTTATGCAAAACTGAATGACATTGTCAACTCTCATTTTAATTTAGGGGACAAACTCCAAAAAATAGAACTGCGAGAAAAGTTCTCAGATCTCTTCCTGAGAGATTCCGTCCCAAAGTCACTGCCATTGAAGAGAGCAAAAATCTGGACAATATGAGGATTGAAGAGATGGTGGGCTCTCAACAAACCTATGAATATACTCTTCCCATGGATAAGAAAAATAAGTCCATAGCCCTCAACACAATCGATGAGTCATCCGATGAGTTGGCTATGAGTGACAAAGAAGTAGCTTTTTATGCTAAAAAATTCAGGAAGATGTTTGTGTCTAGAAATAGAAAGAACTGGGGACATAAGAAGAAAAAGTTTGAGAAAGTCAATAGAAATTCCAGTTCAGGAAACAAGGAAAGGACCTCTAAGAAATACACTAGAGCTACCAAACACAAGGTATAATATGATATATAGTGTCATGAATGTCATGGATTTGGGCACGGTCGCCTTGAGTGTGCAATTTACAAAAAGGCCAAAGGGAAAGCAAAGGGTGCTTCCTTGAGTGATAATGGTTCTGAGACAAGTGACTCTTCAGAGAGTCCCTCTCCAAAGAAAAATCTCAACTACATGGCATTCACTTATTCTGTTGGTGACCAAAGTCACAGAAGTGAATCGACATCTAAAAATGAGAGTATATCTGAAAGTAAATCTGGGGATGAAGATGAGTTGCAGGAAATCTATGAGAAGTTGTACAAGGAATGTGTAAAATTGAGGAAACTCAAAAACGCACATACTGAGAATATAAATATCTGCAAACGAGAAAAGAAAGATCTCTAAGGTAAATTGAATGAAGCCATTTGTCTAACCGATCAGTTGCAAAAGAGGAATGTGTCACTCAAGGATAAAGTAAAAATGCAAGAAAGTGAGTTGATTTTGTTAAATGATAAACTGAAAAACTTTTCTACTGGAAATCAAAAGCTTGACAAAATCCTAAACTCAGGAAAGTCCTTTGGTGACAAGAGGTATAGGATATGTTGAAGAGAAATCTGATGTGTCTTCAACTTCAAAAACCTCTTGTAAAGATGTAGGAAAAATTATGTTTGTTCTTGCATCGAATTAGAATGGCAAAGCACAACCTTTAAAAAAGGGTAAGAAAACCCTACATGTTCAAAAGTTTGTTTCACCTCCCAAGAGACAAGGAGCTTGCAACACAAGCCCTATATGTCATCACTGTGGGAAGGTTGGTCATGTTAGACCAGATTGCTTCAAGTTAAAAAATCAATCTGTGCATGCTTCTGCATTCTCTAAAAGTAGGACTGCTTATCCTTCTAAAAAGAGTAAGAAGTTCTTGAATGCTCTTAGGTACGTCTCACCCTCCATGAGACAAAAAGTATACAAGTAAAACCACATCTATCATAATTGTGGCAAGATTGGTCACATTAAACCAAACTATTTTGAGTTTAGGGGTCATCCTAAGAGAATTGAAAAGCCCTACTCAAGAAAAGGGCATCAGAAGTCGTGGAGCCAAGTCATGCTCTTGACCAAACAAAATGAGATGATCAATGTGAAGGTTAGACAAATTGACTACTAGCCAGAAGGTTGATAAGGTGAATCATCCAAAAGTGAGACAAGTGTGGATGAGAAAGGGGGAGGAGCAGACCAGACATGGTACAGACTGATGGTCATGCATTCATGCATTTTACATATGTTTAGGTCTTGTGTAGTTTTACTTCATTTCTGTTGAAAGCATATTGTGTGTGTTCAATTTATGCATAATGTTGTCTTCGTATATTGTTGTGTGTGTTTCTAAAAAATCATGCATAATGTTTTGCACATGAATGTGATAAAGAGTGTTAGTGATGTCAATTCTAAACATCTAGGTGCATGTGTCTTTTGAGAATTGTATCATATACCTATGGTTTACAAAGGTTTGGAATATTGGTATCTTTTGTAATTTGTGACTAACATCATACACTTCACTCTCAGCTCGGTCAATCGACGTTTCACCACTGTGAGTTTTGGGGAGGCAATCAAAAGTGTTAGGAAACTCTACTTACACACAAAATTGACCATGGGCTAGACAATCTCATTAGTGTTCCCTTGTGCAAAAATCTTGTATATCATTGAAAAGAAAAAGAGATGAGATTATAAAAAAAAAAAAAAAGAAAAAAAAAGAAAGGGAAAACAGGTATCTTGATATTGATACAGGTAATCAAACAGAAGCATCCAAGTTCTAGCAGCATTAGGTTTGACTTTCTGTATCTTGGGAGAGCTTCCCAAGTATTTATGGTTTCTTGTACAGCCCAACCCCGCTCACACTTCTCGGTTGAAATTTCTTGATTAAGAAAGGACCTTGTTAAACACACATGTCTTTATTACTTATGTACTTTGTTTTCATTACCTGCGTGTTTTATGAGAATATGATGCTCTTCTACATTTGATATGTATTTATGGTTTGAAAATTGACTTCATTAATGCTTGAATCATAATGAAAAATTAAACTAGGGTTTGAAAATTTTGGGCTTCCGCTCGAGCGAAACTTCGAGTGAAACTTAAATTCCGCTCGAGCGAAAACGTCTTAAAAAGCCCCGCGTCATTTTTTTTTCTTTCAGACCCTTTCATTCTCTGTGCTGTTTCCTCTTCCCTCCTCGCGTGATACTTCCTTCTTCTATCTGCGTTCACTTTTCACTCGATTTCTCTCAAGAAATTCCTTTTTAGTCACGGTAAGTCTTTTGTTCACTTCTTCTCAATCATTTTTGGTTTTTATTTTCCATTTCTATCATGCATTTCCATAAGCATGTATTTCAGTGATTGGGGATTTTGTTTTGGATTTCGAAATGGAGATTTTTTTGTTGGGGTGTTTGTTGTTTTGTTGGAACCCATGTGTTTGTGATTGGGGCTATTGTGTTTGTATTTAGGAGGTTCATCAAACTCCCATGGAGTTTTGAACTTGGATTTTGCTTGGATGCACTCCAAGTGCTCGGTGAAATGCCTCAACGATGTTTGGTTTCTCATTTTCATCATGCATTGGCATAACATTGTTCCCATGCTCATTTCATGTCTATCCTAGTGTTGGGATGGTGTTTGTCATGAAATTGAATTGTGTTTGAAGTTAGATAGTGTTATGGGAGGGTCAACCTTGGCATTGTGTTGGGTTTGGCATTGAAGTGCTCGATGAAATGCCAAAAAGGTGCTAAATTTTTGTTGTTGTTGTTGGGTCTTGAAGTGTTTTTTTTAAACCCAAGTTTGGCAAAGTACATTGTGCATGGGCATTGGTAAACATTGGTTTACATTAGGCTTGTGCATTGGGTCATGCATTGGGCATTTTGGACATGCATACATCGGATCTTCAATACCTTTAGCCTTGTCTAACGGTCACTAATTCTGTCCATAGCCAAAGTCATGTCTCGATGTGTTTATCCACGCCAAAATCCTCCTACCTCCGCTCAAGCACATTTCCACAATGCTTAGGCATGAGAGCTTTATACTCAGAACTTCTCTCACCGTTCTCCTATTGTAGAGCGTGAAGTCTCCGTCGGTGACCTTACTGAGACTTTTATTCTACGTATTTTTGAGTCTCTTCAGTGGCAGGCCTTGACCAATGGTCATCCCACTCCTTCTATGGAGTTGGTTCGGGAGTTTTACTCCAATATTCATGCCATCTCTGATGATGGCTCTTTCGAGGTTACTCTTCGGAACATGCTCTTCTGGGTGACTCTGGACATGATAGTAGCCCTGCTAAACGCCCCGCCTGTGTCCAATCCAGTGTATCTCTATACATGGACATCTCCTCCTAGTCAGCTAGTCAATTCTCAATGTTTGTTTGGTACACCTACTAGTTGGGATGGTAAGTCACCACTTCTAACTGTAAGATTTTCACCTGAATATCTCATTCTCAGTAGGATTGTCCTTACAAATCTGTATCCTATTGGTCATCAAAGTGATGTGGGTCTTGACCGCGCTACTCTTATGTATGCATTGATCAATGATGTCTCCATTGATCTAGGGAGTCATCTTTGTCAGGTCTTGCTTGAGGCCTTTAATTCCCACAAAGTATGAACTGGCTTGCCATTTGCCTGCCTCATCACTCGGTTAGCCCTATCTTAGTTAGTTGCGTTTCTTCCCCATGAGCCTAGAATTTCTCTTAAGACTCCTATTGGTCGTAGGACCATGTAGCTTAGTCGTGCTCACATTATCCCTCACCCTCTGAGTGTTGAGCATCCTCCTGCACCCTCCTCTTGGCCATTGAGCTCTCGGCCTTCCATCTCACAGCCTCCTCGCTCGGCACCATCCACATCGGCACCAGGTTCAACCAAGCCCAGCCTTCAGCAGTCCTTGAGTACCTTGCCTGCCTTGATGTCCAGTTTGATAGCCTTGATGCTAAAGTTGAAAGCCTGAAGTAGCTTGTGACTCAACGCTTCAACGATATAGAGGAGCGCCTTGATGATGATGATGATGGTGGCAGTCAGAGTGATGGTGATAACTGAGACCCTTGGCTCGTTGTGACAAAAAGGGGGAGTAGTATAAATACAGGGAGAGTGGTATATAGATGTAGGGGGAGTAGTAAGAAAGGAAGAAGGATAGGTTACTTAACATATTTTTTGTGGGGGAGCAGCTTTTGTTTTTGTATCACATGCTGCTTGTGCTGATATTGTTTGTCTAATTGAACTCAATGTCTGATTAATTGCTAAATGAAAAGTTTTTTTGAAAACTGTGCTTGTCACGTCTATACATGTATTCTGATTTGTAATCTGTGAACATACATTGTTTATACTTATGAGAATATTTCTTGCATATTTTTGTTGGTACGTTTAACCGTTTGCTAAGTGTTTGTAGAAATATCTCAATGTGTTCAAAACTATGCTTGAATCATGGGAATCTTGTTTGGGGTGTGTCAGGATTAGGTCATATGTATAGGTTAGAGGTTTTGTGACAGAAATTCCAAAGAGGGAGATTGTTGAGGGAAAAAATGAGTTGGTTGGCATATTCTTGTGAAAACCGGTGTAAAATTGTGTCGTAACAAGTGTTGAAGTAGTGTAACATGAAAAGGATTGAAGTGTGCTCAACACAGCTCAACTGGCGGTCAACTGACGCTTGAGCGGAACCTTCCAGAGAGGTTCGCTTGATGTGCGCTTGACTCAGTGCTCGAGTGGAACCTTCTAGAGAGGCTTGCTCGATGTATGCCCGACGTGGCGCTCGAGTAGAACCCTTCCAGAGAGGTTCGCTCGATGTGTGCTCGACGTGGTGCTCAAGTAGTTTCTGAAAGACAATATGCGCTTGACTTGCGCTCGAAACTTCGCTCAAGCCAATGTTCAAGAAAACTTAAAATTCAGGGTTTGAGCGCCGTAATCAATCGGGACTATATATAGAACAACTTATTTATGTTCTTTGGGGTGGAGAAACAGAGCTAAAACCCTAGTTGCTTCCAAGAGCCATTGAGTGAAACTTTTCCCACATTGTTGAATCTCACTTGGACAAACATATCTCCACCACACCACACCACACCACACTCAAGATCAAACTTTATTTGAGTCCATTGGCCGGAAGGTTTCTGGAGCTGCTGTTGCTACAGAGATCGAGAGGTTCTCTTGGGATGCTATAGAAAGGTCGGAGTTCTAACACTACATGCATGTAGAAATCGAGTGGGTCACTTGTGATGTTGCAAACCAAGTTTAGTAACTACAAAGGTTTTGTGAGTGTCTCTATATTGGTTGTAACAAACTTTTTCTATAGTGGATTTTAGGTGGTGTTTTACACTCGGAGTCATTTTAGAATTTGAATACGTTCTTCAAATGAGTTTCCACTTTGTGTTGTTTATTTGTGTGATTTGTTTCATCCTTGAATTGCTTACTTGTCAATATATTTTATTAGACCAGAAAATTTGAACTGCACCTATTCA
Source organism: Juglans regia (assembly GCF_001411555.2). Lineage (NCBI taxonomy): Eukaryota > Viridiplantae > Streptophyta > Magnoliopsida > Fagales > Juglandaceae > Juglans > Juglans regia. The sequence goes on along the minus strand of NC_049909.1, from coordinate 7,326,162 downwards.
CCCCCTCTCGGTGTTGAATTGGATAGAACCACTGCTTTTTCAGCATTGGCATTGGTCAATGGGAAGGTATGAGCGGATCATATTCTTGGAAGGGTACGGGAAACCCTTAAAAAGATTGTTTCATGAGTTTGCCAAGTTTAGGGGTGGTAATATTCCAGCATTTATACCTACCGCATCATCTCCTCCCGAAGCCGGAATGGGAAAAAAGTGCATGCTAGCGTGGGGTGATAGGTTGTGATAGGTTGCCGAGCTTTGTTAGCCTTTAGACACACAACTGGATTTGCATATGTACTTGGCAATGGAGATGCACCCATTTATGCAGGGATTTGATATCTTATATTGGTGGAAGGTCAATACCGTTAAGTATCTCATCCTTGGAGACATAGCTACCATAGCCTTAGAATCAGTCTTTAGCACTGGGAGACGCATATTGGGTCCATTCTAGAGTTCATTATCTCTTATCACTGACATTGATGGGAACCAAGGTGGTCCTGGTCTTAAAGATCCTTTGCAAGTTCCAGATGGGCTAATTACAAGATCAAGAGCCAAGAAGATCAAGGAAGCAAAACAAAGATTGGTGCAATCCACTTGGAATGAAGATAGCAAGAGCCCAACACTCAAGATGGGCTTGAAAGAAGGAGAACCAGTTTTGATACACTTGATACAAGTTGTGGAAGACATCACTTAGAGTTATTGCTTGGGCCTATTGTTATTGAAGGCTTTCAATTTGTTTAAATCATTTAAAGGATTTATTTTATTAGTTATAGGAATTAGTCTAGAATAATCAGGCTTGAGGATGCTTGGCTCACATATGTTTTATTTTTTTGAACTAGACTTTCAAGAGTTACTGTAGCCTCAACACTATTCATCCAGGAGCATTTTGGATAAAAGGGGCCTTGTTTTGGCCTTGGGTTAATTGGGGTTTAGGGATTTAAATACCTTGTAGCCGTCCAACACAAGCTCTTTAGACAATATTGATTTTTCATTATGAGTTGAGCTTACTCCTCTTGTTCTTAATTGAACTTTTGAACTTATTAGAGGTAAATCACAACTTTTGTGGCGTTCTTCCTTATAATCTGGGTTCTTGAGACAGGTTGTTCAACGGTTCTAAATTTTAATATAATCTAGGTTCTTGAAACGAGTTCTTAACGGTTCTAGATTCTCCATCCATTGACTTGATTTTTGACTTTCTTAGGTGAGTTTTCAAATTGATTGTGGGTTCAAGGGATTCCATTCCCACGGGTTCATATCATTTGGTATTCAGAGCTTAGTTTCCAATCAGGTCTTATTCTATCTTTTAATTCTTGCATCTTTAAATTTAATTCTAGGGATTCATTGTTCTATGGTTGCAAAAAAAAGAAACTAAAAGTAGGTTGCCGAAATTCTTAGGGCTTTTGGTTTGGTTGAAATTTACATCACTTAGGGTTTCAAAATTGTAGAGTTTCTTGTATCTCTAAGTTTGTCAATTGCTTGGAGTGCCATTTTATTGTTTCTCTTCTACTTAATTGTCAATTATTGTGTGCTCGAATTCAATTACTTAATTTTCACAATTGAATATTGTTGTTTGTGATTGAATTAGAGAAAATAAAAGAAAAACAAGAAGAAAGGAAAAGAAAAGAGAAATCGTCAAAAAAAAAAAAAGTAGAAATTTGAATTTTTTTTTCTTGAGCCTTATCATCAAAGGGGCTGCATACTTCATTATAGTTGGTATCTTGTTTCCTTCGTATAATTTTCTTGATTATTGTGACATTGTATTCATTCCGTGATTCTCTTGTTCTTGTTTATTGGACCTAATTACTAGTTGGGATAAAACAAGGTTACATTGTCTTGATTGAGTTCAATTAGTTCTTAAAGAACTTGAGTGGGAAAACTCGAGGTAAAATGCAAGAGAGTGTGAGACTATTATCGGGAAAAAAAGCCAATTAAGAGTGAAACACGAGTGGAGTGCCATTATTCGAGTATAAACACGTAAGGGAGTGTGTGAGGTTTTCCACTAACATTCTTTTTGTGCAGCACATTACGATGTCTCATAGGAGTGACTCATCACCAAAGGGGATGGCAGATAACTCATCCTTTGTGTTGCAAGCTATGCAACAACAGTTGGTTGAACTTTGTGTTGCGTGAAGTAAGGGATAGGATGGATCATTAAGAAGCATCGATTAGAAATCTGCAAGGAGGGAGAGATAGGAGGCGATGTGAGCCTAGGGTTGAAAATGCGTATGAGAATGAAGGAAATGGGGAGGATGAAGAAGACCTAACATCTGAAGTTGGGTCAGGTAGACATAGAAGAGTTAGGCATGAAAGAGGACTTGAGGGGAGCCTAGGGGTTCAAGATGGTGTAGATAGAGATCTTGGGAGCATCAAAATGAAAATACCATCTTTCTAAGGTAGAACTGACCCTAAGGTTTATCTAGAGTAGAAGAAAAAAATAGAGTTGATATTTGATTGTCATAATTACTCTGAGGAGAAGAAAGTGAAGTTGCTGGTGATTGAGTTAACTGATTATGCTATTATTTGGTGGGATCAATTAGTGACTAATATGAGGAGGAATTATGAGAGGCCCATAGATACATGGGGAGAGTTCAAAGCTCTCATGAGGTGGAGATTTGTACCTAGCCACTACTATAAGGACCTTTACCAAAAACTCCAAAATCTTACACAGGAGTCTAGGAGTGTGGAGGATTACTATAAGGAGATGGAGGTGGCAATGATTCGGGCTAATGTAGAGGAGGACCGGGAGGCCACCATGGCTAGATTTTTGAGTGGTTTGAATAGGAAAATATCCAATGTAGTTGAATTACAACATTATGTGGAGATAGAGGACATGGTACACTTGTCTATGAAGGTGGAGAGACAGTTAAAGAGAAAAGGGACAGTAAGGATACACTTCGGTTTCTAGCGCTACTTTGAAATCAAAGTGGGATAGAAATGATCAAGTTGAAGCAAAGAGAAAGACCGAACTACCTAAGGGAAAAGATGAGGAAACTAGCAACAAACCCAAGGTAGAATTTCAACCTTCAAGGAATAGAGATATTAAATGCTTTAAGTGTTTGGGTTCAGGGCACATCGCTTCTCAATGTCCAAACAAGCAGGTGATGATTATACGTGACAATGGGGAGGTGATGACTGAGAGTAAGGATGATAGTGATGAGATGCCTGGGTTGGTTGATGCTAGTGATGATGATGGAGTGGAATATCCTGTGACAGGTGAGTCACTTGTTGCCAGGCGTGCTCTCAATACACACATTAAGGCAGGTGATGCAGAGCAACGGAGAGAGAACATTTTCCATACTAGATGCCACGTCAACAACAAGGTATGTAGTATGATCATTGATGGGGGGAGTTGTACTAATGTGGCTAGCACTATTTTGGTTGAGAAATTGAATTTACCAACCTTAAAACACTCTAGACCATACAAATTGTAGTGATTGAATGATTATGGGGAGGTTAGGGTGGATAAACAAGTGTTAGTTACTTTTTCAATTTGGAAGTATCAGGATGAGGTGCTTTGTGATGTTGTGCCTATGCATGCTGGCCATATTTTGTTGGGGCGGCCATGACAGTATGATAGAAGGGTGACACATGATGAGTTCAGGAACATGTACAATTTTGAAAAGGAGGGCAAAACAATCAAGTTTGCTTTTTTACTCCAAGACAGGTCCATGAGGACCAACTGAAACTGAAAAGTGAGGTTTCTAAAAAAAGAAAGAGTCAAAATGAGAGTGATCAAAACAGAAAAATTGAAAATGAGTGTGATAAAAAAAGAAACAGTGAAAAATAGATTGAGCAAAAAAAAAAAAAAAAGAGTGAGAGTGAAAATGCAAAAAAGAAAGAGTGAAAAAGAATGAGAGTCTGCAGAGAGAAAAGGAAAGACAAAAGTGAGTATCTCTGCAAGAGAGACTGAGGTTAAGAGGGCTTTCTTAGTAGATCACCCTATGATTTTTCTTGTCTATAAAGAGTCTTATCTTAATCTTGATGAAACTAACCAGTCTCTTCCTAGTTTGGCTGCTTCTTTGTTGCCGGAGTTTGTGGATGTATTCCTAGAGGATCTGCAAAATGAGTTGCCACCCATTAGAGGCATTGAAAATCAGATTGATTTTGTGCCCGGAGCTACTATTCCAAACCCACCAGCTTGTAGGACTAATCCAGAGGAGTCAAAGGAGCTTCAGAGGCAAGTTGAGGATTTGATGAGTAAAGAGTGCGTGAGGGAGAGCATGAGCCCATGTGTAGTACCAATGCTACTAGTAACAAAGAAGGATGGGACGTGGAGGATGTGCATTGATTGCAAGGCGGTCAACAATATCACGGTAAAGTATTGCCATCCCATTCCTAGATTAGATGATATGCTTGATGAATTGCATGGCTTATGTATTTTCAGTAAAATTGATCTTAAAAGTGGGTACCATCAAATTAGAATGAAAGAGGGTGATGTGCTTTTAAGACTAAGTATGGGCTTTATGAATGGTTGGTTATGCCATTCGGACTTACAAATGCACCTAGTACTTTCATGAGATTAATGAACCATGTCCTACGTAAGTTCATAGGCAAGTTTGTTGTTGTGCACTTTGATGATATCCTAGTGTACATCAATGACTGAAATTAACACATTGAGCATTTGAGATATGTGTTTGATGTGTTGAGAAGTGAAAAGTTGTATGCTAATTTTAAGAAATGTACCTTTTGCATGGACAAAGTTGTTTTTCTTGGTTATGTTGTTAGTACAAAAGGTATTGAGGTGGATGAAGAGAAAGTCAAGGCCATCAAGGAGTGGCCAATGCCAAAGAGCATCACTGATGTAAGAAGCTTTCATGGCTTAGCTAGCTTTTATCGGCGTTTTGTTAAAGACTTTAGCATCATTGCTGCACCACTCACTGAGGTAATTAAAAAGAATGTTGGGTTTCATTAGGGGCTGATCAAGAGAAAGCTTTTGCCACTATTAAAGAAATGTTGTGCTCTGCACCTGTGTTAGCATTACTTGATTTTAACAAAACTTATAAAATTGAATGTGATGCCCCAGGAAAAGGGATTGAAGCTGTTTTGATACAGGATAGGTGGCCTATAGCCTTCTTCAGTGAGAAGCTAAGTGGGATGTCCCTGGAGTACCCTACTTATGACAAAGAGCTTTATGCTCTTATTTGTGCATTAGAGACTTGGTAGCACTACCTGTGGCCTAGGGAATTTGTGATCCACACCGATCATGAATCATTGAAGCATCTCAAGGGTCAAGGTAAGTTGAATAAAATGCATGCTAGATGGATGGAATACATTAAGACCTTTCCATATGTCATCCATTACAAGCGAGGTAAGGAGAACATTGATGCTGATGCTCTATCCCGGAGCTTGGATGGACAAAAGAAAACGGAATTGGTGAAGTCACTTCAGGAAAGGGTACGGCTTCAAATTGCCGAAAAGAATGAAATGCTTGCTTCCCAAGCCAATAAAGGGCGAAAGCGTGTCATCTTTGAACCAGGAGATTGGGTTTGGGTTCACATGCGCAAAGAAAGATTCCCAGCCCAGAGAAGGACTAAGTTACATCCTCGAGGAGATGGACCTTTCCAAATTCTTGAGAAAATTAATGACAATGCATATAAAGTGGATCTTCCAAGTAAGTATAATGTTTTTGCTACTTTCAATGTTTTTGACCTTTCTCCTTTTGATGTAGGTGAAGATTCATAATCGAATCATTTTGAGGAGAGGGGGAATGATGGGAACCAAGGTGGGCCTAGTATTAAAGATCCTTTACAAGTTTCAGATGGGCCAATTACAATATCAAGAGCCAAGAAGATCAAGGAAGCAATGCAAAGATTGGTGCAATTCACTTGGAATGAAGCTAGCAAGAGCCCTGTAACGTAACAGTTATGATGATGAGGAAAATACAATAGAAATGAATGAAGACTCAAGAACACCTTGAGATCTTATTGCACAGAGAACTTCGAGGGTTCTCTAACCTCCTTACAAAAGTTTTCATACGCAACTAACTGACTTCCCTCCAATTGATTTCCCTCCCTTTTATAGACAGCCTACACCGCCTTTACAAAACGCCCCGTTTAACTACTGCTATTTATAACCGTAACTCACTTCCCTCAACACACCGTTTTATTAACAATCAACTACTTAATATCAAAACGCCCCGTATTCAACTTACAATTAATTCCGTTAGGCCAAAAGGCATTACCAAAACTTCATAATGACCCTCATGGGTCCTAAATGCAGTTTTTTCAATGTCTTGTTCCCTCATTCGAATCTGGTGCTAACTAGATCTTAAATCAAGCTTCGAAAACATTTTAGCTCCAAATAGTTCATCTAAAAGCTCATCAATGACTGGGATAGGAAATTTGTCCTTGATAGTGGCTTTGTTTAAGGCTCTATAATCTACACACATTCTCCAAGAGCCATCTGATTTCTTAACCAATAAGACAGGAGAAGAAAAGGGACTTTGGCTGGGTCTTGCAACCCCAGTTTCCAACAGATTCTGCACTATCTTTTCGATTTTTATTTTTTGATAGTGAGGGTACCTATGAGGCCTTACTGACACAGGAGAGGTACCATCTTCCAACATTATCTTGTGATCAAAAGATCTACTAGGGGGCAACCAAACTGGCTCATCAAACACAGCTTTAAAATCCTCCAGTACTTGTGCTAGCTGCTGATTAAGGACTAATTCTTCTTGTTTCTGATCCACTGCTATAATCTGTAAAAACCAACCTTGCTTTCTAACCATGGAAGACTTTAGACACTTCACAGCTGGCTGTACAATGACCTTCTCAGATCTCAATCCATGCAGAACCACCTTCTTGAAAGCCCACTCAAAAGACATTGTCATCTCAGTGAAGTCCCAATTAATAGGGCCCGATGTCTTTAACCATTGGACACCTAAAACAATATCACAACCTCCCAAAGCCAAAACATGAAAAGGAATTGTAAATCTTGACCCTTGTATGTTCAACACTTTTTCACAGCTGCCCATACTCAGAAGTTTATCACCATTAGCCACCTTAACTTGTAGACTAATATCATTCTTAATTGTCATCTTAGCAGCTTGCACCACTGAGGGATCCAGGAAGTTGTGAGTACTTCCTGAATCCACTAAGATCTCTACAGGACAAGAAGCCACTCTTCCAAGCAATCTCATGGAATTATTATTCAAATCCCCTGAAATTGCATGAATAGAGATTTCTAAATTTTCCTGCTGTGGAACCTCTTCCTCGATATGTAACACTTCTTCCACAACTTCCTCTTCCTGCATTTCATGTTCCTCTGATTGAAGTAAATAGACCCAAGGATTCTTGCACGTGTGCAGGATTCCATTTCTCCTCACAATGGTAACAAAGGCCTTTCTTTCTCTTCTCATCCATCGTTGCAGATGAAATTCTTCTCACTGGACCTGCATTTTTCTGTATTCTACTAGACTCCACAGAAACTTCAGGACTATCTTTACTCAGACTATAACTCCTCCAAGGCTTCTTAGAAGACAGCAGATACTCTTCTTGAATCTTGGCCAAACCAAAGGCTGCATTGAGATTCACAGGATTGAAAATTCTGATAGGTAATTGAATGTCATCCCTCAATCCACTTAAGAAACAACTCAATTTATGTTTCTCAGGTAAGCCTTTTAACCTATTCGAGAGGGCTTCAAATTGTGCTTTATACACAACAATAGTTGAAGTCTGTTTAAGTCTTGTTAAGGCTTCCATTGGATCATCATATGCAGTTGGACCAAACCTTACTTGTAAGGCTTTAAGGAAAGAGTCCCAATTGCAAAACAATCCACTCTCCATTGCATCTTGGTACCAAAGTAAGGCCTCAGCCTCCATATAATAAGATGCCAATAGCAACTTTTGATTAAAAGGAGTTTGATGGTAATCAAAATACTGAGTGGCCTTAAAGATCCACCCCGCAGGGTTGGTGCCATCAAAGTGAGGAAAGTCAAGCCTTATCCCCCGAAAATTAAAAGGTCTCTCTTCTCCTTGGCCATTTCTAGGGCCTTGAGAAGTCTCTCCAGAATGAACAACATTCTGTCCCTCCACAAAACCTTTCAACATGTCAATAATTAAATCTAACCTTTGAGCCAAACCATGTATCGCTTGATGGTGATCATCCAATTGCTTCTGAACCGCTTCGCGATCACGTTGACTCTCTTCTTGTAGCTGCAGCTTCAACGACGTAGCTCGAGTGCCTTCAGCCATTGTAAAATGAGAGGATCGCCAATCTGATGCCAACTTGTAACGTAACAGTTATGATGATGAGGAAAATACAATAGAAATGAATGAAGACTCAAGAACACCTTGAGATCTTATTGCACAGAGAACTTCGAGGGTTCTCTAACCTCCTTACAATAGTTTTCATGCTCAACTAACTGACTTCCCTCCAATTGATTTCCCTCCCTTTTATAGACAGCCTACACCCCCTTTACAAAATGCCCCATTTAACTATTGCTATTTATAACCGTAACTCACTTCCCTCAACACACAGTTTTATTAACAATCCACTACTTAATATCAAAACGCCCTGTATTCAACTTACAGTTAATTCCGTTAGGCTTTATTTCACACCTAACAAACCCAATACTCGAGATGGGCTTGAAAGAAGGAGAACCAGTTTTGATCCACTTTATACAAGCTATGGAAGACATGACTTAGAGTTATTGTTTGGGCCTATTGTTATTGAAGGCTTTCAATTTGTTTAAATCATTTAAAAGATTTATTTTATTAGTTATAGGAATTAGTCTAGATTAATCAGGCTTGACGATGCTTGGCCCACATATGTTTTATTTTGTTGACCTAGGCTTTCAAGAGTTACTGTAACCGGGAAACTATTCATCTAGAGGCATTTTGGGTAAAAGGGGCCTTGTTTTGGCCTAGGGTTAATTTGGGTTTAGGTATTTAAATACCTTGTTGCCGTCCAACACAAGCTCTTCAAACAATATAGAATTTTCATAGTGAGTTGAGTTTACTTTTCTTGTTCTTGATTGAACTTTTGAACATATCAAAGGGAAATTACAACCTTTGTGGCGTTCCTCCTTGTAATCTGGGTTCTTGAGACAGGTTATTCAATAGGTCTAGATTTTAATATAATCTAGGTTCTTGAAATGAGTTTTCAGCTGGTTTAGATTCTCCATCTATTAACTTGATTTTTGGCTTTCTTGGGTGAGTTTTCGAATTGATTGTTGGATTAAGAGATTCAATTCCCACGAGTTCATATCAGACATTGATTTTCACTCAAAGAGGAGACTGGTGGTGATCAGCCTGCATCCGGTAATCACTCTTACCTTTGATATTGCTATAATATTGCTTTTATTTATAATATATTGTGTTACAACTTATATTCAAATTTAATTGTTATGGAGACAACTTCGGTAAATGCCCCTACATCTACATCGGCCACAATATGACTTCGAAGTTTGATTCACCATTACTACTGGTTTGTATAATAGTTCTCTTATTATTCGTAGTATGTATATAATGTTTCTAATTGGTTTTGTTGTATGTTTTCAGCTTTTATAGTCTCACTGTTACATCCCAATTCTAATGATGTCATCTTGATCTTAATCTCATCATGGTTTGTAATTTTAATTTTTTAACTTTTTCACATATCTATATAATGTTTGTATTTACGATTTTTTTTCTTATTTTATTTTTCAGGTTTTATAATCTCATACCCCCACTTACCCAACCCTAATCCCAAATTCCCAATGATCTAATCTACAATCCTTGATAATTTCATTTGGTTTGTACTTGTACTTTTATGTTTTTAACTTTTTTGCATATCTATATCTTGTTTGTAATTCTAATTCTTTTTCCTATTAATGTTTCAAGTTTTGTAATCTCACAGTCTCACTTGTCCACCACCCCTAAATTCCAATCTCATGACTCAAAGCATCTTGCTGGCTATAATTTATAATATTGTAATATTATTCAGTTAAATTATTTAAATATTTGTAATATTTTCATATAGATTCCTACTATTGTAATAGTTTTGAATAGGTAGATTTTTATATTTTATGCTTTAAAAAACCTTATTTAATTTTATTTTATACGTAAAATATAGTTTCAACTTTTTTTAGACAATTTTCTTTTAAAATCTAGGCCCAAAATGGCCCAAAACAAGTTCTGGGCCTAGTGGACTATGGACCCACTTGGGGCTGAATGGGGAGCAGATGGCCTAAGGGTCCAAATCCGCCTTGGTGTGCAGGGTCGGATCTCATGGGCAAACCTTACCCCCCACCAGGGCGGGGACGGGGTAGCACCCCTATCGTCTACCATTCCAAAGGCAATGGTATTGGGACTACCAAATGAAATTTTTGCAAATCTCAGCAAGTAAGCTCCTAAGCTACGAACAATATATATAGGTAGGTATGACAGTAAAATGACATGTATGCATCATGACATGAGCTTGAACCTACGTGACATAACTTGTAAATAACATGACTATACATGAAGGTAACATGACTTGAAGACTTGAACGTGGCATGACTTCACATGAACATGACCTTGTTACATATACTTGAACATGCTCCTGCCAGTACTGCACCATATCATAGGCATCTACGCCAGCTATGAGTACGTCTTGATAATTGAACTAAGTATGATTGTTAAACATGTAGTTGGTATCACCGGTGTTGGGTGCCTTATTTTGCTATGGTAACCAGTTACTTAGGTTCAATTTGAAGCTTGTTGACTGTACCTTATCAACCAAGAGATACCACATCCAATTTACGCACTCCAGTATGGACAAGAAAGTTACAATAGGATAATTCCTCATCCAAGCACTTTGGGTTGTGATAAAGTAAAGGACTCATGCATGTACTTATGCTTAACTCATGACATACTCAAATAACATGTAACAGATGAATATGTAATAGATGACATGACATTCGTAGTATGTAATAGTGACATGGCATTCGTGTAACATATAATTGTGTAACGATAATGGGTGACATGGTGTTCGTGTAACAAATAATTGATGACATTGCATAGTATATTATCACAGTTACAATAAGCATAAATGACATGAATATAACAGTTGTAGTCTTACCACCATGCATACATAAGTACACCAAGAGTATGTTAAAGGCTAACTTACAGCTATGCCGCGTAAAGTAAAGCAAAGTGTAAAATGAGTGCAAATAGAAATGAGATATCATTTGTAATGCCCGTCCTTGTGGTGAGACTTTTTACAAAATATTTTTAGAAAGGATGACGGGAAATACCATCCGATTTAAAACTTTTCACTTGCATACCCAGGGTGTGAGACTCCACGTTTATAAATTAAAATGTGCTTTGACAATAAAAGAGGTTTACAGTGGAAAACATAAATCTTGAAATAAAAGGCCTCTTGTACATTTAAAAATCGTGCCTAGACTTCTGTGCTCTTCCCCATGGGCCGTGTCCATCCTGATCATGCAGTTCCTATGGGGAGAGGGACATGCATAAAACTAAAATGAGTCGAAGACTCATAAGCATTACTTCATATAGTTAAAATATAACATTCATGCATTCGTCATTCATACATACTATTACGTTCATGCATATGTGTCATACGTGCGTTCATTCGAAAACGTCACTAGACGGGGTTTTTCTCTTTTAAACATGGGCTTTCTTTTCGTAAAATGTTTCTCCCGTCAATGCCTTCATTTCTTCAAGAATTCGTGCATATGTGCGTTCTTACATGCATTCTTTTGAAAAGATCACTGGACGTGGTTTTTCTTTCAAAAGGCTTTCCTTTCTTTAAAACGTGTCCCCCGTCAGTGCCTTCATTTCTTAAAGGTTCGTGCATTCATGCATTTGTGCATGCATGCATACATCCATTCGTTCTTATCACTTTCATAAGCCAGTACACACTGTTACGCCCCGTGTGTTGGGGTTAGAGATCTTCCTTTGGACTAGGATCCCACCCATGGCCACGGGTTGGGAATGCCTTTTCAGTCAGGGGCAGCACTGGGTGCACTTCCAGTATTACTTACCCGGCATTGCAATCTACCCATTCATTGGTACCATTTTCATTCATTCATGTGGCCGTTACGTATCTTCATACATTTCATGCTTTCATTTCTTTCTTGCTTTTCATTCATTCGTTCATGTCAGCTCGAAAGAGCTAGAGCTTTCTTTCAGTTCATTCTTTCATTTAACAGTCCTTTCATGAGAAAACATTCATTTCCATGAGAAAGCATTTCTTTTCATGAGAAAAACATCGTTTGGGGCGTAAGCCCGAAATTGGTCTTTTCCTTTTTTAGTTCATTTCAATTCTATCATTTCTTTAACAGTTCGTTTGTGAAAACGTCATTTAAGGACATACATGGGCTTAAACGTCAGCTTTCAGGGCATCCATAAGCGTCACCTTGAACGTCGTCAATCATGGCATCCATGAGCATTACCTCGCGGCGCACATGAAAGCGTCAGTTCGTAGGATCCCTAAAAGCATCCGTTGTCATGTCTTTCATGCATTTTCATCAGTTTATGGATTTTCTTAGAAAATACACACAATAGATACAACATATAGTCATCCATTCACATGCGTACAATTAATACTTTGGTTGCGTAAACAGGGGCTGCCAAGGAGGGGCCGTACATACTTATACCTTTAAACATTTAGCATTTTCTTTCGTAAAGCGTCTTTCATTTCTTTTCGTAAGCATCATGCAGTCCATTCATGTGCTTGTCAGATGGCAACCTACATGCATACACATACCTTAGCGTCATTTTCTATCTAATGCATAAGCAACTTAAACTAGAAATAGAACTATGTTTCACTTGGAACACTCTCCTTCTATCCCGTGCACTTACGTGCCCTTCACTATGTTAAATCCTTCGGGGACCACTTACGGTCACCACATCTTCCAACTCAGAGTCTTGCCTCGAGTGCTCATCCACTAAAGTGAACCCATGATTCACCTTAGGATTAAGACACTAAGACATTCGTCTTACTCTTCTTACAACTACATTCCGACGCATGATTTTGACCGATGAAATCACACATCCCAATCCTAGATAATACGCCCGTCACTACCTTCATGCACCTTAGCCCATACTAATCTCCATTCCCATCCATACAAGCCACACGGCTCTAAGCCAACTCTGAGGCTCAAGTACCGTGTAACTGTGCTAATGATAGATTACCCATTACATATGGTGAATCCGTCTGGCACAAGTGTCTAACCAGATTACACATGTACCTTACCCCTTTATCACCTAAGATTAACATATGACATGTTGATCACCTGCTCGTAGGGACAAGGGTCATACTCCGATACCAACCTTCTCTTAACCCGGCTAGCATGACTCTTCACGCTACCCGTCCCTTTTGATAGTTCATCCCAACACTTAACACGACAAAACCCCATTCACTATGCCTTATGTCACGTCATATAACTCGAGACTACACCCAAGCTACACCATGACCTTGTCACGTCACTTGACATCCCACCACGTCATTTTTATATCTGCCCTTAACTCATCACGAGTACGGTTCCTCACGTACTCCTATCACATCGTGACATCTCATCACTATCCTGCTACATCATTTCTACACTAACTCCTCACCCATCATAAGCATGACTATCAGTAACCACGTCACCTCGTGACTTTGCCCAGTCATGCTTCTGCTGTGTACTCTTACATTTGTTCCGCTACTTTACCCATCACAAGCACGACTGTCAATAGTCATGTCACTGAGTGACATTCCTCAGTCTTGCTTCCGCTGCGCACTCTTATACTTGTTTTGCTACTTCACGCATACTCCTAGCCATAAGTCTATCACGGTGACACTTGCCACCTTAGACTACAGGCTACGCCATAACTACTTCGAGACATTGTTCCACAGTTCCCGACACTACCCATTACGTTCCACACCCATCAATCACATAACCATCCTTATCTCAACGACACGCCACACGGAGTGTCGTTGCCACGTAGAGTACACTCCACGTATACTCTCTTCACATACGCCACATCACCACTATGGCATACCCACCATATGGTGCATCACTATATCACATGGAGTACACTCCTCGTATACTCTCTTCATACACACTACGACACATCACCATTATGCCATACCCGCCATATGGTGCATCAGTATACCACATGGAGTACACTCCTCGTGTACCCCCTTTCATACACACTACGCCACATTACCATTATGGCATACCCGCCATATGGTGCATCACACCACCACATGGAGTACACTCCACGTGTACTTTCTTTACATATGCCACATTACCACTATGGCGTACCTGCCATATGGAGCATCGCTCCACCACATGGAATACACTCCGCGTGTACTCCCCTCATACATACCATGCCACATCACCATTATGGCGTACCTGCCATATAGTGCATCATTCCGCCATATGGAGTACACTTCCCGTGTACTCCCTTGACATGCATTACGCCACATCACCACTATGGTGTACACGCCATATGGTGCATCAATCCACCACATGGAGTACACTCCACGTGTACTCCTTTTACACGCACAACGCCACAATGTACACTCCACTTGTACTCATCCCGTTCCACAATATGCCAGGAGGGTATATTTTACATATACTCTCCTTGTCTCACACTACGCCACACATAGAGTACATTCAGCGTGTACTCTTCTCATTCCACCTACCACGTCACTAATACAGCACAGTCCACAATACTACACTGCTCACTTCCCAATTACGCCCAACACTTCACCACACACATGGCATAATACATCTCAACCCAACACATATGCCCAACACCTCACATACGCATCATATCACATCACATCACCACACTACACAGATATGCCCAACACTTCATCACACAGCACCACATCACAATACCACACTCCACAATACCAACAACACAGTCCACAACCTAGTCAACTAATCAATATCTAACATAATTAACGAGGGATAGAGGGTTATACCATCGACGGGATAACCCGTGCGTTGCTCGTTGATCGTCACAGCTGATGATGTCGGAAGTATCGTACGTGGTGGCTAACCCACGTACGTTAATTGTTTAGGCATTTGGATAGCTAGCCGTGTACAGTGGCGGTCAACCACGCGCAGTGGTTGTCCATCACGTGCAGTGACTACCCACCACTCAAAGTGGTGGTTTGGACCTAGGGTTGGGCTGAGGGATTGCTGGTGGAGCTCATGGTGGCACTGGGGTGGCGCCACGGTGGCTCATGGCGGAGGAGGGAGGAATGGCCATGTAAGGGGGAGGGAGAAGCTGTGGGAGAGTGAGAGAGAGTGTGCATGCACGGGTGGCAGATCGGGGCCGTGGATGGCTGGGATGGCTTGGTGGTGGCTTGAGGAGGCTGAAGGTGGCGGTCAATCACCGTGGGTGGCGGTGCACGGTGGTGGAGGGTGTAAAACCCGTGCGTGGGAGGAGCCTCGTGCGGTGGATCAAGGGGAGGCTATGGACCTCGGGTCACGTGGAGGAGGAAGGGGAAGGGAAGGGGGAGACCATGGTGGCGCTTGGTGGCCGTGGGTGGCGCGTACGGCGGTGCTAGAAGCAGCGCACGGTGAAGCCATGCGTGGGTCTCTTGTGCGTGCGACGGGGAAGGTGACTGCATGGGAGGGCCTGAGCTTGCTGGAGGGTGATGGCCGGTGGAAGAGGAAGCTGCTGTGGAGGTGGTGGTGCCATTGGGTGGCGCACGACGGCGCAATGGACACCAAGCCCGTTCGGGCTTTGCACTTCCGAAAGGGAGAAAGGGAGAGCGTGAGAGAGAGGGGCAGGGTTAGGGAGGCTTGGCGAAGTGAGGTGCAGCCGGTGGTGCCAGCGGTGAGGTCTGGCGACGCACGGCGGTGCCGGGCTGAGGCATGGAGCTTCGGGCGAGGGGAGAGGCTGCATACTACGTACGCTTGAGGGAGAGGGAGGAGAGAGAGAGAGCTACGAGGAAATGAGGGAGAAAGAGAGGGGGTTTGGGTATTTAACCCAGTCCCTTCGTCTGGGGATCCACGTAATGATCTAACGATGGATCTCAAATACTGATTTAAAATGCATAAGTATTAACTTAATTAAAAGTGCTTAGAGGAATTAATGTAGAATATTATTTTAAACTAACTTTAGTTTATAAAATAATATTCTTCATCATTAATAAAATGATGAAGTCTCACTTAACATATTAAAGAGAATAAAACCATTTGATTAATAAAAGCTTTCAACATAATTTAAATCTCATAATATCTTAAATAATTGAAATTATTTTAATAATAATATTAAAATGATTTCTGACAATTATAATATTTTTGGGGCTCTTCAAGAATATTATGATTGTCGTATTTAAGATCAATCTTAAATCAATAACACTGGAAATACTCCTTATAAATATTTTCATCATATTTAAAACATTGGGCGTGCCCTAGAAGTCACACGATATCTTTCGAAACACGTTATCATAGTTCGACATGTATAACGTGGCTCGCAGTTGCTAGTGAGAAGGGCAGATGATCACATAATCTCTGCCCTCGGGATTTGCTTACGTCATAAAGAAGGAACGTGCGTTAGAAAGAAGAAGCGTACGTAAGAAGGAAGGAGCAGGGTATCACATCATTCTAAGGTTAGAATATCTCATTAAATTCTTACAAACATAAAACTTACTAACTTATGTCTAAAATTACAAAGTTACCCATCTACTTGTAAAAAATTTACAATTTGCCCTTAAAATAAGGATTTTGCATATAAAATCCAAAACTTACCAAAACTTATTTCTTAGGTATATTTTGTCCTAAATATAAATATGAACGCATAAAAAATTGAAACATATCACAACTATTTGAAAACTTGATTTTTATTACAACTTGACCGTCTAACACACTAACATGCTTAAATCGATTTTACCAACCTTAAAAAATCACATCCTTTGTTATAAAATCATGCTAAGCTATCAAAACACACATTTCATAAAAACTTAGACTTCATAAAAACTTAGACTCATCATAATAAGGAAAATGCCAAAACATCAAGATTAGGTCAAAATGAATCAACTTTTGATGTTCTTAGTCTAACACTTTCTAGTCAACTTCAAGGACTCCAAAAGTTCATAAATACTCTCCTAACATGTACATAATCCAAACCTAAGTGATAGAATACTTGACTAAACAACAAAAATCACAAAATCTACTTAGAACAATTGGTTTGCATAAAAAAGCCATAAACTGAGTATAACATGCTTTGGACTTTAAACAAAGTGCTAGATCCTTTATTTTTATACAATATATCTTCAAATAAAAAAGCCATATATCTCATATTCAAGTTCTAACTAGATCTAAGCATTAAAACTAGCATGTCATGTAAACATTTCATCTAAACAAAGCATCATATTTGAGAGCCTGTAGATTGAGTTTAAACCAAACTCTTGCATGTTCATCAACACTCCATCAAAGATCTAAACCATATATTTTCAAAAATAAACACTTAATACATATATCAAAGCTTTAAGAATAACATATATGAAAAATCCATAGGATCAAGTTTTGTAGAACCAAAATCATAACCTAAGCCAAAACATATAAACTGTTTTGAGCCTTACAGTTTCTATCACTTTGAAATCATGCAAAACCATTTCAAAAAATTACTAACATTCTTTGAATCTAGTAATAAATTGCATATAAATATGTTAACACTTTACTAGAAAGATCTACCATCATTTTACGAAAAACTTCACAAAACTTTCAAAGTTTCAGACAAGCATCAAAACTATCACCATTGGCACCTTTGCATCATCATACTTAATTTTCACCAATCAAAACTCTATGAAAAATTTCCCAACACATACCCAAGTAAACTATACTCAAAATAGACAATAATACTAGAAGATTGAGCCATGGAAAAATAATCACAAAGGGGCTTGAATGGAAAGCACAAAAGCTACTAGAAACTTTCTCCCAACTCTCTCTCGATAAGCTCTTGGAAAAGTGAGCCCATTGGCTAAGTGTGAGAAATAAAATGAAAGGAGCATGGGGTATAGATGGACGTTGACATGGGGGGGGGGGGGGCTTGAATGACCCTTGGATGGGAGGGTGGCCACTGAAAAGGTAGAGGAAAGAAACATGGGGTATAGATGGGGGTGATTTTGAATAGCCATCAAGCCACTATTTGTGGTCAATCATGATGTGGCATGACACCCTAAGTACGGAATTGTAAGAATGGAGGTAAGTTTTCCAAGAATCAGGGACAAAATGAGTGGTTTCTGATGGACTAAGTAGGGCTAACTGAATGGGGTCTTGTTTGGGGTTTACTTAGGGTTTCGGTCCATCCTTGGTTCGAATCAAACTTTTCTTTTTTAAATGCAATTATCAATATGTAAGGGAGTGTTTAAAGGTGTATGAGTGTGTAATTGAGTGGTTAATTACATGAGAAAGTGATTTAACCAAGTGATAAAATACTTAATCAAAATTGAGTGGTTTAGGGTTTGGAACCAAGTTTAGGGTTTCGGCCATCACATGAGAAATGCTTTTGGGGTTTCTTGACATTTCTAAGGTCTAAATAAATCCACCTATTGAATTTCTTTTGGATCAATACACTACTTATAAACTATTTGAAACCACGTGTACTATTTGTGAAAAATTTAAAACCACCTATACATGTACTGTAATTTTCCCGTAATGTTTTCTAATTTAACTTGGGAAGTTGCATAGAAAACTAGCTGCACGAAAAGTAAGGCTTGTCAGTAAGTCGTCCTCTTGAGTGTGATTGACTTTTCTTGAATGAATAAATTTTATTATTTTGTTGTCGATTGTATACTATGATTATTTTTTGCCCAAATGACTTGATTAAATCACCTAATTTTATTGAACTACAATTCATGTACTTATGACATTGTCACGAAAACTAATAATAAGAGAGAAAAACAACCTTATGGCTAGGAAGGAAAAGAAACCCACTGGAACTCCTTTGGCCACATCTAGACTGTATGAAGAAGGAAGTGGCCGCAAAGTTGCTAGTGCATGGAGAGCATCCAACAAAACCCTAGGCTAGATAAGGGAATAAAAGAATTCACCAGCAAGCCTTGAGGCTGGGTAAGGGAATAAAGAATTCACCTAGAAACCCTGAGACCTGATAAAGGAATAAAAGAATTCACCATCCAACCTTGTGATCACCGGGTTGGGAGCTCCCGGAGCTCTAAGTGCGAGTAAGGGCTAATCTCTCGACCATGGAAACAGAAATAGAATTAATAAAAAATCATGAAAATGAAAGCTATCTCATTACACAAGTATCTATTTTTATGAACTGTTTTATTTGTGTTGTATTGTACTGTACTTCCCTTGATACCCTACTCTTGGTACACTGGTAACCACCCTTTTGGTGAATTGGGAGATATGAAACCTGTATGCATGCAACCTTTTTTTCTACATTTATATCTATATCCCTTTTGGTGAATTATGTTTAATTACACTGTTTTTTGTTTTTGTTGGTTTCATTGTGAAAACAATGTTATTTCTTGGTTTAGTTTGTAAGGATAATATTTCCATCAGAGCTTGAGATGCCGATGCTTGCAGTGGTAGTGATGTTTGGGGTCTCACCAGTGCTTGTGGTCTTGTAGTTGTTAATGTGTTTATTTGTAGTTTTTTGTTAGTTTAGTTTTTAATAAAATAGGAATAGACTATTGGATTTGGTGTCCATAGCAGTGTCCCGTACTCTTCCTCCCTGAGAGGATAGAGGGGCCTTTAAGTTATGTTTTACAGAGCGCTTTCTCTATTATGAGAGAGTTTGTTTAGAAGTTAAGACAATGTCCACCACAAAGGAATTTGTGTGTGGCGAAGCCCTAGAGCTGATGCGTAGTTTGGCTTATAGTCTGGATTTTCCATGTATTAGATTTTTCATGTATTAATAAGTCACAGTTGTAACTTTGGTTCATTAATGAAATGAGTCTGTTTCCATAAAAAAAAAAATGGGCTGATGCAAGCCTGGCAGTTAGACATGTAACGATAACTTTATGATTTGTAATATTTTATCTTATAGTACTTAGTTTAATTTATGGTACGACATTTTTAGCAACAACCATTTCGCTGCGATTAAACCAAAACCTAGCTAGAAATATTAGTTAAAATAAGGATTAAATATCAAAGGGTCATGCTAGGGATCCCGCTGGAGCTTCCCGCTCCTTTTTTTTTTAGTTTTTTTTATTAGTGATTAAAAAAGTGTTGTTTAATAATATTGTGAAGTTTCTTCTTTTTCTAAAAATATATAAAAGTGTTAAAACAATATGTGAAAATAACTTAGGTTTTTTTTTTTGCTCTTTTTTTCACATCATTTTTTTAACACTTTTAAATATTTTTAAAAAAAAGAAGAAAATTCACAATTTTATTAAACAACACTTTCTTAATCACTAAGTTAAAAAAAAAAAAAAAATAGAGCGGGAAGCTCTAGCAGGATCCCTATCATTTTCCAACATCAAAATGAGTAATGCTATAATCCATACTCTCATTCTATTTTCATCGCACTATAAAAGATGTGACACATTTATCATCATGAATCATCCAATAAAGAATCATCTAATGGTGATAAATGTGTCACATCTTATATAGTAGGATGAGAGTGGGATGGTAGTGTGTTGTATAGAATTTTCCTATCAAAATAGTCCATGTAATCCTTCTATTACGGATGGTATGAGCTATTTGTTATATAATTTAGAGTTAGAGTTTGAGATGACTTTTTTACCCCTTTTTCTCTCTATGTGAGAATTAGGGTTGCCGTTGGTTTTGCATTGGCCTAGGGTTCTTGCATGGTGAATCCAGGGGAGTTGTCGTCTAAGGCAGAGGCTCAACCATTTGTTGTGGCTGGGAGGAATATGGAGGCACTCGAGAACCTGTAAAGATTGTGGGTGGAGGTATTTTACGTAGAGGCTATGCTGATATAGTCGTTGATAGACCACAACCTTTACCAATGTTGAGTATCCCGATTCGTGAACCTAGATTTGTTGAGGGGGAGATGTTCTTTACGTTTTCTCAGGCAGAAATCTCAAAATTGGCGGAACCATTTTGTTTTGCGATTGTTATAAAGTTTCAACATTGTCGGCCATCTCTTGATCTTATTAGAGGATTTCTCAAACATAGATGGTGTTTATAGTCCATGCCAGTGGTTGGCAATTACGGAATCCACGTAATATTCTGGTTAGACTGATAAATGAGGAGGATTTTGTGTCTGTTATGGCCAGAGGAAATTCTGATGTTGATGGAGTCCCTTATAAAATTTTCCACTGGACCCCATGATTTAATGAAGATGAAGAATCTCCTATGGTTCCTGTATGGATCACGTTACCAGGGCTTCCACCAAACTATTTTTAGTATTCTATGCTAAAAAGTTTTGGGGATGGATTCGGCCGGTTCTTGAAATGTGACAATGCAACGTTATGTGTTACGAGACCGGAGGCGGCGAGAATATGTGTGGACATAGATGTTTCAGTGGCACTCAAATCCCATTTTTGGATTGGCCCACCTAGGATCCAGAGCAATCACTATCAGGAAGTTATTTTTGAGCATGTTCCAGCATATTGCATTTGGTGTTGAAAACAGGGCCATGTGGAAAACCAGTGTAAAGCTATGGATAAGAATATCAAGAAAGAGAAACAAAAGGTGGTAGCGGAACAGGAAAGAACAGGGGCTGAGAAAAAGGTTTGGAAAATGGTGGGTGAGAAAAAAGCAGAAAAGAATGTTCAGCCTATTGTAGAGGTAGAGAAAGAAAAATAGAATGCGAGAACGAAGGATATTTTGGAACGTATTTGAAAACAAAATAATGCCGAATATGAACATCAGATGGAGGTTTTGTATGTTGATCCGAATGGTGTGTCACTTTCAAAGAATCAATTTATTCTACATGATAATCCTATGGATGTTCCATTGGGTCAGTTTGTAAGGGATCGAAGAGTTACTCCCTATAACTTAAAACTCATAATTCATCAATGTATTTATGGACTCCAAAATATAAAGTCATCAGAATACTATAAAATCTCTTAATAAAATCCGCCACTTCTCAGAAATCTTTTATAAGTAAACCACTATGCTTAAATAATCATCTCACCGATGCTCCATAATCCTGATCCTTAGCTGGACTATTCAAAATCATCAAAAAAATATATGGAGATAAGGGGTGAGTTATCAACAACTCAGTAAGCAGATGACATATACTAGTGTGTAAACATAAGCATTTTCACATAGTTCATAATGCAGAAACAAAACATTTCAGTATCAATATGCAAATCTCAAAAAATATATATTATCAGAAAATCAGAGTGACTTTTCAAACATTTCATATTCAGAAACCAACTTTTCATATTCAAAGACTCATTTGACACAATATGACTGAACATTTTCATCTTATCATAACATATTAGAACATCATATCAGAATAGAGACCATGTTTAACCCTCATGGTAGGGTTGTGCATCATGCGGAAAGCCAAGCTGAACATCAATAACCAAGAATATCAAAGCGATTGCACTTAGAATAGAAATCCACTATTATATTCCGTGGTAGGGCCAGAAGTCACTATTATCTCCTGTGACAGGGCCAGAGGTCACCATTATATCCCATGACAGTGCCAGAGGTCACTATTCTATTCCGTGACAGGGCCAGAGGTCACTATTATATCCCGTGACAGGGCCATATATAAGAGTAAAATAGAATCATAATCACCATATCAGAACTTGAATCAGAGTCAGAATAGAATCAGAAAGTCATGCCAAAGGTTTTTTTTAAGGTGCCACATCACATCAAAGCAGAGTACTAAAATTCAGATCATTTCACATTTTCCAAAACAGATTCAGAATATCTTCACTTCACATGCAAAAATTATCAATTTTCATATTCGCTCATATTTTTCTAAGTTCAATAATAGAATGTAAAAAATAAGCTCATGCCTACACCAGTCATGACAGAAAATACTTTCTTCTTAAACAGAATCTCATGAATAATGCAGAACAAATAACTGAGGTAGTTCAAATTTCTTTCCATTACCAAATATGTATATTTTCTAAAAAAGGTCAACCTCAGCTCATTTTATTTTAATACAAAGTCTAGCATAGGAACCCCGCTTACCTGGACTTTTTAGCTTTTTTCAGAATTTTTCTCAAAATGTCAAACAATAATTAATCGTCACCTATAAAATAATCATATAATTATTTCCAATTAATCACACATTTCGATATTTAATCCTAAACTTCTAAAATAGCCTATTTTAATCCTTCAATACCTAAAAATCCTCATAACCTAAAAATACCATCATTTTCTAAGACCATCAATATCCACTTAATTGAATTTGTACTGAAGAAGAGAATTGATCTAAATAAGTGTTATGATAATTATAGAACTCAATAAAAAATTAATATTCAAAATATCTAAAATACCAAAAATATTTTATAAATAAAAAGAATACATTGGTTACTAAAATTTCCATAAATAAAGTCATGAAAAATTCATCTCTTAAGAAAAATAGGTTTACTTCCTTTAACTAACAATATTATCAAAACAAAATATAATATTTATTGAAACTTAAAGCAAAATCCCATTTAAATATAAACCCAAAAAAAAAAAAAAAAACTTCTCACCTGAAAACATTAGGTTAAAACTACTTTCCATATCTATATATATTTATATTAGGTTAAAACTAGTAAGTACCCAAGTTAAAACTTTACTTATATATATATATATATACGTACATATTTATATATATATATATATATAGATATAAAAACACCTTATGAAGAAAACTAATGATGAACATACACATGAATATTAGAAAAAGCGGAGACGACAGGGACTCACTAAGAAGGTAACGTGCGACGGCGCAGTGTGTGATGGGAGGTGGTGAAGACGGTGGAGCACTGAGAGAGAGAGCAATACTGTGAGGAAAACAGATAGTGAGGGAGAGACGGAGAACGACGGAACAGAAACTCACCACGAAGGAGGAGCTGCGTAAGGTGCGGAGATGAAGATGGTTGTCTCGGCAGCATCGAACGTGCGAGAAGGAGTTGTGCAAAGACCTGGGAGATGGACAGTGGCAACATCGGCGGCTGGGTGGTAAAGACGAACTCACGGTGGTCGAAACAAAGTGCTCCGTTTTTACGAGATAAATCAGAGGATTTTGACTTGGTGTAAGTAGTGGGTTGCTGTTTCCCATGGCTGTGGCACCTGGTTTTGGTTGTTGGTCTTGGCGGATGCTTATGAGGGGTGGATGAATTGGACGACAACTATGTGGAGGTGCTGGGGGCGGCACGGCAATGCACGGTGCGGGCTTCATGTAAGCACGGGTTGCGTCAATCTCGTATGGGGGTAGCATGAATTCTAGTCGGTGCACGGTGGAGATGGGTTGGTTGATCAGAGGCTTACGAGGGGGTGCACTGGTGGCAGCAGTATGGACGACGAAGGGCTGGCTTACGTGGGGTGACTCTCGGTATGGGAGTGCATGAAACCGAGGGGATGGAGGCTGGGGCTTGCGATTCTAAGGTGGTGCAATGGCTAGTGTTTGGGTAGTTTCTAATAGCATGGGATAACATATGTGTGTCTATATATATGTGAGGTGAAACCGTAGAGATAAGAGGCAGACGTGCGTGTGGAGAGAGCTAAAAATGGAGTTGTGTGTGTCCGTGGAGTGGATAAAAAAAAACACTAGAGACGTGTAAGATCATTCATTGCCGTGGACGAGAGGGAAAACTTAGGGGTGAAAAATAGACGGAAAAATAAAACGTGTGGGGAAGTTAACGTGTAAAACAAATAAGATAAAATAAATAAATAAATGAGCTTGATTGGGTCCTGGTGTTACACAGTTGATTACGAATAGTAAGAAGGAAAAATATGAAGAAGACGTTCGGGCTGGCTGAGTAGCACTGGCTCCCGATTTGTCTTGGTTTGAGGAAACGAAGATGAAGGATGATAACGTCGTTGCTGATTAGCTGTTAGGAGAGTGTGGGTCACCCAGAAGTTCATTAAAACTAATTGATGAAACTCTTGAATGTGAATTATGTAAAAGTGATAACAGGAAGGTTATTGTGGGTAATGGATGTTCGGATCATCTGCTACTCGCTCATTCATTGACAAATAATGAAAATGAAGAAGAGATCGAAGAATTGGCAGCTAAATGTTATGATTCGGATAGTGAGATTGAAGTCCCGAAAAAGAAATTTCTAGGAGGAAAAATGAAAAAGCCAATTGTGTTCTTGAACGGACAACACGCTCCAATAAATGTTATTAATTGATGAATATTTTGGTCTGGAACATTAGA
This sequence comes from Juglans regia, assembly GCF_001411555.2. NCBI lineage: Eukaryota > Viridiplantae > Streptophyta > Magnoliopsida > Fagales > Juglandaceae > Juglans > Juglans regia. The sequence continues at coordinate 7,300,963 of NC_049909.1, read as the reverse complement.
GGGATTTGTTCGTCAAAGGCAAGGTTGCGGCGTGTTCTTAATAAATATCTCCCTTCAGTTGTTGCAGTGTTAGAACCATTTCTTTCAGTAAATAGGTGTGTTCGTTGGGCTCGGTGGTTACATCTTCCTAATTATTGTAATAATATGGAAGTGGGTGGTAAGGTTTGGTTGTTCTGGGCCGATGGCATTGATTTTCAGCTGCATTCAGTGATGGATCAAGCTGTATCTGGGTGGTTTTCTCATGGTAGTTCTCGGGTGTTTGCTTCTTTTATCTATGCCAGTTGCTTTCAAGAACAGAGGCGTCTTCTTTGGAGTTATCTAATGAATATGGATGCTGGTGGTTTGCCGTGGTTCCTTGGAGGAGACTTTAATATATTCGATCTGGAGGAGGGAAAATTGGTGGCATTGGTCACTAATCCAGAGGGTGTGCAGATTTTAATAATTGTATTCAAGCTTGGGGTTTGGTTGATATTTCCTATTTCGGTAATCGGTTTTCCTGGTGCAATGGAAGATTAGGGGGTGGGAGAATTTGGGCTAGACTTGATATTTTGCTAGTGAATACAGAGTTCTTAGTGAATTTTCCATATGGCCGTATGGAGTATCTGCCTCGGATGTCATCTGATCATTGCCCAATGGTTACATCGTTGTTGTAGGAAAGGCATGTTGGTCTGAAGATTTTTTGCTTTCAAAGAATGTGGTGCAGGAATGTTGGAACTAGGAAATTCAGGGGTGTGTGATGGTGATATTCAGTGGTAAGCTAGAGCTGTTGAAACAAGTATTGAAGAAGGGGAATAGGGAGGTCTTCGAAAGAGTGGAAGTGGATCTTAAAAAAATTGAAGAGGAGCTCCTGGAACTTGAGACGTCGGTTTAGTAAAATTATTCTTTGGATATGGAAGCAGAGCTTTTGAGATGTAAGCAAAAGCATATTCAGTATTTGCATAGAGAGGAGATAATGAGGTGTCAAAATTCAAGAATTAAATGGATTAGTGATGGGGATGAGAACACGGCTTTCTTTCATGCTTCACTGAGTTGTAAAAAGAAATTTAAAGCAGTGGAAAAAATGACTCTTGAAGATGGTACCATTTTGGAATCAAGTGAAGCGGTTCTTGAAGGGGCTGTGGACTTAGTCCAGAAGCAGCTTTCGACGTCTGCTGTGTCCTTTGCGGAAACTGGTTTGAATCTTTTAACCTCTATTATTTCTGATGTTGATAATCAGTTGCTCTATAGAGTCCCTCACATGCTTGAAATTAAGGAGGCCTTTTGGTCAATTCTGCAAGATAGTAGTCCAGGGCCTGATGGTTTTTCTGCAAGTTTCTTTCATCATGCTTGGGATATTATCAAAGATGACTTATTGTAGTTGGCTATTGAATTTTTTGAGGGAAAGCCATTAACTACGTCTTTTGGGGCTACCAATGTTGTCTTGATTCCGAAAGTGGAAGATCCAAGGAATTTCTCGCACTTCAGGCCAATCAGTTTATGTTCTGTTGTTTATAAAATCCTTTCAAAGGTTTTGGTGAATCGGTTGGAGCCTATTTTATCTTTTGGAGGTAAAATTACGCTTCTCAAATATGTTTTATCAAGCATGCTAGTTCATGTTTTATCTGTTATGAATTTACCTAAGGGTGTGTTCAAAGCACTCAAGAGTATTTTCTCTAATTTCCTTTGGTGCTCGAATAAGGATAAAAAGAAAAGGAAGTGGATATCTTGGAAAAATATTTGCTTACCGGTTGAGGAAGGGGGATTGGGCATTCGGAATCTTGCCGATGTACAAATGTCATTATTCATGAACTTTGCTTGGAAGTTACTAGATGGTAAATCGTGTTGGACAAAATTTTTTCTGGCGAAATATGTGGGTGAGAATCATCCATTGCTCCTTTCTAATTCTACAGGTTCAAGGTTTTGGAAGGGTATTATGTCAGTGATGCCGACTGTGATTAATAATTCAAGAATCTTGCTTAGAAGTGGTGAATGTAATTTTTGGTTTGACAATTGGCTAGGGGATGCAGCCATTGTGAATTCAGAAGAGGTTAGTGGAGATGAAAATTTATTGTTGGCTGAAATCCTAACTAATACAGGGTGGGATGTCGTCAAATTGCGTACGTTGGTGTTAGAAAAAATGGTTGAAAAAATTATTGCTTCATCGATTCAGATTGCTAGGGGTACTGATGTGCGTATTTGGCAGCCTGATTCGGATGGAAATTTCACTACAAAATCGGCTTGGCATCTCATTAGAGCTCAAGGATCGGTTTCTTTGTGGAGAAAATGGCTTTGGCATAAATCTGTCCCCAAGAAAATGTCTTTTCTTTGTTGGCGTGCTCAAAAACAGGTGCTACCAGTTGATGATATCCTCATTAAGCTCAGAATATCTCTAGTCTCTAAGTGTCATTGTTGTGTTTTACCACGGCAAGAATCTATTGATCATATTCTTTGTAGTGGTGATTTGGCTGTTACGGTGTGGAATTTTTTTGCAGCTATTGTGGGGGTTCGTTTGCCTCAAGTCCGAAGATGGCATGTAGTCATGAATGTATGGTGGCTTCGGGCCTCTTGTTCTTCTCAAGCAAGGTGTTGCCGTGGTATTTTGCCTATCACTATCACTTGGGCATTATGGAGAGTGCGTTGTGATGATAGAATGGAAGGAAAAAAAACTGATTGGAGAGGGGTGGTGCTATGGATTAAGCTGATGTTAGAGATGGGTGGTGCGATGGATTAAGCTGATGTTAATTGATATTTTTTCTGTGCACAGGAAGTTTGATAGATAGCGGCAAAATGAACTTAAAATTTTACAAGATTTAGATTGCCCCATTGCTCAGGTTGTTAATAAAAATATGAGAGCTGTGGCTTGGAAGAAACCGTGTAGAGGTAAGTATAAACTTAATGTTGATGGTAGCTCGCTCGGAAATCCTGGTTTTAGGGGTGGAGGAGGTGCAATTAGAGATCATGGAGGTCGTTTAATTGCGGGTTTTGCAAATCATTATAGGCTGGTTTCCAACAATGTGGCTGAAGGAAGAACTTTAATGGATGGGTTAAAATTGGCTCAACAATTGGGTATTTGAGACATAGAGGTGGAGTTAGATTTTGAAGTTATTGTGAGGTGGGTTGAGGACGGCAATTGTAACTTATGGTATTTGTGGGATTATTGGGATGACATAAAGAGGTTGCTTTCTGAATTAAATTGTGTCATTCATCATATTTATAGAGAATCTAATATGGTTGCGGATTATCTTGCTAAAGAATGTGCTAATAATCGGTGTAAGTATTTTATAGCTTCTGACATTGGGCGGGGGATTCTTAGAGGCTTATTACGGACGGATTATTAGGGACTTCCATATTTACAGATATAATTTTTATTTTGATTTATGATTTTTTTTTTAGCTTGGTTTTTTATTCACCACCTATGTTATCTCTAAGGTGATTGTTTTTTAACCACGGTTTTCCTCCGCTATACGTAAGGGCTCATTAACAAACTTGGGATGAGGCTGTTACGTGCGTGGCTACCGGCTCTTCTAAAAAAAAAAAAAAAAGTGCTATTTGTTGTAAAAAATATTATGATACAGGAAAATTTTATAAATCACACTCTTATTTTACTCTATCCTATTATGATGAAGTGATATAACTTATCTACTTTTGAAATTTTGTTTTAAAAAGTTTAAGGAATATCTAATGATAATAAAAATATCGCAGTTAGATGAAAATAAAATAAAAATGTAATTTATATATAACATTATTCTATAATAAAAAAAATATCTCAACATCAAATATCCCAATTAATGTACATGACTTGGTGTGTACACGTGGTGCCCTTTTTTCCACTGATGGAACCTTCTTATCGTATTATTGATTATTTAAATTATTGAGGAGATTAATCTACGTTCAGGAGTTGGGTTGGAAGAGGCGACTAGTATTAAATGCATAACATGGGAAGGCTTGACTTTTCCCTGTTATTTTCAGTAATTGGAGTGGAGATGTTTGAACATCCATGCAGACCACGCTTTATAGGCATTGGTTCAGGAACTGTGTCTGTAACCCACTCATGAGTACGTACCCTAACCAAACAACTTGTTTACGAGACTATATAAACGGCTTCACTGTAAAGTCTTTACCATCTCTTTTGAATTGCTGAATCATTTTAGAATTGCTATATATAAAGAAATTATATAAAGTAAACTTATAAATTAATATAATTTTATAAAATTTATTAGATCTATTTTATAATAAAAGTAACTTTACAATCTGACGTATCATATTAGGTTATTTTGTGAATTTATTTTTATATAATTCTTTTGTGACTAAAATATTTTCCTCACGTGGGGTCATTGATGTGCTACTTCATATCATGGCATTGAGCCATTTCTTCAATTAAATTTGAGCCATACTCTCTATTTTAAGTGAATTAGATATTATTATTTTTAATATAAATTAGAAAGTATTTTAATATTTTACTTGTCAATTTAATAGAAAATTATCCAAATACCTGAGATTTGACAATATTATCTATTTCAACTAAAAAGGATAACATCCTATTTGAGAGTAAGAGTACTTAATGAGTGGACATGTTGCTTTGAGATTGCAAAATAGCTGGCTAGCTAACAATTAGAAAATAGGGTCCATTTCACCAAATTTGGCTATGATAAGAGACATAAACAATAATAAAAATTAAGACAAAACTATAAAACTTCTCCATCAAAGTAACCTGCTACGAGACAGAAGCATGTGAATCCTAGACAACCACTTGGATCCAGCAAATATTAAGTAAAACATGTGGCACAAGTTCCATCAAACTCACATCTTCACAACTAGCAGAACAAGCTAAGCGTCCTAATTAATTTATTGGACCATGCCCATAAAAGTGTCCTCTCCTCTGCCTTTAAACAGTATGGCCTTGTGGACATCCAGTTGTTCCATGATGGCTAAACAAAGATAACAAACCTTATATGCATGTGTTTCTCTTATGAGATGCAAGGACAAGGTCATAAGGCAAGACAGATCCCTAAACTTCAAAGTAGGGCAGCTCAATAGGTCAATATATCCAGTTGAAGTAGCCCTTTTTTATTTTAAAATGTGAAGTTCAATAAATTTATTTTAATTTTTACATCATATTTTTATTTAAAAATTATTCCTATCGTTTTATAAACTAAAATTATTAATTAATATTTTATGCCACATTCTCAATTAATAACCGTGAAGGGGACATCCCGACTGGTTAGCCCATAAGATGGACCTGGCCCTTATTAATGACTAAAGCCCATATCATATAACTGAGAGGCCCAACCCAGTACAAGGAAAACCCAGCCCATGGCCAATACCGACTGGATAACTATCCAGTCAATTGCAAAAGATAAGGGAGGTTATAATTCAAATTTAGCAAAAGATAATCTTCATCTCTAAATTTGAATTCATATAAAGGATAACCACTATCCAATAAGGCCAAAAAAATGTAACTCATGGATCTCTATAGAAAGGAAAAACCCAGGTAAGTAAATGAATCGAATTATTATTATTATTATTATTATTATCCTCAAATTATTGACTTAGGCATCGGAACCATTCTCTCGAACCTCCATGCTCTCTACACTTTGGTTGCAAGTGACTGTGAGGTAATGGCGGTGAAACATGTCCATAACAAACCGAGTTAATTTTTATTAGAAAATTATCAATTTAGAGAAGAAATTTTCAAATTTAGTTTTACAAAAAGCACTTTAGATTCTTAGAAGCAATTATAACTGTGATTGTCAATAGCATTCTATAAACAGTCCACGCATACGGGAAAATAGTGGCCCTGCTGACTCTTCAAAGGATTACACAAAAACATTGGAAAAGTAGATTTTGCTATTTATAATTTTTATATTGTATATTAAATTAAGAGTGGCAAAAGTCAAGTGTACCATCAGAAGGAGAGTATGCAAAATAATTCTTTTGAGGACATCGCATGTAGGGCTGCAACCAGACTAACCCGGTTCGTGTTTTGGTCTGACCTGACCCGACCCATATTTAGAAGTCAACAACCGATATGGATCGACTCGACCCGAGATTGGAAGAGATAAAACTGCAAATCAGCTACAGAACAAAACAAACCCAAATCAGAACAAAACGCCCTTGCCCTCAATGACGATGAATCGGGTAGGCAACATCGTCCTCTCTATCTGCAAGTTCTGGGTTAAATTTGTCTGTTCCATTCTTGAGCTCAAACTAGTAATGGCTTAAGGGTAGGTTTGGGGGGAGAGATGAGAATTTTGTGTTTTGTTTTGAAGTTTAAAATATTAAGTTTTAATATTATTATTGTTTTGGAATTTGAAAAATATGTATTGGGATTTTAAAAAGTTGAATTGTTTATTATATTTTGTATGGAGATTTGAAAAAGGTGTAATGATGAGATGAGATGAGATGAGAATTTTATATTTTGGTTGATGTCCCAAACCTGCCCTAAGTGGTGGTGCTGTCACGAACAATTTTTTGTCAAAAAATCTTCAATGGGTTGTTGTGCAGTGCAAAGTCATATGATTTACTAAAGCAGCAGCATTCTTTGGTGGGAACTCAACCACCAAGACCAAGATCTGATGCGAATGAGTAGAGCACCCCCTCCTTCAGCTGAGGAAGAAACCATCAAGGAGGTACTCTCTGAAACCCCGAAGCCCAACCCTCCTCGACCTCTAGGTTTCACTGCTACTAAGCCTATGTTCAACGAAGTCAAAGATAATGACGGAGACGGAAATGGAGACGACGAAGACAACAAGAAAAAGATCGACAATTTTCCCTTGCCGATAAATACCGCTACCAACGACAAGATCTCTAAGGATTAAATTTCGACCACTTGTGATGGCATTTATTTAGCCGCATGCAATCCAGAGGCAAAATATCACTTGAATTCGACTTTGTAACTGTGTAGTGGGTCTTGCACTGATCAAAGGGTGTTTTTAGTTTTTTTTTTTTTTTTTTATGATTTTCTGGAGGCTTATGTTGTTGACAGGAAGTTCTTCTTTTCTTTTGCTCTGTTTTTTAATGGCACATGCAGACTTACAGAGGAGTGAGAAGTTAGAATGGTGTAGTCGGTTTCAGCGGGTTCGACCCACTAGTTACTTTAACCATTTTTTTGGGTCGGGTGGAATCGGGTCTCACGGACGGATCGGATCTGGACCTTTTCTGCACAGCCCTAATTGCATGATAATTTACATCTCTTCATGTCTCAATGATAAGAGAGAAAGTTTCGCCATGATCAAGTGAACTCAAACATAATAGAATTCTAAAAAACATTCCAATATTAACATATATATATATATATTTAGAAACATAATCATAAAGGCTGCTCATGCAAGAAAAAAACTCATTCCGATTTCCACGGAATTCCAGCATTTGTTATTTGGAGAAGGCGATAACTAATAGGAAATGTCTTTGCAGCCAAGTGACTATAGAAATGACGTCATATAATATAGCTATTCTATTAATAAATAAAAAACTTTACTTAGAGTATTCACAATGGTTCCCTTATCTTATCTTTTAAAGTATATTATCAAACTTCATTTTTTCTATTTTATATATTGACTTTTACAATATATCATATATCAGTTTATCTATTTTTTTTCATATCATTTAAATAATAACTAAAAAAAAACCAAACATTGCCAGCATTCGATAAGCGCCGGCACCTGTCCAAAAAATTGTCGCTACTTAATTAGCGGAGGTTTTTTGCTAACTTAACCGTCTACCGGTAGTGGGTTGTCAATATTTTCACATACTGGCATTTTTTCAAACGCAGGTACTTGAAAATCTTATTCGCGGCATTTGATACAATTTAGCGGCATTTATTGAAACGCCGCCAACTTTCCTAAATTAACGGCATTTATCAAAATGCCACCTTTAGTTCGTTGCCATCCCATTGCATAAAATAGTGGCACTTAAATAAATGCCGCTACTAGCATGTTGCCAGCGCATCATATACATTGGCGGGATTTATTTAAATGTCACTAATAATATGTTGGCAACAGATTGAATATATTAATGACATTTATTTAAATGCCGCCACTAATGAAAATATTGGCTTTACCATAAACGCCATTGCTATTACATTGCCGGCGCATCATATAAATTGGTGGCATTTATTTAAAAGCCACTAATAGTACGTTGGCGACACATTGAATAAGTTAATGGCGTTTATCCAAACGCTGCCACGAGTACATTGCCACCGCATTGCATAAATTAATGGCATAATGTTAACACAGCCACTAGTTTGTTGCTGATGCATTTTTTAAATTAACGGCATTAATATAAATGTTGTTACGAATACGTTGCCGGCGCATTGCATTAATTAACGACATTTAGAATGTACCAATAATATGATATACCACAATAAAAAAAATATAATATATAAATTAATAATAAATATGATAAGATGGGTCATTATTCATATAATAAAAAAAATTACAAGTTAAATCACATGAAAGTTCTTCTTCATGGATAATTCTTCTTCTTTAAATTGTGTTTGTCATTAGCTTTAGGACCATTACTTTCATGGATAGTTCTTCTTCACATTTATCCAATAGTTCTTTAACATTGTTATGCAATCGTTGAGCCTGGAAAAGATAAAAAAAGTCATACTATATATTTTTTTTGATAGGAAGAAACAACTTCATTCATCAAGAACCAAAACTTATACAAGAGAATCAATCCAAAGGATATTAGAAATTACATCAGGGAATGAACCCCACCATAAACTAATATCCTTAACACATAAACCAAACTTGGCAAGATAGTGAGCTGCTGCATTGCAACTTCTATTGGCATATTGAACTACACAAGAATTAAAGCGCCTCATCAGTTCTTTAGCTTCCTTAATAGTGTTTCCAATTGCTACCTTTGAAGATCCTTGTCTAGTGAACTCATTAACAACTAACAAGGAATCAATTTCAATCACTAGATTATGAATACCAAGGTGAATACTAAACTGAAGACCCCGTAGGATAGCCAATCCCTCAATCTCTACTGCATTCAACTCACCTTGTTCCTTCTTTGCTGCAGACATCATAACTTCCCCCTTTGAATCCCTTAGAATTACTCCAACTCCAGCAATTGAACCATTTGAAGATAAAGCTCCATCTACATTAAGTTTAAAAGAACCAGTAGGTGGGAATTCCCATCTGCAATAATTCTTGACAGCAAGAACAGGCTTACATTTCCGTTCTTTGAAAGACAGCTGCATGGCCAGTGCATTTCGCACAGTTGCTGCTGCACTTACACACTTCTCCTCAAAGATCTTCGTATTTCTTCTGTACCAACAACTCCAGCAAATTAGAAAAAATAGTTCAAACATATCTTTAGATCTGTCTTGAAGAAAACGTAGCACAACATCAATAAACAGCTCATTTCTATTGGTCTGCAATATGGAGGGAAAATGATTAGACCAAACTTCCTTGACAGATGGACAACAACACAGAGCATGTAGGGCATCTTCTCTTTCAGCACCACAGAAAGTACATCCTCCCTCAAGCCTCACTTGTTTTTTCATAAGGTTATATTTTGTAGGTAGAATCCCTTTAACAGCTTTCCAAGCAAAGATTTTCACCTTAGGAGGAAGTTGCATAGACCAAATTTCTTTCCATAACCTTTTCAAACTTGCAACCCTCGAAGATTCAACACATTGCCTACTTTGGTTCAAAGATCGAAATAGCCTATAGGCACTTTTAACAGAATAATCACCATGTGCTTCCTGAGACCAACAAAGCAAATCAGGCCCTTCATGACTCAAAACAATATTCAAAATATTCAAGGCCACCTTAGGAGAGAACATAGTAGTAATTTTTCCAACATCCCAACCCTGATATACATCATCCATTAGCATATTCATAGTAGCAGCTTCATCAAAAGTTGCAGCTCCACTTTCACTTTCTAGAGCAGATAGTTTAGGCACCCCAGGTACCCAATTATCTTTCCGAACTCTTACACCTTGACCAGAACCAATCCACCAACGACAACCAGCTCTCAGTTTATGTAAAGTACTCTGAATACCTCTCCACACAAAAAAAGGGTTATACCCCAGTGCAGCATCCAGAAGTTGGTCTCTAGGGAAATATTTAGCTTTGAAGACCTTATGCAAAAGTGAATCAGTATTTTGCATAATTCTCCAACCTTGCTAAGCTAAAAGAGCATCATTGAACACCCTAAGATCCTTAAAACCCATACCCCCATCCTGCTTGGTCTCACACATCTTGGACCAACTTATCCAATGAATTTTATGTTCATCCTTCTTCTGTCCCCACCAGAAGTTAGCCATCAATTGCTCCATATCATTACATAAAGAAGAAGGTAATTTAAAGCAGCTCATAGAGTAAGTAGGAATGGACTGTGTAACAGCTTTCATCAATATTTCTTTTCCACCAACCGAGAGCATCTTTTCTTTCCACCCTTGCAATTTCTTCCATACTTTATGCTTAATATCAGAAAAAGCCTTATATTTGGACCTCCCAACCAAAGGTGGAAGTCCAAGATACTTCTCAAACTGCTAGCTCTGCTGCACCCTCCAAAGCTTCAGTATCTCCTCCTCTTTAGCAGTATGAACATTACTACTAAACACAATTCCTGTTTTTTCTTTATTAATCTTCTGACCAGAAACAACCTCATAACAATTCAACAGATCTTGGATCTTCTTATTTTCTTCCACAGTAGCCTTGCAAAACAAAAGGCTATCATCAGCAAAAAGTAAATGGGATATTCGAGGAGCCCCTCTACATGCTTTGATAGCAGTGATATCACCTGTGCCCTCAACTGTTTTGAGCAAAGAAATTAATCCCTCAGTACAAAGTAAGAACAGATAAGGGGATAGTGGATCCCCTTGTCTAATGCCTCTCGAAGGGATAATATGACCTTTAGGCTCTCCATTAATCAAAACTGAAAAGGAGACAGTCTTTACACACATCATTACTAAAGCAATCCATTGAGCATTAAATCCCATTCTGTCCATAATAGCTTCTAGATAGGACCATTCCACACAATCATAAGCTTTACTCATATCCAACTTAATGGACATAAAGCCATCCTTCCCATTCCTCTTATTTCTCAAAAAATGCATCAATTCATAAGCCACAAGGATATTATCTGTTATAAGACGACCAGGGACAAAAGCACACTGAGAACTAGATATGATCTCTTCAAGCACATTTTTAAGCCTATTTTCTAGAACTTTGGAGATTAATTTATACAACACATTGCAAAAACTAATAGGCCTAAATTCAGAGATCAATTAAGGCTTGCTTTTCTTAGGGATCAAAGTAATAAAAGTATGATTCAGTGAGGAGGGAAGAGTTCCAGTTCTGAGAACTTGTAAGACAATGCAGTGACATCATCCCCCACAATGTGCGAAAATTGTTGGAAGAAGATTGGAGCCATACCATTCGGACCAGGTGACTTTGTAGGATGCATTTGATCCAAAGCTATCTTGATTTCATCACGGGAAAACTCCTTTAACAAATCAGCATTCATTGTTGCAATGACTTTCCCATTCAGACCATCCAGAAAATCCAAGTTACAGCTATGTTGTTCAGAATGAAACAAAGACTGAAAATAATTTAAGATAATCTAGTCTCTTTCCTCTTCATGTTTCCATGTCTCATCTTCGCTTTTCAACCCTTTTATCCGATTCTTACTCTTCCTTTGAGAAGCTTTGTGATGAACAAATTTTGAATTTCTGTCCCCTCCCTTCAACCATAAAACTTTTGCTCTTTGCTTCCACAGAATTTCCTCCCTCTCCAACCAAACCTGCAAATTATTTCTAGCCTGCATTAATTCCTCATTTGAAACCCTGCTAGCTTCTTCTAATTGCAATCTTTGAATATTAGCTTGAGCCCTTCTAATATTCATCTGGATATGCCCAAATTTCAACTCGTTCCATGCTTCTAGTCCACTGCTACAACTACTTAATCTGTCAGTGGTTGCTACCATTGACCTCCCTTCAAAACCTCCTTGCCAAAACCTTGAAATAACATCACCACACTCCTCATCCTCAACCCACATAGCCTCAAACCTGAAAAGTTTATGTCTAGGCCTTTTCAGTTCAGAAGTGGGCAATAACATGATTGACACATGATCTGAATGAGCAGCAACACCATGAATGACTCAAGAGAGAGGGAAACATTCCTTCCAATTGATATTAGCATCAAATCTATCAAGTCTTTCACTAATCACCAGTTGCTCATCTCTTCTATTACAACAAGTAAATATAGGATCCTTAAAGCCCAAATCTATTAGATTACAATCATCAAGCACATCTCTAAACGCCTGCATTAATCTATCTGATCTAGGCCTTCCACCCATTTTCTCTTGTTGACATAGCACCTCATTGAAGTCACCACAAACAAGCCATGGAATATCCCCTTCTTCTTTCAAAGTTCGTAGCAATCTCCAAGTCTCATCTCTTTTCTCAGTTTTTGGGTGCACATAAAAACTAGAAAGTTTCCAAAACCAACCCTCTATCGACATCCTGAATCTTTGCATCAATGTGGTAGGAAGAGAAACTCTCAATGGATAAATTGATTTCATTCATCCATAGCATTGCCAGATCACCACTTCTTCCCTCACAAGCTACTAAAAAACAACAATCAAACCCTACTCTAAGACGTACACGTTCCATTTGCTTAACAATCATCTTAGTCTCTTGCAAAAACAACACTTTAGGACCTTCACACATGACCAAGTCACGAAGTGATCTAAACCCTCGTGGGTTCCCAAGCCCACGAGAGTTCCAACTTATAGTTTTCATTGTTCTCGGCAGGGCTACATAACAGCCTCCACCGTTGGAATACCCACATCCTCCTTCAAAATAGTCTTCCTTCATTTAGAAACATTAGCTGGCTGCATAACTACCTTCCTCTTCCCTATAACATCCTGCTTCAAAATGACATCAATTGGGTTCAATTGTAAGGGAAGGCCAACTCTAGTCCACTTCCGGCTAGGCCTTCCCCTCTTGGGCCTTGAAACTTGATCCACAAAGCCCTCGTCCCCTAGGACCTTAGGCCCATCATTTTGAGTTATCTTATCTGTGAAAACCGCAGTAGCATCAACAGACAAAACTACCCCTACATTCATGTCATTATCATTTAAGGAATCAGTTTCTGCATTACACGGGAGAATCTTCTGAGCATCAATTAAGGGATCCGAGTCCCTCCCAGTAACAACCCCAGAGGGCAACATCCCATTCCGATCTCCTGCATTAATACCTTCCATAACGGCTTCCTCTGAATTATGCATACCCAAAGCACTAATAATGGAATTATTCACAACAATTTCCTGATCTCCAACTGGTTGTCTTTCAGTCTCCGATGAAGAAACTGGCGAGAATTCCTAGTAGGTTGAGCGCCTCTAGCCAGAATTTTCCTTCACTCTTCCCATAGTAATTCCAACACGCAACCATGGACCAAAGGGAAGCTGATCAGTATCTCGTGCATCCTGATTCCCACTGATCTCACAATCTTTCTGCTGATGACCAAGTTTACCACACATATAACAAAAATTTGGCAAATGTTCATAAGCAAACGTTCAAATACTCACCCCATGCAACTTCACGCAACTTCACTTTGCTCCCCATCAACTTCCTCCACAGTGCCAATCTTATTTTCAATGAGTCTCCCAACCTCAACATTCATAGCATTTAAGGGTAAATCATACAATCTGATCCAGAATGCAGCCTCATGAAGTCGTATTTTTGTTACTTGTAAGTCCCCCTCCAGATGCTTCAAAAGAACAAGAAAGCGATCAAACGACCAAGGCCCCTCCCGAAAAATACGTTGTTTATCACGATCATCCTCAAATTCCACTAGAAATAAATTTGATCCCAGATCCTTAATGCGCATCTTGCATGCAGGTTGCCACACTTTTCGCATCGTGTTCTTGAGCGCCTCTCGATTATAATAATGATCAGTTAACAAGGACATCACCGAACGACGTTCCCCACGTGTAATATTAGATTCTAAGAGTGAAGATTCCACATGAATCTCACCCTTCTCCTTCTCAGATAGAGACAAATGTTGGCACAGAAATTCTAGGTCATCTGCCATTGAGGCAGCAAACGAAGAAGACAAACCAATGGAAGAGCCTGTACAAAGACAGGAGAGGAGCCTCTACTGAGAGAGGGGGTGGCCGACATGGCGGGGAGTTCTTGGGTGGCAGTGGAAGGGTCATATGTGGGTGCTAATGTAATGAACCTTGTTGGTTGGCTATTTGTAGCAAGGAAAAGGGATGGCATAAACGCAAGAGAGCTATTGCAATGGGGACTTAGAGTGCATGCAAGATGTATGATAAAATGTAGAAGAGAAAAATAACAAGTGTATTGCGACGAAATCTTCGAGGGTTCCCAACCTCCATACAAAGTTCTCAAGTTTCTACAAAATTCCAGATGATTCACACTCTTCCCTCCTCCTAGATATATACTATCATGCAACCATTTAGGAAAATATGAAGGCCATAAGCTAGACCAAACACTAAGGCCATGGGCCAGGCCAACTCTAAGTAATTAAACAGAGTCCAATTAAGTCCTATAGTAAAGAAACTATTATTGTAAATGAACTAGGCCCAAGGAATATTAGGCCCATCGAGCAAGCCCACTCTAATTGGGTTCATTACATTGTTTTTCCCTCCAAAAAACATTGTCCTCAAGGTTGGAGCATTAATAACTTGAGGCCCCTTTCTTTTAAATACTGGAGGGCAGTGGTGTTCCATGAAACTAAGCCGATGAACACTATACTTCTTCCACCTCCTTGGATCTATGCATGGAGTGTAGTCTTGATAGTCATTGATGCATTTAGGAAACTCAACGTGTTTATTTTGAAGAGGAGTAACTATCGATACCTTGGAAGATTGGACATCACTTGCAACATTCTTAGTGTCAAACCTGCACTTCTCAGAACAAAATATCCCACCAAGATAAAAGGAACATCTGCATAGCACCAAAAACATGATTGACATGGGGACAAGCCTCAAACTTTTGTTAGCTAGTTTTCCATCTTTATGCTTCATGATCCTTGAAGTCATAAACTATATTGCCTTTCCCTCTAAAAAACGTTGTCCTCAAGGTCGAAGCATTAATAACTTGAGGCCCTTTCTGAGCAGCTTTACATGCATGCACACAAAGCAAGCAACGAAAATAAAGAAAAATTCCAAAAATCAACATTAGTAACTCTGTAAGCATGGAGAGATTGTTGAACTTATAATAGACCTGGAAATTCTTGGGCAACATTGTTAAAACCTTCTTACCATCACCTGAGCTTGGGAGCACGGGTTGTTGTTAAGGACTTGCTAGTCCAATGTTCATTGTTCTCAGAATCTGTACACACGGCAAAAGCAGACACCGTAAGCCTAGAATCCTAACTAGATTGCTTTACAACCATGCTCAAGTAATCCAATCTATCCAAGTCTACTTCCTCTACCATCCTCTTCAATAGCAATGTAAAGATCTATACTTCATATTCCATAACATTCAGGCGATCACAATCTATTCCAACAAGGTTTCCTTCCTTTCCTCTATCAAAAGGCCCAAAAACCACTTTAACTGGCAATATGTCAAACAGATAGTCAGCAAAAAATTTCTTCCCCTTATATTTTCAGAAAACTCACCCACGTCACCTTCTTCATCAATGTTCCTCCACCCAAATGCAGAGTCATAATTATCCTTACATACCAACCCATGAACAAATTCAATCTTCTCCATCCATTGAAAAAATTCGTGCAGACCCATACCATGAACAATAGTGACAAATTTGTTGCAGTTCGAATCCACAGACCAAACAACCTGTTGCTTCTTTTGAGTTGATGGATTACTACGCCCAATTTCATCATGTTCCTCAGTTTGAATAGGTTTCAGTAGATAATCACAAGCTCTCTTGTCATCAAACCCAATAACCAGTCGATTTCTTGCTATCTCGAGTATTTCATTGGTCCCGAGAGACAAAAGCCAAGATGCCAATATCAAGCCAGCGTTGCGAATGAATATGCAAGAACATGAAGGAAAACTGAATGGTAGTTCATATCTTTAACGCCAATAAGATTCAACAATAAATTTTTCACCACATAAACAATATAAGTAATGCTTGTGCTTAGACTCATCTTGGATGAAAGCATGAAGACCTTCCACTGCTGGATTCATATAGATAGAATTGAGAGAGGTAGAGTCACCACCCCTGAGCATCAGTTGAGCATCGAGCTTTGAATCGTTCTCCAACAAAGAATGAGAAGGAGCTTCCTCCATGTACTGCTGCACCACGGCTGGGGAACTGCCTTCCCTTGAAGATCCAATACAGAAAATCAACTCGAGCTGCCTTCCGATGAAGATGAGGTGATGTTGGTAGGGTGAGCTGCCTTGCAGGTCTTTGCCCTCAGCCTGCACATGGGCGATGGTACTAATTTGGAGGTCGCGAAACTGGTTTGGATGGGGTTGGATCACTGTAACATAATCTCCTGTGAGGTTAGAGATGGGAGATTTTGTAGGGAGTTTTCCTCTCACTAGGAAAATGCTCCAGCCACATGCCTTTAGAGAGTCCCGATAGATTAATGGGTAAAACTTGTGGAAATAAATTAAGAGATTGGAGAATATATGTTTGCTTCATGAGAAATTGTAGGAAAACAGGGCGGGTGATCTTCCATGGTAGTCGTGCAAGGCCAAAACCCTAGATTTTCTCTCACCTCTCTTCCCTCAACTCCATCTAGATTCATCAAGTCTTAGACCTAAGCTCCATTGGGTGAGCCTTATATCCATTGGGCATGAGCCTTAGATCCATTGGGCTTCAAACCCTAATTTCCTATGAAGGCCGAAACTTTCATGGGCTTATCTAATAATTTAAATAAAATATTCAAAAACACTAGAAAAATCTTGGTCATCACACCTAAGCCTATCGTTTAATAGGTAACAATCCTCATCCCTTCATTCTACGTAGTAAATAGGCTTGGAAAATGTTGGATGTATGTTGAAAATGGGGTTTGAAATTTTGAACAAGATCCCACCAATTTTTCGAATTTTCTGGCAGCCACACATGAAGTTTGGCCGTGGAAATGATGGACTGAGTTGTGGGCTTCATTCCATTGAAGTTTTTATGTTTAAAACCCAATGAATCTTGATGAATCATTGATTTTTATTCAATTCTGAGTCAACTCAGCCATGGATGTCTATGGCTGAGTCTTGTTCGTTTGAACCACTTTGAAGTTGTTTGAATGGTTTTTGCTAAACAAAAATTCTTTCAATTCGAATGTGACAACACCAGTTCAAATTGTCTGAGGTTTGTTTGTTTGAATAGCTTCAAAGCTGTTCGAATTTCCAAATAGCAATTCTTTCAGTTCAAAAGTATGAGCACCCGTTTGACCTATCTATGGTTTGTTTGTTCAAATGGATTTCAATTTGCTCGAATGTGACACCACCCGTTTGAACTATATGAGGTTTGTTCATTCGAACGACTTCAAATCTGTTTGAATTGCCTAACAACAGTTCTTTCAATTTGAACTTGTAACCACCCGTTTGAATTATCTGAGGTTTGTTCGTTCAAATGGATTTCAATATGTTCAAATGGTTTTTGCCAAATAGAAGTTCTTCTCATTCGAACGTGAAAACTCCCATTCGAACAAAAAGAATTAACCTAAGATTAGATGATTGTTTGAACATAAATCTAACCTATTTGAATGCAAAGTGATAATGTTCGAACACATATTAGGTGTCGTTTGAATGGTTTGGCTCAATTTGCACATATAAAATAATAGCTCAAAGGGTATGTCCTACCCTTGGAAATTGCCCATAGGAGATGCTCTTCAAACAAAATATCTGTCTATTCGAATGGACTCGTACTATTCGAACAAAGCCTAATACGTGTACGAACGTTATCACTTTACATTCAAATAGGTTACATTTATGTTCGAACAATATTTGTTTCTATTAAAGTGCAACTCAATATAACATAATTGCATAGTAAATTTATTGGATTTATTGGTAAATTATTATTGTTTTCTTTTCTAAATAGTGAATTCATGGCATACGTTGGGAGACAACATGGAAGGGAGGGGCAACCTAGCGACATGGCTAGTAATACGAGATGGCCCATATTGTTTGAGTGAGAGATCATATTAGACGACTTTCGCAATTTTGTTTTGGAGGGAAGGAGCTTGCCATCCATAATCAACAATAGAGGATGGGGTCCATTTATTGAGCAAAAGGGGATAGCCTATCCAAATATGGTCGAAGACTTCTATTAGGCTATATCATAGATGGGAGCTGATGATGACTCCTTACTTTTGATATTCGGGGAGTCAGTATTACGTTTCTTAGCATCCCACGTGAGATAGGTGCATACCCTACATTGCCACTGGGTGCAGGGACAGATAGTGACTATGATATCAAGGATTAGGCTCCGGCAGATGATGGTCTAGTAGACAATGAGGTTTGTCGGTTATTGCTAGACGATTCGGCTCCTTCATATGATGGCAACAAGGAGATCAAATAGGTTGATTGTCGTTCCTTTGCATGTTGCAGTTGATTGTCTAACACAATATTGATCGAATAAAATAAAAGATAGGTTTCGACATGGATCGGGCTTGATTAATATTATGGTTAACATGAGGAGAGCCAATAGATCTAGCTCTATACTTCCTCATCCACATCCGATCTTAGTCACGATATTTGACTAGAGGTAGTCTACCGTATCCATTAATGATCTCCAATCTCCTAGTTAAATAAGGGGTGAATGTGCTTTTGACAGAGCGAAGGCAACCATAGATCAGACTACTAATAAGATCACTTTCAACAAGAGTGAGGGCCACTTGAAGAAGACTCGTATTAATGTTGTGGCGTCACACAGTGGCACTAAGCATGGTCTAGCTACTATAGAGGCCAATGCTGCTACATAAGCTGCAGGGACTAGTGCTAGGGAGATGTGATCCTTCTTGGAGGAGCATCACACACTTTTGATCTAGGACATGGAGAGGATCACTGTGCCCATCATTACTCTACCGAAAGAAATGGAGGGACGCATGTCTATGATGTAGGAGAACCTCAAGAATCTATCCACGTAGTTTTATTTAGTGTCGAATATTTATTTTGACTCGAACATTGTCACTTTTGAACAGTTATTATTATATATATATATATATATATATAGCTTGTTTGTTCATTAAAAATGTATTTTTTTACTTTCTTCTCATTTAGGGATATCACAAATCTATTTCAATGGAGAAAAAAAATTTATTTGCAAATTCTTATTTCACATTAAAAAATATTAATTTATATTTTCAATTAATTATATTACTTTTCTGGGACGACATATATGATCTATTTTGTAACACCTCTCCAAGAGTTATGTAACTCAAGATAGTACTATTGTCAAATATTGAGAATTTGACAATGATAACCCATGACCTTAATCAATTGGAAGTTATGATCCTTAAGAAAAGTGAGCTTCGGGATCATAATTTGGAAAAGTAAATTCCACCATTGTTTGAATTAGGATTTTTAGAGATTTCTAAAGGAATGAAAATTTTTGTGAAAATGGGTTTCCAAGAGACCATTTGAAGGATGACAAGTGGCATGAAGAAGACTTGCCACCTTAATGGGCTTGGTAATTGATTCATAACAAGCAATGAAGGATAGTTGGATATGAAGAAGGCCCAAAAGTTGGTTAAAGTGAGGGCCCAAGCTTGAGAAGATCAAAGGCCAAAGAAAGGTTCAAGACAAGGCCTAATGTGAGACCTAAGGTTAAGGCCCAACTTGGTAAGCTATTGAGGTCCAAAGAGAGACCCAACAAAAACTGGACATGAAGCCCAAGGGGAGGCCCATTTCGAGGCCCACATTAAGGTTTAGCTCAATCAAAATCTTAAGGCCTAATGAGATTACACCACTTGGAGTATAAGCCGAGGATTCTAATCACTATTCAAATAGTAAATACCACCACATAATAAATAGATTTCTTTCTTTTGCAAACCTCCCGCGACCCTAGGTTTTTTTTTTTACCATGGTCAACCCTCCATCATGACTTTGAGTTTGCATTTTCAAACCCCTTCACCATGCCATGAAATAGTAACTTTGACCATCCATCATGCATATTTTTTCTAGCTTTTTTCTGCATCATTTTTTTTGCAAATTTTCGTCTTCTTCCTTTGATTTGGATCAATCTTCCATAGCTTTAGAATGGTAAATAAATTGCAGCTCATGTCATGAAGCATGAAGGCATGTCAATGCCAAGAAATCCCACCAATCGGATGCACTAGGTGCAAATCGATGCACTCCAAGAACAAGCCAACAAAACCTTCTTCTTTCAACAATCTCATCAATTGATTTTATGCACTTGATTAACCCACTCTTATTCTACCTAACTCTAAAAAATTCAGGCCTAAGATGAAGCCAAGAATAGCTCTCATAGTCACTCCAAAAAGCAAAGTATTTCACCATGGAAATGGAATATGTTTATGCCGAACTGCACCTTTCTTCAATAAATATAGCCCTCTTCAAACACCTATAGCAAAACATGGTTCTGGAAACATATCATCAAATCACACTCATGTTACACTAAGAACAAACCGTAGCAATGACAAAAAACCAATGGACACATTGGAAGGAAACCATGTGTAAAACTATCAGCTGAACCCTTCTCCATTCAACTCCCTTTCTTTTGCAACACAACTAACACTATGTGTCCAACATTCATGCCTCAATATTCCTCTGGAAAAGCTAGTCAAACATTGTGTAATAGTGACCAAGAGCTTGCCACAGGGATAAGACAAGAGCTGAACAAAAACTGGACAAGTTTGGAGAGCAAAATCATCGGCCTGCACTTGGTTTCTCCTAGGAAATCCTTTGACTTTTGTCCCAAATTCCAAAACCACTTAGACCCTGCACCTATCACCCTCCTTTGGTCCTTGTCCATGAGTCAATAGTGTGATTTGTTTAATTGTACATATATGGAAACTCAAGCATGCACTCCACCGAAAGTGAACGCAAATCATCTTCACTTCAGCCAAACCATGCACCACTTCACCCACTTGCACCTCTTGCTTCATCACTCAAGCACAACAAATAGCACTCCCGTTCCTTCACTTCCTGCCACGCCATTCTCAAGCATTTCCTTAGCTTTCTTGTGAGCAAAACACTCGTAGCTTTAAGAAGAGTGAAACCAAGAGGTGAGAGTGAAGTCATTGGAGTGAGTTTAATCTTGAGAGCTCCATAAGCCACGGATTGGTGAGTAACTCTACCATATCCTTTTATTGGAAATTAGAATCACATGTTAGCCTTTGATTTATGGTATGAGAATGAGATTTGGATTGAGTTATATGAGTTTAATCTTTGGGAAGCATGTTTCGGTTCAGATTTTGGAGTACTTCATAAATAAATTATTTTGATGTGAAATTGTGATGCCCTCAACGCTCACATGTGATTTGGTCGAAGTCATGACACTGGGATGATAACCACATGGACCATACACCACATCGCATTGTGCATGTGTGTGTGCAAACATGCAAAATGTGTACAACATAAAAATCGCAACGAAAAAGTATAAGATAGTCAGAAACTAAGTACCATAAAGTTTAACAACAATGCAACCCAAAATAAAGTCCTCCAAGAGGTTAAGACAGTTATCCGACTAAAATAAAGGAAAGGAAAACAAAGGTATAACAACAAAAAATATGAAAAGCCCTGGGCCATCACTTTTCAGGTGGGGCTAGTCCCTCTTGGTCATACCATTCCTCTGCATCAAAGTCTACAATTCCATGAAACGAAACTGTAGGTAAGAATACCACAATGAGATTTCGTAATCTCAGTAAATAAATCAACAGAACAACAACCAAGAGATTCAAGCATGAAATTATACAAGCAAACATGTTCAACAGTTATGAAAGCAACTACTCAAAATAGCCATTTTTACCACCTTCTCAAAAATCATTTAATTACAGCCACTCCAAGTAATCAATAACCGTAATATGCAGATGTATGATAAGCACGTTATTGGATGACATGGCATAGCGCACAACAATCAGACACAACAACACAGCAGTCAGAAATCCACAGTTTCACAAATCCCAACTACACGCATTTCTCATCCTCCATCAGGCCCTTGGCCCAACACTTCCCTGGGCAAAGGCCCTTCTCAAACACAACTAGACTGAAACAAAGTTAGTGATAATTTCACCTTAGAAATTCAAGGGTCATGCTGGAGAGTTACTTACAACATTGAAGGCAAATATTCTGGTTGATCGCGCGTGATGGTTTGTGGGGTTCTGCGATAGAATGAGTGTGCGTATCATTGCACGGACGAAGAAAGTTGGTTAGATAAAAAACTAGTCATTCCATAAAATGAAACACAAGGCAAGAGGTATAAAGGTTTACTATCGTGGTGTCTAGAGGGGGGAAGCACAGTGGAGCAATGGTGGTAGGTAGTGTACGGTGAGCTTTAGCTCATGGGTTGGGTGGAACCCAGGGAAGGGGATGACAGGAAAGGGAAGTGGGGTACACGGGGGTGGTTGCGTGGCCACTAGAAGATAGGTAAATGTGGCAGCGCACGGTGATGCACAGTGGCGTTAGGGCAAAATTGACCCTAAGAGTTTCAAAATGTTGATAAAAGGGTGGGGAAAAACTAGAACACATTTTTTAGAGGGGTGGTTCTCGACAATCGCAACCACAACTGCGATTGGGCTTGCAGGGCAGCACAAGCTTCATGAGTGTTGCACGCGTGGCGTGCGATGAGTGGCTTGGGTGGCGGCAAGGCTTCACCATGGTCAATGCGAGCTTGGGAGCAGAGGGAGTGGTGGAAGACTAGAGAAAAGGGGCGCTCAGATTGGGGAAGAAGAGAAGTGGGGTAGTCGACTTTGGAGGTCTATGCTCGATGCACGTGTTGTGAAGGCTGACTGGTGATGGGGACTGCGCTGCAGGTCATAGGCCGTGGAAGGGCAAAGGAAAAAGAAGAAAAAGGAAAAAAGAAAGGGAAGAAAAAGAGAAATGTGGCGCTAGCAGAAAAAATTAGGGTTTTTCACCCAACAAGCCAAAACGGCGTCAAACACACTAAATTTTTGGGATCTCACAGAAATTTTAGTCATGACATATCTTGATATGATGCCTAATATCATGTTAAGAGTTAGAATGCATATAGAAGCCTATTATCATCATGTTAAGAGTTAAATGCATGACTTGTTTAGAGCTATAAGAGTTCATATGTTAAAGATAAATTAGATGCATCATGCTAGGTACTTGATTTTGGTGATGTCATGATGTTATGATTTTGTTCATCACATGGATGTTGATATGATTCCATATGGCTTAAATCTAAGTTATTAGCATGTTAATAAGTTCAGATCCAATTTTTGGTTCTATGTTAACTTTCGGTTATAAAGAGTTCATTGGGATTATAGGGCTTAAAATCACATGTACTAAAATTAAGCCATAAGTGTGTCACAGGTTGGATGCATTTCTCGCAGTGGATGTTTGATTCAAGAAATTTTAAGGTCATATATGGAATAAGAACATGGATTATAGGAAGTTTGAGCAATTTGGTAGAATTTGGGGCCAAAATACAAATAGTGGAAGTTTAAGGCCCAAATAGAAATTTACGGAAGCTAGGGGAAATTTTGCAAATACTATTTTTTAGTTTGTTAAATTTTGGAACTTTTATGATTACTAACCCTAATACATATTTTATTTCAGCTGGTATGATTTTTTGAACTTAGGAGGTTTGTAAGTTAGCTTCTAACTTATTCTTGGATAATTTATCTATGATTCTTGTATAAATACCACATTCATGTTATGAATGTTATTTTGATCATGAAATGTTATATCATACATCATTGAGTATTTAGCTACTTCCATACATGACATGTGTTGTGTTACTTTTGTACAAAGCATGAGAGAATATTGTTTTAGCTTGGTACATGAAAATGCCTTTTTAGCATTGAAGTACACCGCATGTTACGAAGTGAACATATGTCATGAAATATTTTTTCATGAAGCATAGCATGAAATTTTTTTATCATGATCTAATGTTAGGATGGAGTAATATCCTAGTGGAACTTCTCTATTTACTCTAGAGTGAGTACAAATGGAGTGGTAACTCCTGAATTGACGATGAGCAGTCAACTGACTTTGAATAGATTCTTTGTAAAGAACTTTGGAGCAAAAACCTATATGGCATCTAACGTTGGTGGCTGCATATGTTATGATGAAATGTTTAAAATCAATGCACTGAAAGATATATTTGTGCAGCTTTGATGACATAGTCTCAAATTGAGTTGTGGTATGGTCACTGTGGGTACTCACAGTACAAATGGGGAATTGTGATGTTGCCTTATGTTTGTAATGATAGCTCTAATAATAAGAAGTATGTTTTAAAAAGATGTTCTCTGTAAGAAATGTGCATTAAAGTTTTTTGAAAGATGTTGAGGAACCTCGATGGAAGGTATATATAGTCTTTTGCATATCATGCATATATCTCATGTTTATAATCTGTCATGCATATCTTATCTCTATGTACGTTGATTGTTTAACTTACTAAGATTTCAAGGAATCTCACTATGGTAGTCCCAACTACCATTCCACTGGAATGGTAGAAGTTGTAGCAAGACCAAACTTTGATGATCAACATGGTGATTAACTCCAACCCTTGTATACGGATGATTGAGGATGAGCCCAACCTTGATCGCAAGTTGGAATTGATTGTGATATTTTTAGAGATGATCTTGATTATTACCATGCAAAGGCTTAGAGAAATGATTTAAGTTATTTTTTATGAAACCACTATGAAGAGTTGTCTGTACTGAGGAGATTCTATCTCCCCAAGTTATGTTTGAACTTATGCCTTACTGATCGGACCTCTTTAAGTAAGGCACTACCTATATGTTCCGACACTCCAAGTCTTCGATCTATCCCAAGCGGACAATGGGGGCATCACATATTTTAATTTACCATAAATAATAAACCTGTGTAGGAAAATTTTTCTTCTTTTAGAAATGAAAATTAATAAGCTTAGATAATGATTATTTTAAAAAAAATTTAATGCCTTTCAATAAATTTCTATAACAACGGTTATTTTAATTTTTTTTTATCACAAAATGAATAAATCTTTGGAGCGTTTGAAAGGTTTATAACTCTATCTGAACATAAAATTAACATTTAAATGAGATATCAATCATACCTGTTAGAATTGTATATACCCTCCCGTCAAAAATATCAATCGAACTATTATCTCTACATTCGAATGGAAAATACCATATTGTTGAACAGTCTCAAACTTAGTTCTAACAAGAAACGTATGTTCAAACTATTTGCAACCCTTCCCCACCAAAATTGTATAAAACTTCCTGGCACAGATTTTCTTATCTCAACATTCAAATGTAAAATACATTACCATTTGAACCAATTGAATTATATATGTAACAACCCGATCCTATATTATTAGGGATAAATTATGGATAATTTTATTAGGCTCAATAAATGAGTTAAAGCCTATAAAATAGTTTACCGGATAAGTTATATTTATTTGAACCTAGAGTTAGGCTACATATATTTTTAAAACTCCAAGCTCTTGAGTGTTAGACTCCAAACACTATTAGCATTCTAGATTCTTCTTCATAATAAAACCCCTAATTGATTCCCTCTATAAACTACAACCATGCATGCCTCAAACTCCTACTAGAACTCACATCTCAATAGAATTCCCTCTCAATAGGGATACAATTCTAGAGCCCTTCGCATTAAAAGTTTCGAATGTAATTTCCTTCTATATATACCCATGTAACTCCATGCACATGTTGTTATCTTCCCCGTGACCCTAGGGTTGCCGAACCAAATCGTCACACACAGAGCACTAGCCCCAACAACAGACCGGCTCCTTCCTTAACTACAACTGCAACTGTCCATAACCTAGACTCTCTCATGTCACCTCCCCTTCATGGTCAACCGGTTCTACCCAAGCTCCCAAGCACGATCAGTGCACGACACCTCAAGCCTCACATTAAAAACTTTCTTGCCCATGCCGCAGTATCGACATCTAGCCCTTCATGACATCCACTACAATGCAGTGCCATGAAAAGGCCGATAAACACTCTGCCATAAGACCACTGCACGACACCGAGAACCCACTGCACAAAACCAACCCGAAGGAAACTCCATGTCACAGTAGCCAATCCAACCCCTGCTTGCACCTTGTGCCGTAGGAAACTCCTCCACGTCTCCTCCCTCAGCCACACCACCACGACGAACCACCCAGATCTTGCCCTAGTCCACTGTAAACCACTGACAACCCCATACGACAAGCCCCTATTTTACCACTCGAGAACAGAGCAGCAACGAAGCCAGCCATGTCCTCTTCCTCCACGCCTACAACCTCCCCACACTCAAACACCACCTTGCCGAGACTACACCTCTTAAGCCACCGACAAAACCACCGCAATCCCTTGTCTCCCTTCGGCAAGGGGGAACCAGAACGAGGAAGCCACGCCCCCATAACGCTAATCGTGAACCATCGTGAAGACTCCGTGACCAAAATCGTGAGCCTTCATCGTTGCTAACTTCTATTACCTAGTCTTGAGCCACTGTGAAGCACCACCACGCCACTTTCGGTTTACTACATTCTGACCAGATCACGGCCAAAGGTCATGGCCATTGTCTCTATTTTAGTAGTTTAGATTTTAAATAAAATCATATGTTTAATTAGAAATTTATAAATTGTGTGCTTATTTTATGGGTGACCAATTACGTGTTGAAAATAGTGGATTAGCGCTACGAGGTAAGTAGCATAATCATACCCTTACACGTGTGTACAGTAGACGACATGTCTTTTATAAAAGTATTATGCATGTATGCCCCCTATTGGAAGCCCCTTTTTACATACCCAAGTCATGATAAAATTATGAAAATTCATGATTTTGTGAGAAGATTTATGCATTAAATTATTTATGAAAATTCATAATTTTATGAAAGGAGCCATGCATCAAAATATTTATAAAAAGACATGATTGTATGTGAGAGTTATGCATAAAACTATTTATGAAAATTCATGATTTTATATGAGTCTTATGAATTAAAATATTTATGAAAAGCCATTTATGATTTTATGTGAAGATTTATGCATCAAAATATTTATGAAAAATCATAATTTTATGTGAGGAAACATGTATCACGATATTTATGAAATAATGAAATTTCATTTTAAATATATGATATGATATGACAAGTATGCATGTGATTTCTTTTGAAATCTATGATATGACAAGTATGCAAGTATGATTATGATGAAGTATGAATGGTAAAATATATAACAGCCTATGTTATGATATGAAGATGATACCTATGTTATGGGCATATTGCATTGCCAAGTCGTACACGCTGGTAGTGCACCCAGTATATCTTCCTTATGTATGGATTCCACATCCTATGACCATGGGCAGAATTAGAATTTACTTAGATTCGCTAACCCTAACACACGGGGGTCAACAATGGTATCGGCCTATGAAAAGTGAAAGATAAGTTTATAATCATGTTATTTACGTATGTATTTATGAGTATGCACGTTTCTTTTAAGTACCCTATGTTTATTATGTTTACTGTATGATGTATTGCTTATTGAGTATTCGACTCATTTTATTTATATTTTTATGTTTTTAAACCACCCTAGGTGATGACATTTACGAGGATGAGACTGTAGGATAGGACTTGAGCCAACGAGGCGAGGCAGAGGCCTAGATAGTTTATGTCATGTTCAGTTTGTGATTTAAGGTTTAAATAAATGATTTTGATAAGCACATGATAATTTAGTATTTTTTTAAATAAGTGCTTATGCAGACTCTATTTTGAATTTTAAGTATTTAATAAAGTTTGTTTTACTTATGGAATCTTTCGCATCTGGCACGTCATTGCCTCGTTTGTTTTCGTATATGAGATGAGATAAGATGAGATGAAAGTTGAAAATTGAATAAAATATTGTTAGAATATATTTTTTTAATATTATTTCTTTTGAAATTTGAAAAAATTGACTTGCTTATTTTATTTTGTGTGTGAATTTGGGAAAGTGTAATGATTAGATAAGATAAAATAAGATGAGTTGAGAAGTTTTGAGAAAACAAACGAGGCCAAAAAGAAAAGTTTTTAGTCAAGTTTAGTAGCACACTAGCTCTCCAAAAATTCTAAAAATGTATTTATTGGGAAGCGGGGTGTTACAATATATGTTCGAACTATTTTCTCTTTTAGGACGAAACTATAGTTTGAACAAATACTTAACTGTTTGAATGGATAAAAAACCGCTTATATCTTTTGGACGAAATTTAAATTTCATCTCAAATAAGTATTATTAAGCATGAAATTTATATTTTCCAAAAACATTTTTGTCCCTAAAAGTCAAATTCCTTGTAGTGGTTGGTGGATTTCATTTTTTTTATTTCAATATCTGGGTAATCTTCCTTTTATTCACTTATTGGATTGATTATTAGAGTTATGAAATTCTCAATGTACCCCTTTGTATTCACGAGATTGTGTACCAATTTACTCAAACAACTTGTTTAGTTCTCAATCGTGTGACTATTTAAACAATCAAAATACTTGGAGTAAATAAATAAATTTGCATAACACATCAATTGGTTACGAAGGAAAACCCTTTGAAGAACTCCTCAAAGGTAAAACACTACGGAGCAGCCAAATCCAGAAAAGATAATTTTATTATTTGAAAATCAAATTAAAAATAAGTTCTCAACTACAAAATCTGACCACAGTAGCAGCCAGAATCTCTAACGATCTTCAATTATTGTCTTTTCTCCTGGGACTTCATTGGCTGAAATCCAATCAACAATCCTCCAAACTTGGAGCACGATCAAACATAAGGAGAAATGAAAAACATGGTGAAAATTCTCAAGTGAATTTTTGCTCTCAAGCACTCGGAATATACTCTAAATAATTTCTTGTTAAAACTCCTTAAAGAGTTATTAAACCGAATCCCTTGAAATATAAAGGCTGGAAGAGTTCCAGTTGAGGTAGGATTCTGCTAACGGATCAAGTCTCTCGCAAGAACATCTCCTGACACAGGTTGCTGACATTTCGCGATAATTCTTCACTGCAGCTTCTAATTTCAGTTCAATCTTTTGTTCTGGATAAGTATAGATCCTTATGGACTCGATGTTCACATACCTGACTTATTTAAACGAACTCTGAGACTTCTAGATAAACTCACTGTTGTTATAGATAAATTCAATAATTATTTTACATTCATCCAAAATTACAAATATAATGATAGGATAAACTCCATCATTTAGTTACCTAGTCCTAGCAAACTTTTGTATTTACAATCTCCCCATTTGATGGATTAGTGACGAAACCAGCTTGATGAATGTAAATTCTCTGTAAACATTGCAAACAACAGACGTAAACAAAAACAAATAGCATAAACTTCTAAACAATCTCAACTTAGTAAAACTACTGACTTAGAAACTCAAAGATACTGTCAGGGTTAAACAAGTTCTAAGTATTAGAATAAAACATAACCAAATGAACAGAACATATTGTTAGAATTACATTTAAACAAAAACTGACAATAAAAGATAAGAAGCGATAAAAGATAGATTTTATGCTGCTGCTGCTACTCCCCCCAATTGCTTCTCCCCCTTTTTGTCATCAATTAGCCATGGGGTTCTACTGCTTTTCATTTGAACCAGCTACATGGTGCACTACTTGTTGCATGTCCAAAAAGAGCTGAACCAGTCTATCATTGGCTTGAATGCAATCAGAACGAACATCGGCTAGTTGCTGCTCTAATTTGGACTGACTTGCCTCCCATTTAGTAGTGAATGTATCCAACTTTTGGGACAAAAGAGTGTTCTACTCAAGAACTTGAGCCATAGGTATAGAAGGTTTAGGAGGTGAGGAAGTAGATTCAGTAGTGAGCTATTTATTCTTAGTAAGCACTGTCTTGGATTTGACTACGATGATAGTTGAGATAGAACTTGCCATTTTCATTGTGGGCTCATTGTTCCTAAGAAGAACTTGGGCTTTCATAGCCAATTTAGTGATTAAGTCACCAAAAGGCAAATTCAGCTATTTTTCAACATGAGAACGATGAATAATGTTGATAACATGATGGGAAAAATCAATTGAGACCCTAGTGGCCAAGGCTTACATGAAGTAAGCTCTTTCTAGTATGATTTCAGTATGCCGCTAATGGGCCAAAAATTAGTTAACACAATTTTGGCAAGCAGCCTAAACTGATGTAGCATATGATTCAGGGGAATCTATGGGCTTTAGCATGCCACTTTGGGCCATTAGAGCCAACAAAAAGATTGCGCGTGGTAGTCTTTGTGGGGGTGCCCATACTCTTATAAGGATATAGTGGTGCTTCCACCTCAGGAAGATCAAACAACTCTCTATGAATAGCAGGGGATATCTCAATTTGGGTTCCTCGAACAATGGAAATAATGTTGTGATCAACAAGATTGAAGTGTGAAATGTATGAATAAAACCCACGGACGACTTGAACACATGGTGTGGGAGAGGAGTGAGTGAGTTTTTCCCAACCTCGTTCAATGAAAATGCGACAAATGAGTTGAAAGTCATCCATAGGAAAATCATTTATGCTTACCTCGCGTTCTCCCAAAACAGGTCTTTTGGAGAACGTAGTTTTATATGCAGTCTTGGCTTCACTAGTTGTGAAGTGTTCAAAAGTATCACCGGATGGTCCTGTTGCGGGTGGAGGAGGAGAAGGGACTGAAGTCTCTCCGAGCTACACTAGTTTAGGCCCAGATTCATCCTCACTTGAGGAGTCCTCAATTTTCTTTCTCTTTGCTCTTTGTTTGAACCACATCTAAATCATCATGTCAACAAGATCAAAATAAAAATAGCCAAGGAAAGAATTGAAAGATTCTGATGACAATGATGACCGTGACATTACCAACCCCTCGGATTTGACTCAACTTTTCACACGGACCAATCACACTTATGTTCTAGCAATACATGTAAGACAACCACATCAAATTGATAGGAATAGATAATTTGATTTGTTTGAGGAATAACCACAAACACCTAGTGTGCATTGGGTTAAACCCGAAAGCTATAGTCACATTGCCCACAAAAAATCAGCCTCAATACATGTATAACATACTCTTAAATGATCAAATAAGTCAATGTCTACTCAGCCCAACCAAAAATTAATCCCAAGCTTTACATAACCAAACTTCACAACCCAATCACAATAAATACATGTCGAAGCCTAGTTTAAAAAGGAGAAGGATTTGATTTAGATAGAACCCTTACCATGATGAAGAGATGTAGAGTAAAAGGATTACTTCAGGGTCTTAGTCACACGAGGCACATAATCGATAAGATGATGCGCCGTGCGTGTAGGCTTTGAGATAAGGAAGGAGAGTTACGTGAGTGTGAGTGATTTGGGGGGGAAAGGGGAAATCTAGGCGTGTTTGTGTGTTTGGCAAAATGCCTTAAGTCACTTAAGTGACTTGCTGCCATGCACGTGCCTTAAGCCACAAAGTCCCACTAAGACTTATGTCAGTGACTCAGAGTCCAAGTCCCAAATTTAGACTAGTACCCAATACTTACCCAACCAACAAATATTTTATATTTTTATTACTTTATTTATATTATTTAAATAAAATAATAAGAGAATAAAAAAATAATTAATATCTTATATATATATATATAAACCAATGAGGCAAGTAATATGCTTATATGCATCTTCGTTCAAACATAGTGTATCTCACAAAACAATTTCAATAGAATACACCCTCTTATTTGTAACAATCACTATGGATGTTCACACCTCATAAGATCATCAATGTTGAAGTCCATATGAGTGTGTGAGTATTCTCTTCTTATAGATGCTCCCAAGAGTTTGTCACTTTTATTTCTTTTTATATAGAGCAGTAACTTTTTATTTCTTTTCCACTTCAATATATTTTTGATAATATTACTCGTGAGTATTCTCTTCTTATAGATGCTCCCAAGAGTTTTTCACTCACCTTAAAAGTCAAACTTTATGCTAGGGTCTACATACATGAGTATCTCCTCCAAACACTAGTTTGCACAACCTCTTTCATGCCCATTTTTGTTGCTCATATTTTTCCACAATAATTGGAGCCACGATTCTTTCTATAAGGACTTAAGGGATAGATCCATTATGGTATTTGTCTTTTTCCGCAATGATATAACACCGACTTTTTTCTATATGGATCAACTATTTATGTTTGACAATGGAATATCTCTTTATTATTGCGTTGAGTTCAACTAGTGTTAATCAATTTAAGGCATGAACTCCCTCTATGGTGAGCATCTCAATTAACAATATAAACTTTATTATAAGATGCTTGTATATAAGTTTCTCACAGTGCTTTGTAAATGAACTTTGCCAAGATGATTCATAGGGTTAGTATGTACATAGGGAATTGCACAAAGTAGAGAGGTGCATAAGTTCAATAATTTATTGAGTGAAAATACACATGCTCAAAACTTTAACACATCAAACATGCACCTAAAAAAACTTAAGCCAACCAATATAAAATTTTTATATTATATATTTCTTATTTAAAATTGAAAAAAAAAAACAGAGACATAAAAAAGATAGAAAAATAAAATGCATGTCTTAGACGAATAGTTGTTTTCCTTAAGAACTCAAACCTTAGACCATCTAAAGGTTTAGTAAACAAGTTAGCCAATTGATGTTTAGTAGGCACATGTTCCAGAGATACTATTGTAGACTCAACCAAGTCTCTAATAATATGATGTCTAATGTCAATGTGCTTGGTTCTTGAGTGTTGAACAACATTTTTTGAAATACTTATTGCACTAGAATTATCACAATAAATTGTCATTGTATATTGAGAAAAACCATAATCTTCAAACACCTTTTTCATCCATAAAAGTTGTCTACAACAACTTCGTGAAGCTATATATTCGGCTTTAGCAGTAGATATGGAGATTGAGTTTTGCTTTTTAATTACCCAAGCGACAAGATTCCCTCCTACATAGAAACATCAACCAATATTACTCTTCCCATCATCAGGGTTCTCAACCAAATCAGCATCTGAATAACCAACAAGTGTTAAACTAGTGTCTTTAGAATAACATATCCCATAATCAACAGTTGCATTAAGATATTTTATGATTTTTTTTTTACTACTATAAGATGGGATTCTTTAGGATTAGCTTGAAATCTAGCACACACACCAACACTAAAGGCCATATCAGGTCTACTTGCTATGATATATAATAGATTTCCCATCCTATCATGCTTCTATAAAGAGTAGGATCAATGTTTTTACCTGAAGGATCATTGCTGATTTTTACTTATGTGCTCATGGGAGTGTGAGCATTGCTTTTTCCTTCCATTCCAAATTTCTTAACAAGGTCTCTAGCATATTTAGATTGTGAGATAAAAATACCTTATTTACATTGTTTTACTTGAATACCCAAGAAAAAGTTTAACTCACCGGTCATACTCATTTCAAATTCAGATTTCATTTCATTAGCAAAGTTATATGCAAGAGACTCAAGTGTTGTTCCAAATACGATATCATCAACATAGATTTGAGCAATTAAAAGTTGCTTACCTGATCTTCTTATGAAAAGAGTTCTATCGGCTTGTCCTCTAATGAAACCATGATCAAGTAAATAGGCTGTCAATCTTTCATATCAAGCACGAGGTGCTTGTTTTAGTTCGTAAAGGGCTTTCTTTAACCTGTACACATATTCATGATAGAGGTGATTAATTTGAAGTCTAGATGACAAGCAAATGCAAGGAGAATGCGAATAGATTCCATATGAGCTACGGGGGCAAATGTTTCACCAAAATTGATCCCCTCTACTTGTGTGTGTCTTTGTGCAACCAGCCTTGTTTTATTTCTCAGAATAGTGCCACGCTCATCGGATTTGTTTTTGGAGATCCACTTAGTCCCAATAATGTTGTAATTTTCTAGTCTAGGGACTAACTCCCATACATCATTTCTAGTAAATTGATGGTGTTCTTTTCACTAGCTTGCACCAACTCCTTCATATTTTCAAGTTCTCTCATAGTAGTCTCGACTGAACTGTCATCCACAACTACATTAATTGATTCCATAACAGATGTTGAGTGTAAGTTGTAAACTCTATAGGCTTTACTATTCGAAGAATAACCTAGAAATACTCCTTCATCACTCTTGCACTCAAATTTATGAGTGTTTTATTGGTTTCTTACGATGTAACATTTGCTATTGAACACTTTAAAATACTTTATCGTGGGTTTTTTGTTTTTCTACAAACCATAAGGAGTATGTTTGGTGGAGGGTCTTAGGATTACTTGATTTAGGATATGATTTGCTATATTTACAACTTCTCCCTAAAAATATAGCGCCGTCTTCTTGTTGCTTAACATAGTTCGAGCCATTTCTTGAATTGCTTGATTTTTCCTTTCCAGCACTCCATTTTGTTATGAAGTGATAGGTGTAGAAAATTATTGATATATGCCCTCTTCATCACAAAAAGAAGTAAAATTAGTATTCTCAAATTCTCTACCATGATCACTACGTATTCTAGAGATAGAAACTTCCTTTTCTATTTGTAGTTTCTTCAATAGCTTATTGGCAAGGTCAAAGCTTCAGATTTTTCTCTCAAAAGGATGGTCCATGTATATCTCAAAAAATCATCCACAATCACCATGATACACTTCTTTCCACCAAGACTCTCGGTTTGTGATGAAGTCATCAAGTCCATATGCAATAGCTCAAGTGGCTGAGAAGTAAGAATATGAGAAACTTTCTTATGTTGAGCTCTAGTTTGCTTTCCTTCTTGGCATGCTCCACAAACTATTTTCTTGGCTTTAATGGCCTTTGATAGTCCATTTACAGCTTCTCTTTTTGGGATCTTTGATAGATTTCTAAAATTAATGTGCCCTAGCCGTTGATGCCACAACTCAACTTCATCAATTAAGACTCTATGGCAGCTCAACCTTGATGTTGGAGAGACTCCATAGCAAATATATGAGGTTCTTGTGCCCTTTAAGATCCATTCTTTGGCTTGATTATAAACATTGCATTCATGTTTTGAAAACTGCACAGAGAGATTATCATCACAAAATTGACTAATGCTGAGTAGATTAGCTAAGCCCACTAACAAATAAAACATTATGTAGAGTAGGTAATTCAGGTATTTAAATACTCCATTTCCCTTCTACAACAGCCTTCCTACCATCTCCAAAGGTCACGGTGCCTCCATAGGTTGGTTCAATCTTCTTGAATAATGTTTTATCTCCAGACATGTGTCTCGAACAAGCATTGTCCAAGTACCAAAGACAATCTTCCATTGATCTAAGTGCTATGTGAGAAACAATACACATAACATCTTCCTTAATCACCCACTTTGCCTTGAGTTTTGACTTGTTCTTTTCATTCGCACTGCTTTGAATGATCTTTTCTTTATTTTCAAAGCAAAAATTTCCTAGTTCACCAAGCCTGAGACTTATGAGGTTGATTTGTTGAATCATATCATCAACTTAATTCTTTAGTCTCTTCCCTTTCCTTTTTGAATTTCTTCCACCTTGAATCTTATGCACTCGGTACAAGTTAAAGCAATGTGGCCTTAAATGACCAGCAACTCCACAATTATGACAAGTAGGAATAAATTTACCTTCATACTTACCTTTCTTTATCATTTTTGTGACTAATTTTCCATGCAGATTTTTTTAATAAACTGACTTAGACACATAATGATTTTGAACATTCATACCTTGACTTCCTTTAACAAAAACAATACATTTAGATGTAGTGGCAGCGGATGATGAGGCTTGTTTTTCTTTCCCTTTCGAAGTCGTATATCCTAGGCCAATTCTATCACTACTTAATTTCTGAAAGTTCAACATTTCTTCTAACTTTTGTGTTTCAGTTTTTTGTTTGCACTCCTGAAAATTTTCTAATTCTTTCTCTAGTGCAACCTTTTGATTCTTTAATCATGATACTTCAACATCAGAAATTTTTAATGCCTCAGAAAGGTTAGTTTTCTCATTCTCCACAGTAGTAAGTTTACAGCTTCTTGTTGAGTTTCTTTAGTTTGACCACTTCTTCATACAAATCATTGTATGCTTCTTGTACACTCAGTTATTGGTCAGCATCAACAAGTGCTGCATCAGAATCACTATCATCACTTTCACTTTCAAATTTTGTTAGTGTAATCTCAAGAGAAGTATTCACAACAGTGGAAAAAACCATAAAATATTTTTCATCATCCAATGATGAATTTGAGCTTTTAGAATCTGAACTATCACTAAGTGTGACATTCAATGTTTTTCCTTTACTTTTCTTGAAATTTGGACATTCAATTCTTATATGACCATAACTAGAGCATTAATGACACTTGACTTTGTCCTTTTTCTCAACTTTATCTTTATTCCAATTTTCAGACTCATTTTTCTTATCAGAAAATTAGTTTCCTCTTTTTCGTTTACCACTAGTCTTTTTATTAAACATAAACTTTCTGAACTTTCTCGCAATGAGAGCTATGTCCTCATCGTTAAGATTTTCTTCAACAGAAAAATCCTCACGATTTTCTTTTATTGTTTTTAAAGCAATAAACTTACATTTCCTTGCTTGAGGAAGTGATGAGGATTCATACGTTTGTAAAGAACCAACTAGCTATTCAACCCTTATAGCATCCAAATCTTTACTTTCCTCAATAACAGTCACTTTAGGCCGAAATCTTTCAGGTAGCGATCTCAAAATCTTCCGCACAACTCAAGTCTTTGACTTTTTCACCGAGATTAAACCTGGAATTTACAATGCCATTTAGCTTAGCATAAAAATCATTAAAATTATCATCCTCCAGCATGTTAATTTCTACAAATTTTGAGGTTAATAATTGTAATTTAGAGTTTTTCACAATTGTTGTTCCCTCATGTGTAACCCTCCAAGATGTCTCGTGCTTCTTTAGCAATCTCTCACATGGAGATTCTTTTAAATTCTTCCAGAGATACAACCATGAAGATAGAATTTAGTCCCTTACTATTCCAACTACAATTGTTAGCCTCATCTCTTGTGCAAGCATCAATATTTGCTTTGGGTTTAGTCCATTATTGTTCAACAGAGTACCATACTCGTTCATCCAACGATTTAAGATAGGCTCTCATGCGTACTTTCCAATATGCATAATTTTCATCATTGAAGTTAGGCGGGGCAGCCAATGATGACATATTCTATAGGGGCACGGATCACACTAGGATGAGTGAACCATGCTCTGATGCCAATTGAAATTCTTAATGTTCCCATGTGTATTCACGAGATTGTGTACCAATTCACTTGAACAACTTGGTTAGTTCTCAATCTTGTGACTATTTAAACAATCAAAATACTTGGAGTAAATAAACAAATCTACATAACACAACAATTGGTTACAAAGGGAAACCCTTTGAAGAACTTGTATGAACCCACTATATTGAACTCACCCTTGAAAATTGGCTTCGTGATTGCAACTGTCGCAACATGGCCTTAGGCGCGGGGTGGCTTTGATATAATTTATTATGAATCCACTAGGTAGAACTCACCCTTGAAAACCAGCTTGCAAGGGAAGGGTGCATAGGGGCATATAAATCACCAACCAATTCCATACTTAGTCGATGTGGGATCATAACAGAACTTCTCAAAGGTAAAACTCTACGGGACAGCCAAACCCATGAAAGACAATTTTGTTATTTGAAAATCAAATTACAAATAAGTTTTCAACTACAGAACCTTTGTATTGACTCTATTAATTGACTAGACAAATGATCTGTTTGTCTTCTACCGTAGTAACAACCAAAACCTTTGGCAATCTTCAAATATTGCATTTTCTCCTAGAAATCCAGTGGCGGAAATCCAATCAACGATCATCCAAACTGGGAGCATGATCCCACTCAAGGAGAGATGAAAAACAAGGTGAAAATTCTCAAAGCACTCGGAATATACCCTAAATAATTCCTCGCTAAAACTCCTTAAAGAGTTACTAAACCGAATCTCTTTAAATATAACTTTGGAAAGAGTTCCAGTTGTGGTAGGACTCTGCTAACAGATCAAGTCTATCACGAGAACGTCTCCTGACGCGGGTTGCTAACATTTTGCGATAACTCTTTATTGCAGCTTTTGATTTCAATTCAATCTTCTGGTCTGGATAAGTACAGATCCTTATGGACTCGATTTTCACATACCTGACTTATCTAAAGAAACTCTAAGAGTTTTAGATAAACTCAATGTTGTTATGGATCAAG
The DNA here is from genome assembly GCF_001411555.2 of Juglans regia. Lineage (NCBI taxonomy): Eukaryota > Viridiplantae > Streptophyta > Magnoliopsida > Fagales > Juglandaceae > Juglans > Juglans regia. Next base: position 7,262,777 of record NC_049909.1, on the reverse strand, counting down.
TCAATAATTATTTTACATTCATCCAAAATTACAAATATAATGAGAGGATAAACTCTATCATTGAGTCATCTAGTCCTAGCCAAACTTTTGTATTTATAATTATGTACATTAAATAAAAAGTATATAATTGATTATTACTAGTACTTTATTGTAATTAAAAAGATGACATATATATTTGATAATAGACAAAGTGCACGTTTCCGATTGACAACCACGTCATGTCTTTGTCCCGGCCTCTTCACTTTAATAAGGTGGCCGAAATCTAATTTGCACATGTTACTACTGCCACCTTGTTCCTCACTTTGCCATTGTGGAGGCTTCTCATGCTTGCTTTTGTATCCATGCATTAGTACTGATATTGGCTCCCTTGAACAAATTCAAAACTTTCGACATCAAAAGCAACGTCGCGCGTCTTGTTTGCATATTGATGCGCAAGTACTACAATAATTAAATATTGTTCAACCCCACGTTGGTTAATTATAAACATCACAAAAAATATTTGCAGTAAATTTCTTGCAAGTGATAGAAAACTGTGAGTACCATTCGATGGCAGTTTTTTTCATTAAAAGAAATATCTGGGTTTCCATACATTTGTGACCATTTTATCCATCACAAACAAGTATATCTATCGTAGTTAAGTGCTATCCACCTTGATAATTAAGTTTAAAGGATAGCTACAATATATATATATATACATATAATATTGATATGCTGAAACTGTTGGAAATATTTTCAAAATAATATATATCTAATATTTATTATTAATAATATTTTGGGGTTATTTTGGAAGTTGTGAATTACTTTGGAAAGAGAGAAGATGTGGAATGTTTATGAGAGTTATAAAACTTTGCATCTCTACAATCTTCACAATCCACCCGCTGGTTGAGTGGTATTTATGTCCTTGAATTACCTAGAGGGCTGGAGTTCGAATCACCTCCATGGCAAGATGGGGTTTTTAAGTTATTTATGAAGAGAACCTTCTGCGCTTGCGTGCAAAGCACTACATGCGCGAAGCATTGCGCGCTAGGCTCAATGGGCGTGGTGCGACGCCATGGGCAATCAAGGTGGGGCACGCGAGGCGCTGCAATGCCTTGGAAAAATGAAAAATTAAATTCCCAATGTGCGCACGCGGTGATTCAAACTGGTGCCAACCAATTCAAATGGAAGCTGATAAAATGTCAAAAACTACATGATTAAATTGCTAAAGTGAGTGATTTGTTTAACCAAAATGTGAATGAGCATTTAATTATGTAGTAATTTCTAATTCTTGACTCAATATAAAATTTTGATATTTTACACTTGAAAAGAGTTGTAATGCAACTAGACCACATCATAAATTAATATCCCACTATTTTACTCTCATATCACATTTATGTTGTAGGACATTATGGGAAAAATATTAATTTATATGGGTATTTTTGGAAATACCCAACTGGCACAACAACATGAGATGGCACTCACGCACACGGAAAAGGACTGCAAGGCAGAGAGTGAAGCAAGAAATGGCATGGTGCTCGGCTGCGCACTACAGGGAGAGATGCTGGGCAGATCAAAACGCAGAGCTCGAAAACGTGAAACGCAGAGAAGAAACACTGGGCTGAGACGTGCGCACTATAGGACGAAACGCGCAGCAGAAATGGAGAAGTGGAACGCGAGCGGGCTGGAGCAAAACGCATGCACTGCAGACGTGAAATGCTGGGAGCTGGAACGCAAACCTGGGCTGACTCACGCATGCTCAAAACGCAGGAAATCGAGACGCGAAATGCAGAACTGGGCTGGGCGAGACTCAAAACGCACGAAACGGAGAGGTGAAACGCGGATCTGTGCTGAACACTGCAGGGACGCACTCACGCGGACAGAAACGCACGAAGAGGAGCTCAAAACGCAAATGCAAACCTGTGCTGAGCTGAGGCAAAATGCAGGAAATGGAGATGAAACGCGAACGAGCAGAACGCGAGCTGGGGCTGACTCAAAACGCACAGCAAGGAGAGCGAAACACAGTGGGCTGAGAGGCAAAATGCATAGTATAAAAAGAAATTTTTTTGCTGTGCGCCTCTCTCTTTTTTTTTCCGGACTTATTTTCGTTCGGTGGTTCAGTTCTTCCTCTTCATTTTTATTTTCAATTCTTTTCATTACTTCATTTCTTTTTATTCTGTCGGTTTTTGTTATTCTTAGTTTCGGATTTCAGCATACTTGAAAGATATAGTTTATTTTTCATTCAGCCACTTTCCTTAGAAACAGTATATGATGATGTTAGATTTTAATTTTCTTGAGCATTTTGTTAATCTAGAGATGATAGGCTAGATTTTTAGCTTGGGATTCAATGAGTAACCCATGACTATTTGGGATTGGATTTACTTCAATATTTAGTGCTTTTGATGATTAACTTGATGGATTATATCTCAATGTGCATCTAGAAAATATTAGAGTTCTTTGTTCTTGGTTTAGATCAATTGTAGACGTAAAGGCACAATTAATACTTGAACAAGTAACATGACTTTAACATTTTTCTTTCACTTTTCTATGATTGTTATATAATTTGTCAAGTAGTTTTATTAAAATAAAATTGTGGTTCATTGCTATATTATCCGACTATGATTTCTAGGAATGAGAGAATGGTTGAGAGAAAATGAAAAGAGAAGTAAATCCATCACCAAATTAGTGGGCGAAAATTGCATCCCAAGTGTTTGTTTAATTGTTTCTTACAAGTTTAAGTCAACTTCCACACAATTTCTTTAAATCTCTTTAATCTTAGCAATTTTAGAAAAATAGATTCTCTTTTATTTTCAGCTTTACTTATGTTTGATCATCCCGACAATTTCACTCATAATCCACTTCACACTCTCTTAGTAAATAGCCCCATCTAGGTGTTAATGTTGTTAGCGGTTAAGTTTTGAAATTTATCTCTCGTTTCATATTTTTTGTTCATTGCTAGCTCATTTAGTTTAATCTTTTCTTACCATTTTAAACTTTCGTGTCACTCCAAACGGTAATATGTTGTCTTGCGAAAATGAAATGTTTGCTAAATTCTCATTGTCCCTGTGAATTCGATCTTGGGATTTACCCTTGTATTACTTTGACAGCTTCTACGCTTGGAAGTCAAAATTAAAAGCTGATCAAGTTTTTGGCGCCGTTGCCGGGGACAACTGGTGTTTAGCAAAGCATTCTCATATTGTTGAGAAGACGTTTGTAGCGTTGTGAACCTTTTCACAACTTGGTTGACATTTTTCTTAACTTTATTTTTCTTTATTTTTTTTTGTTGTTGTTTGTCTTGCATATTCTTTTATTTTTTTGTTCTTGTTTGTATGACTGGTTGGACTAGAGGCCAAACTTCTCGGTTGGTTAGGACAGAATCACAAGCATTTTTTACCTCAGCATCACTTTCTCTTGAGTCATCTTCTGACACTAATAGTACCATGGCTGAAAATGAGAATCATGATCGGGAAGTAGTGAATCAGAATAGGACACTTAGAGATTATTTACAACCTGTCAAGACTAGCACACCCTCATGCATAATCCTACCTTTGAATGCAAATGTCTTTAATTTCAAACCTGGAATGATTCCATTAATTCCACATTTTCATGGCATGGATTCCGAGAATCCGTACCTTCATATCAAAGAATTTGAAGAGGTTTGTTCTACATTCATGGACCGAACATGCACTGAGGAGGTTATTAGACTAAAGTTGTTTCCATTTTCCTTGAAAGATAAGGCTAAAACGTGGTTAAATGCATTAAGACCTAGATCTATAGGCACATGGCAGGAAATGCAAACTGAATTTTTGAAGAAATTTTTTCCAATACATAGGACAAATGCACTTAAAAGACAAATCACGAACTTTGCCCAAAAAGATTCTGAAACTTTTTATCAAAGTTGGGAAAGGTTCAAGGATCTTTTAAATGCTTGTCCTCATCATGGTTATGAAAATTGGCGTTTGATAAGTTTTTTTTATGAAAGTTTGACACCAAAGATGCGCCAATTTGTACAAACCATGTGTAATGGAGAATTTTTTGACAAAGAGCCTGAGGAAGCATTTGAATATTTTGATTACCTTGCTGAAAATGCTCAATCTTGGGACACAACTGATGTGCATGATAGGTCTAGGCAAGTTGAGTCTGGTCATGGAAAATACACTTTAAAAGAAGATGATGATTTGCGTGCTAAGTTAACCTTGTTATCTAGAAAAATGGAAGCTATGGAATTGAAAAAGGTAAATGAAGTGCATGCTGTCCATAAGAATTCAGAGAAGTGTAGCATATGTGAGGATAATGGGCATTCAACTAATGAGTGTCCCACGATCCCCGCATTCAAAGAGGTATTGTTGGACCAATCTAATGTTGTAAATATGATACAAAAACCATATTCTGGTCCTTATTCTAATTCTTATAATCCAGGATGGAGAAACCACCCAAATTTTGGGTGGAGGAATGACCAGCAAGTAGCTCCAGCAGCCTTGGCTCCAGGACCCTCTCAACTCGCAATTCAAGCACCTCCAATGCAAAAGAAGGGACTTGAGGAGACAATGCATCAATTGTCAAACACCTTGCAGCAGTTTATGCAAGGTCAAGCAACAATCAACAATCAAAACTCTCAAGCGATAAATGACATTCGGAGCACACTTACAAAAATGACTACGGCATGGAGCTCTCAAGAGAAAGGAAAACTTCCTGCACAACATCAACCCAATCCACAAAGTCAGCCACCACAAGGAGCGGTTGAGAGTTCAAATGTGAGGCAAGTGAAGGCTGTCACTACTTTGAGAAATGGTAGGGTGGTGAACATTCCAGCTCAAGGTTCAGACAAGGCTGGTAAGGTCTCTAAACCTGTACAAAATGACGCTGAAAATGGTGAGTTTGAACAAAATGAAACTGAAACTGAAAATATTTCATGTCCTGTACCTGCTCCTTTTCCTCAAAGATTGGTTCCTCTGCACAAAGACAAACACCAATCTGAAATTTTAGAAATATTCAAACATGTTAGGATTAATATCCCTTTGTTAGATGCTATTCAACAAATTCCTGCATATGCTAAGTTTCTAAATGATTTGTGTATGGTTAAAAGAAAGTTAAATGTGCAAAAGAAAGCTTTTCTTACTAAGCAGGTCAGTGCCATAATTCAGAGCAATACCCCACCAAAATATAAAGACCCCGGTTCACCAACAATTGCTTGTGTTATAGGAAGTTCAAAAATTGGTCAAGCATTGTTAGATCTAGGCTCAAGTGTGAATTTAGTTCCTTATAATGTTTATGAGCAACTTGGTTTGGGGGAATTAAAACCAACTCCTATCATTTTACAACTAGCGGATAGGTCTATTAAAATGCCAAGAGGAGTTGTTGAGGATGTCTTGGTTCAAGTGGATAAATTCTTTTATCCCGTTGATTTTGTTGTGTTGGATGTTCACTTGACACCAAAATCTTCTTTTCAAGCACTTGTGATTCTTGGGAGACCTTTTCTTGCTACTTCAAATGCATTAATAAATTGTAGGAGTGGTGTTTTAAAGCTGAGTTTTGGGAACATGACCCTTGAACTAAATATTTTCAATATTTGTAGGCAACCTCAAGACTTGGAAGATGTACAAGAAGTGAATCTGTTGGAAAGCATCCTTGAGGAGGAGACTTATTTGGCATACCAGCCCACTAACCTGCTGTTTGAGTTAGAAAATTTTTGTGAACTCCTCACTGATGACGCCCCCATTGATGTTTCTCATGTTTTTAATGCAGAAAATAAATTGGAGACTAAATGGAGGCCAAAGATTGAGCAACTCCCACCATTGACAGCAAGTTTGAAGCCTTCAGCAAATGAAATCCCAACCTTAGAGCTGAAGCCATTGCCAAATGACTTAAAATATGCATTTCTGGGACCGGACAACACCTTCCCAGTGGTGATTTCAGCCCAACTCTCTCATGATCAAGAAGGAAAATCGATGGAAGTCTTAAAGCAACACAAAGGTGCCATTGGGTGGACAATCGCAGATATAAAAGGTATAAATCCTCTTGTGTGCACTCATAGGATTTACTTAGAGGAAAATCTTAAAGTTTCTAGGGAGATGCAAAGGAGATTAAATCCTATCATGAAAGAGGTGGTAAAAACAGAGATTTTAAAATTACTTGATGTGGGAATCATCTACCCTATTGCGGACAGCAAATGGGTAAGTCTCATTCATGTAATTCCAAAAAAATCTGGGCTTACCATTGTGAAAAATGAGAAAGATGAATTGATTCCTGCTAGGATTTCTACTGGTTGGCGAATGTGTGTAGATTATAGGAAATTGAATGCCTCCACTAGGAAAGATCATTTCCCTTTGCCATTTCTTGATCAAGTGTTGGAAAAAGTTGCGGGTCATGATTTCTATTGCTTTCTTGATGGATATTCTGGTTTTTACCAAATAGAAATAGCACCCGAAGATCAAGAGAAAACAACTTTTACTTGCCCGTTTGGCACTTTTGCATTTAGAAGAATGCCTTTTGGACTATGTAATGCACCGGCTACTTTCCAAAGATGTATGCTTAGTATTTTCAGCGACATGATTGAAAACTGTTTGAAAATATTCATGGATGATTTTTCAGTGTTTGGCAGTTCTTTTGATGCATGTTTGACTAACTTACAAGCTGTTTTAGCCAGGTGTAAAGAGAAGCATTTGCTTCTCAATTGGGAAAAGTGTCATTTCATGGTTCAACAAGGCATAGTGCTTGGTCACATAGTCTCATAACGAGGTATTGAGGTCGATAAAGCTAAGATTGAACTTATTTCCAAGCTTCCTATACCCAAAACAGTAAAAGAAATCAGATCATTTCTTGGGCATGCTGGGTTTTATAGGAGATTCATTCAAAATTTTAGTTCTATCTCTAAGCTTTTGTGTGAGTTACTTATGCATGATGTTGCTTTTGAATGGACCTCTTCTTGTCAAGATGCTTTTGATAAGCTGAAAATTTTGCTCACCACAGCCCCTATCATGCAGCCCCCTGTTTGGTCTATTCCTTTTGAGATAATGTGTGATGCTAGTGATGTAGCCATAGGAGCTGTTCTTGGACAGCGTATAAATAAGTTCCCACATGTCATTTCTTATGCAAGTAGAACTTTAAATGGAGCCCAAAGAAATTATTCTACCACAGAAAAGGAATTGCTTGCTGTAGTTTTTGCATTAGACAAGTTTCGAACTTATATTCTTGGTTCTCCTGTGGTTGTTTTCACTGACCATGCAGCGTTAAAGTACTTATTGTCGAAGAATGATGCTAAACCACGTTTAATCCGATGGATTCTTCTTCTCCAAGAATTCGATCTTATCATCAAAGACAAGAAGGGTGCTGAAAACGTAGTTGCCGACCACTTGTCTCGGCTTACATTTGCTGGAAAGGATCACACTATCCCTATCCTTGACTCTTTTCCTGATGAACAATTAATGTCAGTTGAAAATTTGCCTTGGTTTGCTGACATAGTTAATTTTTTGGTGACAGGACAGACTCCACCCCATTGGAGTGCTCAAGACATACGGAAATTCAACCATGAGGTAAAGTCATTCTTCTATGATGATCCGTTTAAATATTGTTCTGATCAAATCATAAGGAAATGTGTGCCTGATCATGAGATACAAGCTGATCTTTCTTTTTGTCATAATGAGGCTTGTGGGGGGCATTTTTCTGCAAATAAAACCGTTGCAAAAATTTTACAAAGTGGGTTTTATTGGCCACATATGTTTAAGGATGCGTATAATTTTTGCAAAACTTGTGAGCCATGTCAAAAATTAGGCACAGTCACTAAGAGAAATATGATGCCTTTACAACCCATTTTGGTCATTGAGATTTTTGATTGTTGGGAGATTGATTTTATGGGACCATTTCCATCTACTTTTGGTTATTTGTATATCCTCATGGCTGTTGATTATGTTTCTAAATGGGTTGAAGCCATTCCATGTAAAACAAATGACCATAAGATTGTACTTAAGTTTTTGAAAGAAAACATTTTTGCTAGATTTGGCATGCCTAGAGCTATCATTAGTGATAATGGAACTCATTTTTACAACAAACCATTTGCTGCCATCATGAAAAAATATGGTATACACCATAAAGTTTCCACTCCATATCACCCGCAAACGAATGGGCAAGCTGAATTAGCTAATAGGGAACTTAAGCACATCTTAGAAAAAACAGTCAACCCCAACAGAAAAGATTGGTCTTTAAGGCTTACTGATGCGCTTTGGGCTTATAGGACGGCCTTTAAAACCTCTCTTAACATGTCTCCTTATCGCTTGGTCTATGGAAAGGCATGTCACCTTCCCGTTGAGCTTGAACATAAGGCATATTGGGCTGTTAAACAATTTAATTTTTCTATTGACCATGCTGGTTCTGTGAGAAAATTTCAGATTTCAGAATTGGATGAGCTTAGGCAAGATGCATATGACAATTCTAAATTGTCAAAGGAACGCATGAAGGTATTACATGACAAGCACATCCAAAGAAAGAATTTTCAGCCCAATGAGCAAGTCTTACTTTACAATTCCCGCCTCCATCTATTTCCAGGCAAATTAAGATCGAGATGAGTGGGCCTTATGTAGTTAAGACTGTATTTCTATATGGAGCTGTTGAGATTACTAATCCTCAAAATGGAAACACTTTCAAAGTTAATGGCCAACGACTTAAACATTTTTTGGCAAAACTTTTACATGAGGATACTTCCATTCCTTTAGAAGATCCCACTTATTCTCATGGTCCTTAGCTCATTCTTGTTTTGTTTTAATTTTTTTCTTCTCTTTCTTTTCCTTTTATTTTTCTGCTTTTATTTGTTTCAGTTCTATGTTTTGTTCTTTCTTTCTTTTTATTTTTCTTTAGTATATCTTTTCAGGTTCAGCACTGTTTATTCTTTTATGGTTTCATTTTTACGTTCACAATCCTTTCAGCCATCTCAGGTATTTTCCTTCGGCCCTATTTTCTTTCATGCCTTGTTTTATTCATGATTTGCATTGAGGACACTGCCCATTTTTAGTTGGGGGGTAAGGAGAGCCTTCTACCATTAGTCTCTTAGGATTAATTATTGTGGGGTCTGAATTTTTTTTGCTACCAAGCTATTATTTTCATACTTCTCTACTTAAGATCAGATAGTTGCAGTTTTGGGCTACACTAATTCCCATTGGTTAGTTTTAAGTTTGACACTTGACCTTATGATATGTCTTAGCAACTCAAACTTGGGAAAGTTACTTCAAAGCTATTGATTGATGACCTTAACTGACACAAACAGATACTTTTTGTGGTTTGTTTGACGACAATCAGTGGTTTCTTCTAAGCAACTAGCAAGAACTTCAATGAACCATATCTTAATGGCTTAGGAAAAGTGTGATGAAAAAAAAAAAAAAAAGGTTGCAAAAGTACATGAAAAAAAGGGACAAGCTAGAGATCATGCAAAAATAAAAAAATAAAAAAATGGTGCATGTACATTGGAAAAGGCTGCCTATCACCGGGATCTGTTAAAAAAAAAATGGGTCTTTCAAAGTGTGATAGCGTGAAAGCCGCCAACGTAATGGTTTTGAATTGGAGTGAAGACCTTTTGGTCTTTCTTGAAAAAAGTTGCTAGGTTGAAACTATTGTGAGAGATCCTGAAACTAACAAATGGAAATATGTTCACACATTTGGTGCACTCAAAGATCTCCAGCTTAAGTACATTTCCCTTGTTTGAGCTCTTGAGAATTTTATAAGCTTTTGTGTTGAGCTAAAATTTGACTTGACTATATTCTAATGCCCATTATTTCAATATGATTGATCTTTTGTAGAGATTTTTGAGTTTAGTAGCTCATTCTTGGAACCTACAATATTTTTATCGCATTGTTTGCTAGAGACTAGCAAAAAGCTAGTTGGGGGGTGTGATAAAATGTCAAAAACTACATGATTAAATTGCTAAAGTGAGTGATTTGTTTAACCAAAATGTGAATGAGCATTTAATTATGTAGTAATTTCTAATTCTTGACTCAATATAAAATTTTGATATTTTACACTTGAAAAGAGTTGTAATGCAACTAGACCACATCATAAATTAATATCCCACTATTTTACTCTCATATCACATTTATGTTGCAGGACATTATGGGAAAAATATTAATTTATATGGGTATTTTTGGAAATACCCAACTGGCACAACAACATGAGATGGCACTCAAGCACACGGAAAAGGACTGCAAGGCAGAGAGTGAAGCAAGAAATGGCATGGTGCTCGGCTGCGCACTACAGGGAGAGATGCTGGGCAGATCAAAACGCAGAGCTCGAAAACGTGAAACGCAGAGAAGAAACACTGGGCTGAGACGTGCGCACTACAGGACGAAACGCGCAGCAGAAATGGAGAAGTGGAACGCGAGCGGGCTGGAGCAAAACACATGCACTGCAGACGTGAAATGCTGGGAGCTGGAACGCGATCCTGGGCTGACTCACGGATGCTCAAAACGCAGGAAATCGAGATGCGAAATGCAGAACTGGGCTGGGCGAAACACAAAACGCACAAAACGGAGAGGTGAAACGTGGATCTGTGCTGCGCACTGCAAGGACGCACTCAGGCGGATAGAAACACACGAAGAGGAGCTCAAAACGCAAATGCAAACCTGTGCTGAGCTGAGGCAAAACGCAGGAAATGGAGATGAAACGCGGACGAGCAGAACGCGAGCTGGGGCTGACTCAAAACGCACAGCAAGGAGAGCGAAACGCAGTGGGCTGAGAGGCAAAATGCATAGTATAAAAAGAAATTTTTTTGCTGTGCGCCTCTCTCTTTTTTTTCCGGACTTATTTTCGTTCGGTGGTTCAGTTCTTCCTCTTCATTTTTATTTTCAGTTCTTTTCATTACTTCATTTCTTTTTATTCTGTCGGTTTTTGTTATTCTTAGTTTCGGATTTCAGCATACTTGAAAGATATAGTTTATTTTTCATTCAGCCACTTTCCTTAGAAACAGTATATGATGATGTTAGATTTTAATTTTCTTGAGCATTTTGTTAATCTAGAGATGATAGGCTAGATTTTTAGCTTGGGATTCAATGAGTAACCCATGACTATTTGGGATTGGATTTACTTCAATATTTAGTGCTTTTGATGATTAACTTGATGGATTATATCTCAATGTGCATCTAGAAAATATTAGAGTTCTTTGTTCTTGGTTTAGATCAATTGTAGACGTAAAGGCACAATTGATACTTGAACAAGTAACATGACTTTAATGTTTTTCTTTCACTTTTCTATGATTGTTATATAATTTGTCAAGTAGTTTTATTAAAATAAAATTGTGGTTCATTGCTATATTATCCGACTATGATTTCTAGGAATGAGAGAATGGTTGAGAGAAAATGAAAAGAGAAGTAAATCCATCACCAAATTAGTGGGCGAAAATTTCATCCCAAGTGTTTGTTTAATTGTTTCTTACAAGTTTAAGTCAACTTCCACACGATTTATTTAAATCTCTTTAATCTTAGCAATTTTAGAAAAATAGATTCTCTTTTATTTTCAGCTTTACTTATGTTTGATCATCCCGACAATTTCACTCATAATCCACTTCACACTCTCTTAGTAAATAGCCCCATCTAGGTGTTAATATTGTTAGCGGTTAAGTTTTGAAATTTATCTCTCGTTTCATATTTTTTGTTCATTGCTAGCTCATTTAGTTTAATCTTTTCTTACCATTTTAAACTTTCGTGTCACTCCAAACGGTAATATGTTGTCTTGCGAAAATGAAATGTTTGCTAAATTCTCATTGTCCCTGTGAATTCGATCTTGGGATTTACCCTTGTATTACTTTGACAGCTTCTACGCTTGGAAGTCAAAATTAAAAGCTGATCAGAAGCAAGGCAACCATTGGACTAAGTCCAACTGTTGTGTCATTTGGCAACAGGCACAATATATGTACTGGTTCTCAACACTTTTCAGAAAAATGAAGAATTATAACTTTTCGTTCACAACCTTTGGTTATCTATAAATAGACCCATTGGCCTGCCATTTGAGTAGGACAGAATAGAATTTTGAATTCTCTCTCTCTCTCTCTCTCTCTCTCTCTCCCAAGTTCTTGACTTCTTCATAGTGTTAGAACTTGTTAGAATCTGTTTGTTCTCGAGAGAACAGATTTCTAATTTCTTGGTTGAATAGCAAAATCTGAGGGTATTTGGGGTCTAATTTCGTGTGTGCATAACACAGTTAGAAAAATAGACTTGTTCTGGACTTCATTGTATCTTGGAGGCAAATTTTCTTGTAACCCGTGTGCATACCATTATTGGTGGGGGCGAATATTGTCTTAAGGAAAGCGACATTGTAATGCGCCTTGAAGCAAATTTTCTCTCACTATTGTCTGTTTTGCAGCCCCTTAGTTTCAACAGAAACGTCTTATAATGAGTGATGTGGACAGATATATAATATGATCATGATCAAGGCTTGGTGAATTTTAATTCTAACTAAAACCAGATTTATAGTACTACTGATCTAGCTCCAGGAAGTGGATCTCATTGATGCTGAAATTTCATGAAATCTTGACAGCAATGCTCTTAAATATTATTAGAAACTTGGGTACCATTTAGACAAGAGTTGTTGTCACAGTTTCAAGCTAGCAAGCTAGGGGCCACAGAAACCTGCTGCCTTCAAGAATCAGTTTGGACCCACAAATTATACTTATAATGTGTATCCAACGTCTTAACTAGCTTGTCATGCTCATGTGCACATGGTCAATCAGTGACTTGCGTGATTGAATTTACTTTCTTTACATCAAGCTTGTGTTCGATCTACTAACTTTGAAAAACAAGACCATTCTGGGGTTTTTCTGCTCCATGAAGGGACAACATTTTCACAATCTTTAGCTCTCATTATTTAAATCTGCTTGTCCAAAGAATGAGTGAACTGTGCCACGTGCAGCATGCAGGATGGTTTGTTTAGGCTTTGGGAACAAAAAAAGCGTGATCCTGTGACCTAATTCCGTCTACTTTGTTGAGAGAATAATGGGAGGCACCATTCTATTTTAGTGACGAAGTACGCGATGATTGGTCGACAGAATAATATTTTCGGTCAATCTCTGCCTCGAAGTGAACAATGGGGCATGAAAATATAGGTAATAAATCTAACTTTTCCTGGCCTATGTGGGCACTCGACCGGGACCATATATATAAATAGAGCCTCCTAATGACCGCTAGCTAGCTAGTTACCTTTTTATTTTTTTAATATTTTTCTTTTCACATTTTTTTAATATGTTTAAGTATTTTTTAAAAATAAAAAAATATATTAATACACTTAAAATCACTTCTTTAATTACTAAATAAAAAAATAAAATTTGTGAAGCGGAACATTTGAGCGGTACAACTTGAGATGCAAAATAGCATTTTCCATATAAATGCATATATGTGCTAGCCAGGGTTAGGGTTAGGCAACAAAAAAGCTAAACCTTTAATTCTAGTACTTACTTTCTTTGGATGAATAAAGTAGTCAGAAATTTACGGCATCTGAGATATCGAGGAATTGTGGGTCGTTTCTGAATTAGTGTTTTGAAGGATGAAGAAACGTCGAGTGGTAGTACTGAAGAGAGATTGCTCCAGCAGAACCTCTAATGGTAATACCTCATCTTCGGTCGTTAGAACTGTACGGTACGTAGAGTGCCAAAAGAATCATGCGGCAAATATAGGAGGATATGCGGTGGATGGATGCCGGGAGTTCATGGCGAACGGCATGGAGGGCACAAATGGTGGGTTTACATGTGCCGCTTGTGGCTGTCATCGGAGTTTCCACCGAAGGGAAGTGGAAACCGAGGTAGTTTGTGAGTATTCTCCACCTAATTGATCGATCCGTTCGTTAGAAACGGAATGATTCTTTTCATCGTTGTAAATTTTCCCCAATTAATTGAGATATATAAGCCCTCTTTCAAAGAGAAACTCAAACCTTTAATTAAGTACTGCGTTATTAATGATAAATATATACATATATATATATATATATATGTATATATGAGAAACTAAGCCACATGACTTTGTTTGTTTTTTAAAGTAATCATGGAAATTAATCTCCTACACTAGCTATCATTTCTTCTCAACCTTGTCTCTCTTATTTTCTTAATCAGCCCTGGACCTTGCAAGAATTAATGGAGTTCTTTTGTGAATCTAGTTGAAGATGGGAATCGAAACTTAAGATTATATATATATATATATATATATATATATTTCTTTAGGTACAAAATAATTACATATGCTTTCATAGTAATAAGATCCATGTAAAGAGAAAATGAAATAAAGAGATGGAGATAATTCCCATGCATTTTCACTTTCACTACCAAATTAAATTTAATTTAAACTTGGCAGTTTCAGCAATAATATATATAATATATGAGTTATTATATTCTCATGTCAGTGTATACGGTACTGATAGAACCCCATGTTTCGTGGCCCATGGCCAAGGCCCTAGCCATGTGGGGACAAGGCTAGAGAACCCCCAAAATAGCCTTAGGGGCATGCCATGGGGCCTGCCTTGACATGCCCAAGGGGGCTGGTGACCAAACCAGCCCATTCAGCATGCAGCCCGCACGCCCAGCGCGCAGCCCAGCGCGCCCAGCGCGCACAGCACGCATGCCGCGCGCGCGCGCAGCACGCCCAGCGCGCCCCGCGCGCGCACGCCTCGCCAGCGCGCAGCGCGCAACAGTCCAACGCGCAGCGCCACACCTGCGCGCAAGCCCAGCGCGCACACGCCCGCGCGCACGCCCAGCACGCGCGCGCCCCAGCAGGCCCAGCGCCCCAGCGCCCAGCGCCCAGGCAGCCTGCCTGGGCCATGCTAGCCTGCCCACGCCCAGACCAGCCCAGGGCCCTGCCAGCCAGCTCCCAGCAGCCAACCTAGCCCATCCATGGGCTCGTGCATGTCATGGTTCAACTTGACCCATGCCACGGCCCACTATGTTATTTTTAATTAGTTATTTTTATTTAATTATTTACTTTACAAGGGACCTATTGGGGGTTTCCAAATTGTATTCTCTATAAATAGGACCCTTAGTCATTACATTCCCATCTTTTGGCAAAACTCTTAGAGAGAGAACATTGTTTGAGAGATCATCTTCGGTGCAAGAGCACTTGGGCAATTTGGGTGCAATCCGTGAATTCCAAATTGATTTATCATTTTCGGTGCAAGAGCACTTGGGCAATTTGGGTGCAATCCGTGAATCCCAAATTGATTTATCATTTTATGAGTTTAATCATTCCTTGTGCAATACGTGAATCAAGGCTTGATTGTTTATTTGTTCTTTGTTTGATTCTTGTTTATCTAAGAGCAATAGTGTTCTATATATTGTTCTTGGAGGTTCATATTTGTTCTTGAAGTTCTTCCTCATTTTTACTCTTTCAATCCATTTGATTGTCATTTTCGGCCAACTAAGGTGTTATTCAACTTTCCATAAGTTGAAGTAACTCTTGTGTTGCCCTAGCCGAATACAAGTTGGTAAGACAAATCCCATTCGGCTATCCATTGCCATATTGGGAGTTGCCTAATCCATTCACCACACTTTCCATTTCTAGCTCAAACACTTAGGAAACTTTCCTAACTTCATCCCCATTCATTTCGGCTATTCAATCCCTTCAACCCTAATTTTCGACCAACAAAGGTGTTAGTCAACTTTCCATAAGTTGATTTAATTCCTCTTGTTGCCCTAGCCGAAATCACATCTTTGGTAAGTCAAATCCCATTCGGCCATCTCTTGCCTTATTGGGACTTGCCTAATCACCATACTACATTCCTTCTTCATCCAACACAATTAGGAAACTTTCCTAATTCCACCCTCTTCCATTTCGGCAACCCTAGCTCTCACTTCCCATATCCTACTTTGGTAACCCTAGCCGTCCATCCTCATTCCATATTTGACAAACCCTAGCCGCCACAACCACTTACCATATTGAGCTAACCCTAGCCGCCCATCCTCATTCCATATTTGGCCAACCCTAACCACCCATAATACCTTCCATATTCATTCCAAACAATTAGGAAACTGTCCTAATTTCGGCACTATCCCATTTTGGACAACCCTAGCCGCCACACCTACTTTCCATTTAGGACAAACCCTAGCCGCCACACTCTCTTACCATATTGAGCTAACCCTAGCCGCCCCACCTTCTTTCCACTTCTAGCAAACCCTAGCCGCCCACCTCATCATCCATTTCGGGAAACCCTAAACCCACACCATTGCCGTACACCCTTACCACCTTCCTAACCATACACTTCCATCATCCATTCCCAACACCCCACTCCCTTACTAGCCGAAATACACAACCCCATATTGGCACATTGGTCACCTTGACCAACTTTGGCCGTGGACCAAGCAAGAGAAGAACATAGACTCGGTCATTTCAAGGCTACAATTGGATTAGCAAGGCAAGTGTTTAGGGACTAGACAGGGTCCCTAACAGGTACACCATCCACGTCATTTAAATGGTAAGATTTAATTTATAAGATTTAAATTTTAAAATTTATCTTCTATATCAAATTATGTCATGCAAATATATAGTGTGTAGTATAAAAGCCTTAGAATAACAATACTCATAATATATATATATATATATATATATTTATATAAGCTCTGTGTTCTAGACGACATATATGCATATGGCCAATTTTCAAGTTGTACAGAAAAAAGGTTATGCATCTTTCTCTGCTTTATTTTCCTTAATTAATGAAAATAAGATGGAAGTATTATTTATCCCAGTTTAAAAATTTCGGTCTTAAAGTACTGACCCACCTTTTGTATTGATTGGTCTAGCTGCACGTGGATTTATCAGAAAATTATAACAAAGTAGATATTTGAAGAAAACAAATCTATAAAATAGGTTAAACAGAAAACGCACGAGCACTGATTCATGGTAAAAGCATGGTTTGAGTTTTATTCTTTCACAAAAAAATACAAAAAATAAATAAATAAAAATAGAGGAAAAGAATAGCTTAGGACAGTAATTGAAATATTGATGATGTATATTACATATCACTACAATAGATTTTGGCTTTTGTGATGACGGACAAAACCATCACAACAAATAAGCAAACCGTCATAAACACTTTTTTGTGATGGTTTGAGACAGTCACCAAAAAGCTGTAACAACAAGTTTTTTGTGAAGGTTTACTATTCAACTGTCATAATCTTTTTTTCTGACAGTTGGAAGTCTTCCATGAGATGTAATGTTCAAATGTGAAGTTTTTTCTAACAATTAAAATCCGTCACAGAAAGTAATGCTCGCATGTAAAAACTGACATTCAAACGTTAACCCGATCGATTAACATTCGAATGTAAAAATTAGACGTTTGTTATTTGTGCTTTGCACGATTAATATAATTTACGTTCGAATGTAACAATGTTCGAACGTTTGCTTAGAGACTTTTGAATGTAGTATTTGGATGTTAATGGCAAAGCGTTCAAACATAAAATGTTTAACGTTCGGATGTTTGGTTTTCATTTGAACGTATCTATTCTAATCATTTGAACGTTTAGATCATTTGTCCGTTGAAACGTTCAAACATTTTGTTGGAATTCAGAGGTATTATGTTGGAACGTTGGTTCTAATGTGAAGCTATGTTCGAACGTTTGTTCTTTACATTCGAACATACTGATCAGAAATACTAATTTCATAAAATTAAAAAGCATATAAATTGTATCATATTACACCATAAATATAACAACTAATAATGTCTTATAGAGTTTCAAAATTAGACAATAAAAGTTTCTAATAATGATAATGATATATTCATTTCTTCTTCTGTACTTGCTCACCGCCATCCATCTAGATCAACATCTTCCTCTATACTTGTTCTTGAACTTTGAGACATATTCTCTCCTCCTGGTCTCTTTGTCGCTCATACAAATGCATATCTAAACTAAACTGTCGCGATAAGAGAGACTCCAACTCCTGTTGTCTTGACTTCATCTGCTCAAGGTCATGGAAGATGAACCGATACGCTTGAAAGAACGTCTCAAACCTCTTACTAAACCAGACTTACTCCCGAGCACTTGTGTGAATGTGTCCATGTCACTAGGAGAGGATTCCTTAGAGGCTGACTAGATCTCAATCATTTTTTATTTCAAGTACAACGAAAACACACAATAAGTAACATATTAAAATAAATAAGGAATCAAACATAATATCTACTCACAAAAAATAATTCCACTTACATAATTATATTTAGTGACATAATCAATCCACTTACTGTGCTCATCAGTGTGAGTAGTAGCATAGACATAAGTGAGGGAGAAATTTTCAGGATCGTCACATTTCTAACAAAGCCACATTAGTAATTTTAAAAAATAATGTTAGTATTTAAATAGAAGAATATGATAATTAGTGAGTTTTAATAAGTTATTAATTACCATTTTATCAGCAAGACATTAGAATGATCTTGAACCAGCGTGATGATAGATTCTCAAAGCCGTTCTATTATGTACATTGATAGAACTTAAGTATTGCAGGAGAAATTAACAATGTTAAATATAAGATATGAAACCAATATAGATGTAAATAAGTTATAGGGGATAAATCTAGAATACTTGATAATCTAGACTTGTAAAAAGATCACAACACTTCCTCCAATCGTTTAACTTCATTTTCTGAAAATGGGACTTAACAACCTCTTCCAACGTCTCGAATATCTTGAAGTGGTCATGACATCGACCCTTGTAATGCTGAAATAATGTAACTATCAACTCATTCACAGTTTGCACATCCTCGCTACGACCAAAATTGAGGTTGAATTCATCCTAAGAAGTGAATTGCGTCAAAAATATGAAATCAAAACATCTCTAAAAAAATTTACATTCGTATATAAACTCACCAGTACACGACTCCAAATGTGATCCTTAACATCATTCGAAACATCTCTCCATGATCGCACATAAAATGGGGCATAAGTCCAGACTAGTGAGCTGACATAGGAGGAGAGCAATGATGCACTATCATCCACTCCCCCAATGAAATTATCAGAAATGTAGACCTTGATTTTTCCATGCCTTCTATTTTTTTTCCAGAGCAAGACGTCAGCTAATATTTTTAAAATTATTAAATACAGTCCCCAAATGATTGAAATATAAATAATTATCAAAAAAATTTATTTACTAATAGGTGTTGACTGGTTGTCTGTCTCTTATATATCAACTTGTTCAGGAACGGAGTCCTCAGTTGGGGAGTCGTGAACGGGGGTTTGGGACATGGGGGAGGAGGCACATTTTTTCGTTATCGTTTTGGTGGCATCCTTGAAATGAGTAATAGTTTAAAAAAATTAGTATAAAATAATTTATAAAAAATGTATTGTATTGTCACCTACGTAAATAAAATATTTAATCATTTTACTCTTTATCTCCATATGTATTTTTCATGCTTGTTTCAGAATCGACTTCAATAATATTTTTGTCGTCATCATCTTCTTCTTCATCGACTTCATTTTCAGACTCTTCTTCTTCTTCTTTCTCACTTACTTCATGAAGTGAATAATCTTTTAATACAGATGGGTCGAGATGTACGAGTGGAACGTAATCTCTATATAGGGGGATTAGTTCAAGTGCACCGTAGTCAATAAATAAATTAATACCTTCTCCATCTTCCTGGGAGGCCTCTATAATCGAAAAGTCATCTTTATCTCCACTATGATCGTGATCCGCTACCATTCCAACATCATAGATATTCCAAGGAACAAAGTTTTGTACAACTCGCCAAGTTATCTCTCAACTATCTTCATCGGCCTCTTTCATTGGATCAACCAAGTAATAGACTTGGGTAACATGACAAGCTAATATGAATGGATCATCTTCGTACCATTTACGTATAGTATTTACATTCGTAAAGTGACTATCCTTATGTATCAAAACCCGACCACCGCCTAGATCCCACCAATCACATTTAAAAACATATGTCACATTCCCACCTAGGTCTCGCCAGTCACATCCACGTGCATACAAATCATAGTCATTTCCAAGTCTATTGGCAAGACGTATCCAACTTTTATCCATTTCTAAAAAAACCTATCGACTAGTATAATGCAAACTAATTTCACATGCATCACATGCTCCAATTCTCACTGCTCTTTAGATAAAGGTAGTTAGTCCTATCCCATTCGAGATTATATCATCCATATTGCACAAATCTTGTCACTCTTCTACTTTCCACATCAATAAAAATTGCGGCAGCACCTCCCCATGGTTCTCCAAGTATACATGTTCACAGACAGGGATTACCACCCTACAAATAATATACCCAAAGAACAAATGATGAAGGCACCGAAATTTCATAACAACATATTCACTGTATCTTTTTTAAATTCATAATATATTCACAACAAGTTACCAATATATTCACAATATATGTAAAAAATCTCAACATATTTTTATTAAATTAAAAACATATTCACAACAAATTTTGAATATGTAACGCCCCAATCCCAGATGAATCGGAAAAATACTCCTTGTCACTAAAAATCCATTTTCAACCATATAGTTATAGACTCCAAAGTTTTCAATGACACGTACAGCTCATTGTTTCAAATCAACTACTCTAATAAGATTAATCTAAACACCACAAAAATCTCAAATTTAATATCAACATTCCAAGATACCAAGTCAACAAAGCAAAATAGAACTATGGAATAAAATCTCCAATAACCAAAATATCATCTTTGTACTTAATCCACTATGCTCAAGTAGCCTTATACACGACTTCTAGTCTTGATCCTCAACTGTACTGTCAAAACTATCTGAAAAATGTTATGAAAACAATAGGTGAGTTATCACAACTCAATAAGCAGAGAACATATACTAGTATGTAAACATGAGACTTTTTAGAAAGTTCGGTATACACTAACAAAACATTTCATTTTCACGTGCAGATCTCATAAACGTGTTATCAGAAAATTAGAGTGACTTTTTAATCTTTTCCTACTCAAAAACCAATTGTTCATATTCAAATTCAAAAACGCTTTGGCATAACATAATTATACATCTTCATCTTATCATATCATATCATATACTATGTTTAACCCCCGTGGTATGGTTGTGCTATTCCCTGTGGCCAAACCAAGCAATATTATATTGTGAAACTTCCTATTTTTCAATCTCGGAGCCCCACAAGAAAGAACACATAAAAGACCACTTTGTTGCCAAAGTGGGTGCACTCATATCATATCAAATAATGTTGGTACCAACCATATCATATGAACCAGTATCATCATATCAAAACCATATCCATAATCAGAATCAAAACATATAAGTATGCCAAAGGTTTTTCATATCCATATCATATCAAACCACGTATTGAATATATTCATATAATTTCCATTTGATCAAAAACGGATCCAAATCATTTTCATATCATATGTACAAAAATTCAGAGATATCATGTTCACACTTTTGCATATTTCATAAACATGTCAAATATTGCTCATGTCTACACTATTCATGTGAAAAGCATTTATTTTCTCTTTCATACATATCTTATGAGGGAATACAAAACATATACTGAGGTTGTTTTTCACAGTTTCTTTCTAAAACAACATGCATATTTTTATAAACCAACCCCAGTTCATTTCTTCTTATGCAAATCTAAGGTCGTGCACGGGGCCTTGCATGGTTGTTCATACATGTGTTTCAGAGCATGGCTGTAGTGGCGCGGGTGAGTGTGAATTTGAGTGTGTGATGGAAAAGAAAAGGAAAACAAAACAAAACTCGAGAGACGTGGGGAAAAATGGATTTGAGCAGGAGGGATTTTCAAAAGTGAAGAAACCGAAAGGAAAGCAAAAAAATAAAAAAAAGGTCTGGCAAAGAAAATTGCAGCTAGGGAAAAAGACACCTACCAAAATGACATTGTTGTGGGCCAGGCCTCACTTCTTGTTTGAGTTTAGGCTCTAGGGATTACATCCTCCTCCCCTAAAGCAAAGTCTAAAATTCTTATTCCTCATGATCCTTGCCTATTTTAATTGTCGATCGCTATGTCTAATACTTCCATATTCTAACTTGTCAATATTTTCGTAGGTGCCTTAAATACCTTAAAATCTTCTTGATATACCCATTCATGCACCTAGTGTCGATTTTCATACACCTCGGGTCCAGTTCAAGCCTAAAAATATAGACCTCAATAATGCATTTCAAAGCCTAATAATAAATTTCAAATTCTCCACATAAGATAATAACCTCATACAAAAGTAAAATAAACTCTCAAACCATCGTATTACCAAAATCCACGTGTCTATTGTGCACTTTAACAAGTTGTAGTCCTAAACACATTGTATCTCCATTTAATCCATCTTGAAAGAACTAACCTCCACGATAAACCAGTCCATAGATTTCTAAACTGCCAGATCTAAATTCACAAATTATAATCACCTGATTGTAGCCTCTAAAACATCAATATCACAAGTGTAAACCTCAGGTTCCTAACCATAACTCGTTCCAAGAAGTCAACCTTAAATCTAAACCTTAAATGTTGTCAGAATCATTTCTTACAGTCCATAGAATATGCCTACTAGAATTAAAATATCATATGTCATAAAAAATCATTTCCCTAAAATATGCAAAATCTAAAACCTCAGATTCCATGGGACATATTCCATAGGTCCGCATGTGCAAAAACCTTACATATCATAAACAAAAATCATATCCGGGTGTCCACAAAATTCTAAGACCCTAGATCTCATCAAAATCAACTTTAAAATATGCAGCATCTCTAAACGTTAGATTTAGAAAAACTTCATCCATAAAATCTATAGAATCTCAAACTTTAAATATCATCACACTCCTACTCTAAATACTCTCTTTAATTCTCAGTCGTGCTCAAATCCGAAATGTTTCACAACCGACGACGAGATGGGATGTAGAAAAACATAGATTTTAATAAACGTTTCAAAATATAAAGTTCATATAAACATATGCAAATGTTTTAACCATAAAAGGAATATGTATATAATACTTTGAAGTTGTAAAATCACCTATATAAAAAAATGTACACGCAACCACAGTAACAATATATTTCCAAAATCTAAATCCTAAATCTTATCAAAATCAATTTGTAAAGTCCACAACATGAGTCTACAAAATTTAAGACCGCAAACGTCATGAAATCAGTTCTTAAAATCTACAAAATCCAACACCTCAAATTTCATAAAACATATTTCCTAACACCCAAAGATTCTAATACCTTTAATACTGACAAGATTTTTCCTTGCAGTCCACACAATTCAAAACATCAAATCATAAAATTATTTCCTAAAGTCCCTGATAACCCAAAACCTTATATACTATAGTAGTCTATAGAACTTCAAAGCTGAAATATCCCAATGATTGTCCCTTAGTCTTCAAATTTCTATACCTCTAATCTAAAATTTCTTCCTAAACCTACAGATATCCAAAACCTAATATGTTATGGTTTGCAGGACCTCAAACTTGTCTTTCGGTCAAACTTATGTCAACGTCATGATCTAAACCTTAAATCATATCGAAGTCATGTCCTACAACCTACAGAATAAGCCAATCCAATCTAAAACCTCAAATTCTCAAAACCTCCACCCATACAGTCTGCAGAATCTCAAACTTGTCTCTGATACCAACTGTAATATGATTCCCCGACTCCCACATACGGAAATATGGGAATCGTGACGTCGAGATGATGACAACATGGGTTATGCATCCCAACGATAAGTGTCAAGTGTGTGTACATGTAGAAAGTGTACAACAAAAATGCAGCGGAAAAATAAAATAAGTCAACTAAGTACCAGAATTTTAAATCCAAACTAACACAAATAAAATTATTATTGAAAATTATACAGTTATCCATGAAAATAAAGTAAAAATCCAAATACAAAGACAAAAGGGAAACAAATCCCATAATCCAAAAAGCGATCACATGTCACTCCTTCTGTGGAGCCGATCCCTCAAGCTCAATGTCTTCATCTGCATCAAAATCTATAGTTCCATAAAGTGGAACCGTAGGGTGTCGAATATGACATGAGATACGAATCTTAGTAAGTAATCAACCAAACAACCCATGAGAAAAAAAAATACATTAATGCAACCAACATGTATGCGTGCACATGATGAAACATACATGAGGCCAAAACCATTATTTTCCCACAAAATGACCCTTTTTCCAACGCATGCCAAAAATCTCATTTGACCCAGAATATGCCATTAAATGCCATTCGACATTTTCCAAGAAAACGGCCCAATCATAAACCGACCATTTTCCTAGAAAATAGTGCTCGTATCCATTAAAGCACAAACCTCCATTTTCCCATAAAATGACCTAACATATTCATTTATCAATCACCGTAGGCGAGAATCACAGGCATGACTACCATCATCCCTACCGTGTGCACTGTAGGCGGGAATCACAGGCGAGACTACCACCATCCTTACAACTTGCATTGTAGGTGAGAATAACAGGCAGGACTACCACCATCCCTACTTACCACCATCCTTACTACATGCACCATAGGCGGGAATCACAGGCAGGACTACCACCATCCCTACCGGTAACACTATAGGTGGGAATCACAGGCTAGACTACCACCATCCCTACAGTTCATTTTCCTTTCTCTTATTCCTTTCAATCCATTCAAATACACAAGTACCCAAAATCCCTTTCTTCACACGAAAGCCCAGTTTTAATCTTTAACACATGAGCATGCATGAACCCAATGATGAATGTCATGTCACCAACATAACATATAAAATATCCAAACATGACAAAAAAACATCAAGCATAAACCAATTCCATAAACCAACCCATCCTCAAATCCAACCCGACCCCCGTACTCCTCGGACTCAAAGTTCGGAACGACCAACCAGACTGCAGAAAATATGTTAGTGCAAAAATATATTCAAATCTCACAAAGTTCTTTGGAAAATTACTTATAGTGATGAAATATAATTTTTGAATAATCAAGGAGGTGCGAAAGGTGGTGGAACAAAAATGTAACAGTGTAATTTGAACTATGGTCGTGGGTCTCAAAAGGCTAAATTTTGAATAGGAACAAACTAAGACTTGGGATGGCTAGGGAAAGGCTTAGAGGTGTTGGTGAAGCAAATGGTGGTGCTGGTTGGCTGCGGGTGGCAACGTGGGCTGTGGTTGGAAGCCAAGATACCCAAATCAGAAAATGAGCTACAGGGGCTTCAACGGTGGAGGATCGAAGCTGAGGTTGGGTGGTTTAGGTGGCTGGAGGGCCAATGGTGGGTGGTGAAAAGATGGTGGCCAACAACAGCAAGACAGTGAGGCTAGAACAAAAAAGGGCTGTGGCTTGGATTCCCTCATTCCGGTTAACGGTGGCATGAGAGGAGCTAAGGTTGGAAGGGGAGGAACGCCAGTCGGAGGGGAAGAGAATGGGCTAGGTGGTGTTGGCCACGCTGGTGTGCAGCAGTGCATTGGAGGGGATGAAGAAACAGACGGGGGAGGGGGGGGGGGTCGCGCTGGAGGAGAGAATTAAAGGAAAAGAAGGAAAAAGAGAAAATAGGTGAAAGAAAAAGGGGAAAAAAAAGTGAGGAAAAGAAATGTGGTTCAGTCCTCACAACTTGGGTAACAAAATTGATCCAACGAAAATAATTTTAAAACGGTGAGTTAAATAAAATAATTTAAACGTAGTGACTAAATAAAAATCAAATAATAAACTAATTAAAACTAAATAGCAATTTAAATAATAAACAATAATTAATAACAATAAAACACATTGAATTAACAGTTAAAAATCTTAAAATAATACCACCTAAATCATTTGAAATTTAAAACAAGAAAGGCCACAATGTTAATTAATTAAATAATTTACTTAATTAAATTACACGTAAATACGAGGTATCACAGATAACACCCCCGTCCTGGATAGATCAGAGAGTTACTCATTGTCACTCAAAATCATTTTTCAATCATATAGTTATAGACTCCAAAGTTTACAATGACAAGTACAACTCACTGTTTCAGATCAACTACTCCAATAAGATTAATCTAAACACCACAAAAATCTCAAATTTAATATCAACATTCCAAGATACCAAGTCAGCAGAGTAAAAAAGAACTATAGAATAAAATATCCAATAACCAAAATACCATCTTTCTACTTAATCCACTATGCTCAAGTAGCCTAATACATGATTCCTAGTCTTGATCTCTAGCTATACCATCAAAATTATTTGAAAAATATTATGGAGATAACGGATGAGTTATCAATAAATCAGTAAGCAGGGAACATATACTAGTATGTAAACATGAGCCTTTTTAGAAAGTTTGGTATGCAGTAATAAAACATTTTATTTTCATATGCAAATTTCAGAAACGTGTTATCAGAAAATCAGAGCAACGTTTCAATCTTTTTATACTAAAAAACCAACTATTCATATTCGAAGATCTTTTTCATATTCAAAAACGTTTTTCTTTTTTTTGAAAGAAACATACTCATTTCATTAATGAACCGAAGTTATAAATGTGACTTATCAATACAAGAAAATCCAGTCTATAAGCCAACTTACGCAACAGGTATGGGGCTTCCCCACACACAAAGTCTTTTGTAGCGGACATTGTCTTAACTTCTAATCAAACTCTCTCATAACAGAGAAAGCGCTCTGTAAAACAGAACTTAAAGGCCCTCTCTATCCTCCTAGGGAAGAAGAGTACGGGACACTGCTATGGACACCAAATCGAATAGCCTATTCCTATTTTATTAAAAACTAAACTAACAAACAACTACAAATAACCACATTAACAACTACAAGACCACAAGCACTGGTGAGACGCCAGACACGTCACACCCACCGCAAGCATCGTCATCTCGAGCCCTAGTGGAACGAGCACCCAGCTTACGTACGGACCACAACAGTCCGGCCGTACAATCACCTACCGTAGCATCACCCACCACTCTCGAAAGACTTTAGCCCCGGATTACGTCAGATCCAAAGGCCCAAACCTCACTCAGGTCAACAAAAAAAAACACCAAAAACAGAAATAAAACAACTACAAAACACTGAAATGGACAACAAGAAAGAAACAAAAAAATAAAAACGGATGAACAGTGCACAATGGTCATCTTCATCTTATCATACCATATTGTATCGTATTATATCATATCATATACCAAGTTTGACCCCGTGGTAGGGTTGTGCCATCCCCGACTGCCAAACCAGGCAGTATCATATTGTGAAACTTCCCATTTTTCAATCTCGGAGCCCCGAGTGTGCACACAAGAAAGAACACATAAAAGACAACTTTGTTTCCAAAGTGGGTGCACTCATATGATATCCTGGTATCAACCATATCACGTGAATGAGTATCATTATATCATAACCATATCCAGAATCAGAATCAAAACATAAAAATATGCCAAAGGTTTTTCATATCCATATCATATCAAACCATGTACTGAACATATTCATATCATTTCCATTTGAATAAAATAGATCCAAATCATTTTCATATCATATGTACAAAAATTCACAGATATCATATTCGCTCTTTTGCATATTTCAAAAACATGTCAAATTTTGCTAATGTCTATACTATTCATGTCGAAAGTATTTCTTTTCTCTTTCATACATATCTCATGAGTGAATGTAAAACATATACTGAGGTTGTTTTTCACATTTTCTTTACAAACCAACATTAGTTCATTTCTTCTTATGCAAATCTAGTATAGAAATCCCGCTTACCTAGACTTTTTAATTTTTCTGAATCTTCCCACAACCGTGCCAAAAGAATATCAATTGCCACATATACAAAATACTAAATGATACTAAGCTTCTAGAAGGACTATTATAACTCTCTATCTACTTAAAAAAAAACATACTCGGAAGTAGCTTTAACAATTATTTAGTTATCAAAAATATAATAAATACTATCATCCATTAAATATAATATTAACTTATTAATATAATTTTATCATATATGAAAAACAACTAAAATTCATTTTAAAAATTAACTTAATCATATTTAGAACTCATATATTTATAAACTATTATTGAAATCATAATTTAATACTACTAAGATGTAATATAGTAAGAAATTGTAAATTTATTAAAAAAAAGTAATTCATAATTATCCTTAATCATATATAATTTAACACCATCAAGAACTTATATCATATAATCGGCTAAAAGTATTTAAAACAAAAGATTAAATACTTACAATTTACATCTTAATGAAATACTTATATCAAATTCAAATAATGTAAAAAAAAAAGAAGGAAAAACTCTTTTTTTTTAAAAAAAAAAAGAGCAGGAAGTCACATGTCTAATAGTGACCCCTTCCAAATTTATTAATAAAACCCTCACTTATGGCGGAGGAATATCGTGGTGACAAGAAAAGACCATGAGAAAACCCATCAGGCCCACAACAAAGAAAAGCAAAACAAAGGCAAACTTATAAATTGACTATAAACAATAACCACAAAACCCAGAATAAAAACTAAACTCTTAAAGATGGAAGGCCTAAGATATCCAAATGAAGCAATCCCCGAAGAGTCCGCGACAGAACACAATTATTAGAAAAAGCCAAGTCAGCGCCTGAGGCTCCTGCCTTGGCTAGCCAATCCGCCACCATATTACCGTCACGGAAAACATTTTGAAACCGACAATGAAGAGAACGAGTCAAAACAATAATTTCTTCCAAAAATCCTCTAGGTACCTCACATCACAACGCCCTCTCAACCACCATGATAACACCACCATCGAATCCATTTCTATTATGACGTTAGAAATATTTAAAGCCTTGCAAAAATTCAAACCATGGAGAAGTGCCAAAAGTTCCGCTTTATTATTGGAACCAACCCCAATAGGAGAGGCATAAGCCTGGACAAGACCTCCTGAATCACTACGAATAACCCCACCAATGCCACAAGATCCCAGATTTTCGAGACTACCACCATCTGTGTTCAATTTATACCATCCCGACAGAGGCTTAAACCACTTAACCAATTCACAAGAAGGAGCTTTAGGCACAATTGGTTTAATCCACAAGGCCTCTAAAATCTTACCATCCCGATGAGACAACCACCTACGATTCTTTACCACATGACAAAGGGAACCAAGCCAAACACAAATAGAGTGAATAACAACCTCATAAGATTCCCAAATACCTTCCATTCGACCAAGGCATCTTCTCCTCCATAAGCGCAAAGTAACAACTATGGGAATAATTCCAACTATAAAACCCACCTGAGAAGAGGAGCTAGCACACATAAACCAAATTCTAGTGTTTTGCTTCCAAGATCTGCCGAGAGGAATACCAAACAGAGTACCAAAAAAAAAACCATACCTTTTGAGGAAACTCACCCTCAAAGAGTACATGGTTAATATTTTCAATATGACCAACATTACAACAATCGCATTTGGAAACAAGGGGGATACCAAAATGGCACAAGCGTTCATCCACACTCAGAGCCATATACCAAGCCCTCCAAAAATGAATAGACATTTTTAAAGGAAGACTATTATGCCAAGTCCAAGTATGCCAATCAAGAGGAGAACCTCTAATACAAATACAATGTCAAGCAGATTTAGTAGAAAACATACCTGTCTCCATAGAAGTCCAAACTAGGATGTCGTTTCTGGAATTAGGCCTGTATAAAGAGACTAAAATCTCATCCCAACTATCCAACAATCGACAGTCTTTAACTTTTAGCAAGGGTGAACCCACTATTGGCATTTCATTAATAAGTGGACCATTATCCCTCTATTTATCATACCAGAAAAAAATCTCCCCTTCTCTAATCCTCCATTTAGAATTATTCAACAAACACAAAATACAATTAGCAACCATTTTCTAGAATCTAGAACCTTTCGTGGCCTCAATTAAAGCCCAAGGCTTCGAACCCACATATTTTGCTTTGAAAAAATTAGCCCATAGGGAATTACCTTGAATAAGATTCCAAGCAAAATGCATGTGTAAAGCTATTTGCATGTCATGAAGATGCCGTAATCCAAGACCTCCTTCTTCCATAGGTTTGCAAACTTTTTTCCAAGCCACCCATTTCTTTTTTGCTCATCCCTCAAATTGTCCCCAAAAAAATGAGCTGATCAATCTATGAATCTTTTTAATAATAGCTTGAGGAACCTGTAAAATAGCAAAGAGAAGAATCGCCATACTAGATATAACATGCCTTAAGAGAACTAGTTTACCACTAGTAGAAAGTAGCCTCATTTTCCAACCACTTATTTTTTGCCTCACTTTATTCACCATGCCCTCCAGATGAGATTGCTTTAGACGTCCCAAAATTATCAGCACTCCTAGATATTTGAAAGGGAAATTTCCCTCCATGAATCTTGTACGACGTAAAAGACAATGCTTGCGTATAGATGAGATATTATTCGAACAATACAGCGCTGATTTCTGAATGTTGATAGCCTACCCCGACCATCTCTCATATTGACTCAGAATATTCTAAATCTCTCGAACCGATCTCTGGCTTCCATTAGAAAAAATTATGATATCATCAGCATACATCAAATGAGACACAATTGGCGTACCTCGGGCTTGATAAAATTTATTGAATTTATTATCTTTCACACTGGCATGAATCATCCTGGATAGAACCTCTTGTTGAATAATAAACAAATAAGGTGACAAAGGATCCCCTTGGTGAAGACCCCGACCTCCTAGAAAGAAGCCCTTGACCGTACCATTCATCATAACTGAATACCAAGGACTTGAGATACAACACTGCACCAAATCAAAGAATTCAGTAGAGAAGCCGAACCTGCGCAAAAAAACAATCAAAAAGGCCCAATCCACATGATCATAAGCTTTCGCCATATCCACTTGCAACATAATATTACCCCCATGAGTACGTTTGTTAATAGAATGAACCATTTCCAGAGTGAGGCTAATGTTCTCAAAAATACTCCTTCCAAGAATAAAATCTCCTTGCTCCGGAGAATCAGACGAGGAAGGAGACCTGTTAATCTATTCACAATAATCTTGGAGCAAATTTTATAAAAAATAGAACATAAACTGATAGGGCGAAATTTATCAAAACCTGTAGGTGAATCCACCTTTGGTATTAAAACCAAATATAAGGCCGTGAAGATCCTTGGAAGTTGCTTGGACATAAAGAATTCTAAAATAGCATTCTACACATCAATTTTAACCACCACCCAACAACTTTTATAGAATCTCCAACCAAAACCATCAGGACCCGGAGCACTTTGAGACGGAATAGCAGACAATGCATCAAAAACTTCCCCCAAAGAAGGCGCACGAAGAAGTGAGATATTTTCTTCATCTGAGATGATTGAATCAATGTATTGATCCAATCTAGGTGGCTCAACCGAAGGCTCCCCTTGAAGGAAAGAAGAGAAATACTCCACTGCCCCTTGATGTATGCTTTTCAGCGTCTCATAAACCACCACATTCGATCTCATTTCCAACACTCTTTTTCTCCTCTTATTAGCAAGGCAAGCATGAAAAAATTTTGAATTTCTATCACCATCCACTTTCCATTTTAATTTTGCCATTTGTGCCAATCGAATCTCTTCCCATCGCCACCAACTTGCCAAATCTGAGCATACCATATGTAATTCCCTTTCCAAATTTTCCTCCCAATTAACACGAAGCTGTTGCTCAATCTCCTCAACCTGTTTTTCCAATGCATCAATACAACCCAAAGTAAGACCAAAAACCCTCTTATTCCACTCCCTTAACATCACCTTAGTCTGCTTTAATTTTCTAGTCAAAATTTGAATGGCCGAACCCTCCACCCGTACGTCCCAACTCTTCCGAACACAATCCAAAAAGCTATGATGGTCCACCCATTTGGAGTATAAATGTTTATACTTTCAAGAAAGGAGATTGAAGTTTAATTGGGAAGATCTGGTCTAAGAGACAGATTGGAAAATAGGCTGTGAAATCAACTATGGCCAAGGTTTGGCGACTGAGCAAGCCAGCCAGTTTCACTAAGATGGGGCAGAACACTTTTATCATTACCTTTGCCACCCATGCCGATAAAAATCGGGTGGTGAAGGGGAGGCCTTGGCTTTTTTATGGTAATATGTTTGTGATGAATGCATTCGATGGGTATACTCCTCTTAGCAATATGTCTTTTGATATGGCATCCATGTGGGTCCAGTTCCATAACTTACCACTGGTTGGAATGTCCAAAGACTTTGGAACAAAGTTAGGGAGTTCTTTGGGTGTGGTGGAGGTTGTTGAAGTAGATACTGATGATGTGGGGTGGGGTTATTCGCTGCGGGTGAAAATCTTATTAGACTTAAGGAAGCCAATGGCGAGGGGTAGAACGGTGATGTTGCAAGATGTGAAGACATGGATTCCAATTCAGCATGGAAAACTCCCTAGATTCTACATACAGTGTGGGCGTGTGATTCATCATAAATCAGGGTGCCCATCTTCATCTGCTATGAGGATAGGTAGCAAACAATATGGCAGTTGGTTGCAGGCAGAAGCAGGAGGTCGAAAATTCAAGATGTTTGCCTCTTCTGGAAGCAGTTCGACATGGAAGAAGGTACATCCGGAGATGGGGAATCAGGTGGTGATAAGGTGGACGATAATTCAAAATGTAACGGTGGATCATCCTCCGAACAATCTGTTATGGGATACGGGAATCTAGGAGATATGCCTCTAGTATTACGAAGGGATCAGGGCAAGTCAGTTGAGATTCCCGAATTAAATGAAAAGGAGCAATTATAGATGGAAAACATGAGGATAGTACCGGATTTGGTGGATGATAACGGTTTTAATGCATTTTGAATGATGGGAAGGAAAGGATTAGTGAGATGGGCTCTCCACAAGCCCAAGTACACATAGAGTTTTCGGCCCAGAAAACACTACAGACCTCACAAAATACTTGGAAGAAGCGTGCTCGTAAACCAAATATGTCTGTCTCTACTCAACCATTGAGCCTGGGTACTAAACGAGCTTTAGAAGATTCAGTGAGTGGTATCTCCACTCAAATGGGCGTGACGAAAAGTATAAGGATAATAGAACTAGCTGAAAGGAATTTACAAAAGGATTCAGATGCCTTTTATTTGGATGAAGACCAAACACAAATGACATCGGCAGTGGCTGTTGAACAGCCCTGTCGACCCCAATGAGGCTCCTAAGTTGGAACTCCCGTGGGCTTGGGAACCCATGGGGAGTTTGAGCCCTCTCTGATTTAGTTAGAGAGGAAGATCCCAAAGTCTTGTTCTTGCTAGAGACTAGACTACATGCAAAGGTGATGACAAGATTAAAACATCGTTTGGGGTTTGAAAATAGTTTGTCTATTTGTAGTGAAGGAAGGAGTGGAGGTATTGCCTTATTTTGGAAGTAGGAGATTAATGTGATTATACAAAATTTCTCTCGATATCACAGTCATGCTTCTATCCAGGATATAACTGTTTCTTCAGAACTATGGTTTTTCATGGGGATGTATGGCAATCTTGAAGCAACTAAAAGACAAGAGACCTGGAACTTATTGAGATCTCTCAAGGTACCAAGAGATGAAAGATGGCTATTGATGGGAGATTTTAATGAGATACTAAGTCCTAATGAGAAGTGTGGGGGGAGGGGGAGATCAAAAAAACAAATGCAGGATTTTAGAGAGATGATGGATGATT
Organism: Juglans regia; assembly: GCF_001411555.2. Lineage (NCBI taxonomy): Eukaryota > Viridiplantae > Streptophyta > Magnoliopsida > Fagales > Juglandaceae > Juglans > Juglans regia. The sequence goes on along the minus strand of NC_049909.1, from coordinate 7,229,260 downwards.
GTGAATTGTTGGATATGGGATTTCATGGTACACCATTGACCTGGTGTAATAAAAGGGAACCTGGTTTTTGCATTAGTGAGAGATTGGATCGTTGTTTGGCAAACCTGAAATGGAGTTCAATGTTCCCAATGGCTTCTGTAAGATATGGTAGTGCAGCTTACTCTGATCATGTCCCTATTAACATGCATAAACAGTATGAAGTACCACAAAGAAGATGGAAGAAGTTATTTCGTTTTGAAGCTATGTGGGTGGAGGATGCATGGAAGGGGAGTGATGGAGGTAGAAGCATGGAGGGCGTGATGAGCCAAATTAAAAGATGCGAGGAGCAATTAGACTCTTGGAATAGAAGAAGTTTTGGCAATGTTCAAAAGAATATGAAGAAGGCAAAATTGCAGTTACATTTACTCCAAGAGTCTGATCCAAGGGGACATAACCAAGAGGAGATAAAAAAAAGGCACGTGCTGAGGTGCATAAGTGGTTAGAAAGGGGTGAGATAATGTGGAAGCAAAGATTAAGAGTCTTATGGCTAACAGATGAGGATAAAAATACTTCTTTCTTTCACCATAAGGCTTCACAGAGATGGGCAGGAAACTTAATTATGGGTATACGTGACTCCTTGGGGAATTGGCAGGTGGATGAAGCCAGAGATAAAGTGATTATTGATTATTTTCAAGATATCTTTTTTGCTTTAGACGAAAGGGGCAACTTGCAATTTCTTGATAATCTGAAGGGAAGGGTGACTACTGAGATGAAGGAAAAGCTTGAAAGGGGCTTTGTTGCTGAAGAAGTAGAAGTAGCCTTCAAGGAAATGCATCCCACCAAAGCACCTGGACCAGATGGTATGGACCCTTTGTTTTATCAAAAGTATTGGTCTGTTTTGGGTAGGGATGTTACAGATGCTGTTTTGAATGCTCTTAATAGTGGTACCTTCCCTACTCAACTAAATCATACTTTTGTTTCCTTAATACCAAAAAAAAAAAAAAAGAAAGTTGAATTGGTTTAAGAATTTAGACCAATAAGCCACTGTAATGTGGTTTATAAATTAGTGTCTAAAGTACTAGCAAATCTACTAAAGAGCATTCTACCTGATCTAATATCCAAGTCTCAGTGTACATTTGTCCCTGGCAGGTTGATTTCTGACAATGTTCTTATTGCATATGAACTGGTGCATTTCATTAGTAGGAAGAGGCAAGGGAAGAATGGCTTTATGTCACTCAAACTTGATATGAGTAAAGCTTATGATCGAATTGAGTGGGATTTTCTTGAGAAAGTGATGCTGAAAATGGGGTTTGGTGTGAAATGGATTGGCGTAATTATGCACTGTGTTAAGTCAATTTCATTTTCTATTTTGGTGAATGGGGAACCTAAGGGGCCAATTTTTTCTAGTAGAGGGATAACGCAAGGGGATCCCATTTCCCCTTATCTATTCTTACAATGTACTTAGGGCCTTATTTCACTATTAAAGCAAGTTGATGTGGCTAGCGCAGTAGAAGGAATTCGAGTATGCCGAGGAGCTCCAAAGGTTAATCCCCTTATGTTTGCAGATGACAATGTCTGATTTTGCAGGGCTAATCTACAAATAAACATGAATATTCTTCAATTATTGGAGAGATATGAACAAGCATCTGGCCAAAAAGTGAACAAGGAGAAGACTTCTATGGTTTTCAGCAAGATAGTTCCTACAAGTTTGCAAACTAAAATTATGTAGTTTTTGGGAGTTCAAAGACACCAACAGTAGGACAGATATTTGGGGCTTCCATCTTTGGTTGGTAGGAGAAAAAATCAAGTTTTTTCTGAGATAAAGGCAAAGGTTTGGCAGAAACTAAAAGGGTGGAAAGAAAAACTCTTTTCACGAGGGAAAGAGGTACTTATTAAAGCAGTTGCACTATCTATTCCCACTTACTCTATGAGCTGCTTTAAGATTCCTTTGTCTTTGTGTTCTAAGCTAGAGAATTTGATTGCTAAGTTCTGGTGGGGTCAAAGGAATGAAGAAAATAAAATTAGATGGGTAAGTTGGAGAAAACTATGCAAGTCAAAAGGCCATGGTGGTATGGGTTTTAAAGACTTACACAATTTCAACATGGCTCTTCTAGCCAAACAAGGATGGAGGATTTTAAAGGAGGAAAACTCACTGCTGCATAACATCTTTAAAGCCAAGTACTTTCCAACAACAAGTTTTAATGATGCTAAGATAGGTGCAACACCTTCCTATGTATGTAGGGGTATATGGGAGGCAAAAAGCTTACTTTTACAAGGATGTCGATGGAGGGTAGGTGATGGTAAGGCCATCAACATTTGGACAGATTACTGGTTGCCTCATCACAAACTTATCCCAACCCCAGAATCTGTCTCACAACCATAAATGGATTGGACAATTTCTGAGCTTATTGATGATAACACTAAGAGATGGGATATGGAAAAGATTACTAGATTTTTACCCCCAAGAGAAGCAAATGAGGTCTTCAAGTTACCACTTCCTGCTAATAATAGACCTGATACTATAATATGGGAGCCTGAGAAGAATGGGTTGTTTAGTGTTCGAAGTGCATACAGGTTGCTTTTAGCATCTCAAGAAGAAAGGTAGTTAGGGGAGGTATCATATGGAGAGGAGCAAAGGAAGATAAGGAGAAGAATCTGGTCATTGCAAGTACCAAATAGAGTCAAGATTTTTGCATGGAGGATTTGTCATAATGGTTTGCCAACTTTAAAAAACTTACAAGTAAAGAAAGTGCTGACAAATGCAAGCTATAGATGGTGTTACATGGAGGAAGATGATATAAATCATGTCATACTGTATTGTTCTAGACTTCAAGATGTTCTGCTTTCTCAACTAACTTTCTTAAAAGAAAATGTTGTTCAAATAGATTTTATACATATTGTGGAGAGAGTAGTTCGAAGGAACAAAGCTGGGAAATTGGAAAAGCTATTCTCATGTACTTGGGGTATTTGGTATAGCAGAAACCAATTAATTTTTGAAAATAAACGGATAGGTACAGAACAAGCAATAGATCATGCTCTCTTAGCTACAAAGGAATATGAGTGTGCAGTAGCAAAACAGCAGATGGGTTCTAAACCTCATTGTGGTTGGCTCCACCCACCTGTTGGTAGTTTAAAGCTAAATGTTGATGGGGCTCTATTTCATGATCAAGGTAGATCTGGTGTAGGGATGATACTACGAGATGAAACTGGGAAGGTGCTTTTTATAGCTAGTAAACCCGAGCATGAGATTATTGATCCTATGGAAGTCGAATTGTTGGCAATACTAAGGGGCCTACAATTATGTTTGTCTTTGGGAATTCATGACCTTCAAGTGGAAAGTGATGATCTTTTGGTTGTGCAAGAGCTTACAAAAGGGGAGGAGTCTATGTCTATTTGGGGAAGTCTAGTTCTTGAGATTAGAGATATGTTACTAGGGTTTCCTAAAGTTGTAATACAGCATAGAGGTTGCATGGCCAATGCTGCAGCCGATTGTTTGGCTAAATATTCATGGCATCTTCATGACTTAATGGTGTGGTGGAACTCATTCCCTGAAGTGGTTTCACATATCATTGAGCAGATGCCTTGTAGTTTTTTTCAGATGAATAAAGTTAGTCTTGTCATAAAAAAAAACTAATTCAAAATAAAAAAATATATATATAAATCATCATTTATTTTCTTTATACGTGCTTATAAAAAAAAAAAAACAAAGCCTTTCACATAATAAATGAATTTATAGACAAAAGATTCAAAATAGAACTTGCCTAATAACAAGGGTATTATAAGGAAATATGATAAAATGCATGACAGATTTCTAAGATTAAAGCATAACACCATGCGATGGAACCAAGCTCACAGTGAGGGGAACTCGTGACAATGGATATAAGCGGCACTGGGTGGATGTTGACAGTGGCGCAACTTGGGGTAGCGGTAGGGCACCGTACAAAAGGAAGGGATATAGTGATGAGAGAGAGAGAGAGAGAGATAACAGAGAGGAGACTTTGGGGGAGGGTCGGCGTGGGCTTATCGAATCAGCACCGGGTGGCTAGAGGACAAACAGCATTTTCCGTGGCTCTCTAGGTGTTTCACGTCGGCTCCATTATGGGTCTCGAAACTGAACCAACTGGGCGGCAGCGTAGGATGTTTTCTCTGTTTTGGTGGTGTAGAAAAAATAGTTTAAGGGATGTTCAAGGCTTACGGTGGTCTCCATGGTGGTACAATTGGCACCATGGTGGTGTAGTGGCTTGAGGATTTGTCATTGATGGTTTAACTCCCAGTGTGGATGAGGGCTGTTGCCCAAAACTAGAGGTTTGGATGCTCTGTTTTGAGTTGTCTAAAATAGAGGTTTATGCTTGAGTTGGTTGTGCACCTGGACTATTTCCATGGTGTTCAACGGTGGAGAAGAGGCTATTGGCGGAGGAGCATGCTGTAGGGTGAGAGTGAAATGCGGTAACAATGTGGCTGGTTGGGCAGTGTGGCTCGAAGTGATTCCATGCAATGTAGACTTGGTGGCTGATCTTAAGGATACGTTACCTTAATACTCGGTTTGAAATATTGCCCTTAATCTTAGGATATTGATTTGTACATATCAATTCTTTCCATTTCTATTGTAATGAGTCTTTATAACTTTGATTTGTAATTATTCTAATTGAAAATATATATAGACAAGATACTCACCACGATTGAGGTGGTGACTTTGCTCAAACATTCACATGGTATCAACAGCCCTCTCGGATTAACCTCCATCGATCCCTCTTGCTTCAATGGCTGTTGAAAACACCTCACTCACCCTTCTCCCTTTCAATACTATGATTCACAAGGTGACCATAAAACTATCCTCCTCCAATTATCTCATATGGAAGAGCCAGGTTCTTCCTCTCCTTGAAAGCCAAGAACTATTCGGACATGTGGACGGAACTCTTGCACCTCCGCCATGGTTTGACCTTGTTGGCTCTCAGACGCCTCTTGAGCCTCTTGCTCTCATCACTCATGAAGTCATGACTGAGGTTGTGGGCCTCTCCACCTCATGGGAGGTCTAGTTAGCCCTCGAAAACACCTTCAGTCATCGATCAAAAGCTAGAGAAATTCTTCTCAAGGACAATTTACAATTGATGAAACGTGGGACACGATCAGTAACCGAATATGCTCAAGCATTCAAGACTCTCTGCAATCAACTCCATGCCATCAAAAGACCCGTCGGCGGCACTAATAAATTTCACTGTTCCTCCGAGGACTGGGTTCGGGGTTCACCAATTTTTCCACTGCCCAAATGGCTCAAAAGCCCTTGCCTTCCTTCACCAATTTGGTCCCAAGGCTGAAAGTTTTGAGCTTTTCCAGAAGTCCCTTGAATCCTCTAGTTCTTCACTTGCCACTTTCACAGCCACAAATCATGACCAACATCGTTCCAATTCCAGAAAACTCCACTTGTCATCAACAGGGACGAGGATCCTCTTCCAACCGCGGCAATGGTTGTTCCAACAACGGACAAGGACGTCATCCACCGGGTTACAAATCTGTCAGCAGGAAGGGCACTATGTCGGCAAGTGCAACCAGAGGTATGCACGGGGAGGAGATGTTGCTGGCAACACATCTCATCTAGCTGAGGCATTTAACACATCATGTTCTCTTAATGGACAGGATCTCAGTGATTGGTACCTGGACACAGGGGCATCGGCCCACATGACACCGGACCTCTCTCACTTGGATCACGCAAGTAATTATATGGGTAAGGATAGTGTAATTTTCAGGAATAGTGCTTCCCTACCCATTACCCACACTGGTACCATCACTCCTACCCTAACACTTAATTTTCCTCTCTCTGTTACATTTACTAATAACCTTTTCTCTATCCAAAATTGTCAAACGAGACGGGTGGTGGTGACCGGTAAAAGAGAAGGCGGCTTATATGTGCTAAAGCGCAGAAATTGCGCTTTTATTTATGTTCTTTAAAATAAGGCTCTTCATGCCTCATATGACTTATGGCATGCTTGTCTTGGACATGTGAGTCATTCTGTTATTTCTTTTCTAAATAAAAATGGCCATCTCTATCTTATCTCATTATTGCCTTCTGCAGCATTATGTGACACATGTCAAATTGCAAAAAATCATCGCTTGCCTTATTCTCTTAATGAACGTTGCTCACCTCATGTGTTGGATCTTATTCATTGCGATATTTGGGGTCCTTCCCCAGCGAAGTCAAATTTGGGATTTATTTATTATGTGTTATTCATTGATGATTATTGTGACGCCCCCAAATTCAACTTGGGATCGGACAGACATTTGAAGCGTCGAGACATGCAACACAAGGTTACATGCCCCCGTTCATGACATATAAGATGCAATATTCCTAACATGCATCTAGCATTATGCAATATTCGCAACGGATGATTTTTTTTCTTCAGCAATACTATGCACCAAACCAAAATATCCCAAATACTTAAAACATACTTTATACATAATGACGTACTAAACAGCTAAGATCACAATAATAGTCCATATGGTTGTGATCAAAAGAGTGCTGGAGATTGAACTCCACAAATACAAATAGTAACCTGAGGTAACTACTGTACTACCATCTACGTCGCACCATCGCTTAGTCAATCATTTCCAGTTGGTCGATTATCCTTCAGATCCTGTAATAAGATCTACCATTCGAGGGGAATGGTAGTTGAGACTACCACAGTGAGATTTGATTACAAATCTCAGCAAGTTAACAGGAAACTTCCACACAGGTTAATGATGCATGCATGGCAGTAAAAGCATAAATGCATAATCAAATCATAAGTAATCATAGCATAACTTGACATACAACAAAACATAACGGACATAACTTAAATTGAAACTGAAGCTTAGCATGAATGTGACTTGAAACATAACATGGACTTGAAACATAGCGTGAACGTGAACTTGAAACATAACATGGACTTGAAACATAACATGGACTTGAAACATAACATGAACGTGAACATGTATAATTTGAACATGAACTTGAACATAACTTGAACCTGAGCATGACATAACATAAATGTGAACTTGGAACATAACGTGAACGTGAACATAACATAACATGAACTTGAAACATATTCTTGTCTCATGGGATTACCATGATTGCGTGAACGTAAACTTGAACATAACATAACATGAAACATGACTTGAACTTGGAATCTTATTCAATAGACTTAATCATTAAAGTGACCATATTGGTGCTGCACAGGTCCCCTTGAGCCCTGTGTCCCTGCCGATTACCGCATCACATCACAGGTTTCTATACTAGCTGTGAGTGCGTTAATACGTACTCCACAGTTGTTGTGGCCCCACGTATTCTACGTGTCACAATTGCTGTGTCTCACGTAGTGTATACTCCACAGTTGTTGTAGCCCCATGTTTATTTGTGCCACACTTGCTGTGGACACACATAACATAATGTGTGGCTCCATCGGAGTTAGTGCCTGGCGCGCTTTGGTGACCAGCTAATTAGGCTCCATTCGCAACCTGTTGACTGTACTTCGTCAACCTAGGGAATTTCACACCTACTTAGACACTCCAGCGTGAACAGAGGAGTTTCACTAGGATATTACCCCATCCTAGCGCTAAGGGTTATGATTGACATGAATAACTTAACTGGCATACATGACATTTCGTAACGTGACGTAACATGAACGTGACATAAAAGACAGAAGTCCTGACGTAGCATTACATGACATGAACTAAGACGACAGACATGACATACCTCGAGACATAAATGTAACAGAGAACATTTCATAACATGGTATACTTGTAATATGCAACATTTCGTAACATGGCATACCATATAATAGACAACATTTCTTAACATGGCGTAACATGTGACAGTGAATATTACGTGACATGAAATACATGTAACAAATGGCATACTTAACATGACATACTTGCAATGTATAGCAATACGTGATATGATATCTTGTGTAACAAATGACTAGTTCATGACAGAATAAATTCTGTGTAACAGATAAATATGTAATGACTTGGCATGACACATATGATAACATGCATACATACACTTTAGTTCCCTTACTTATCACTCATAAACATAAAACTGATAGTAAGTTAAAAGCTAACTTACCTTGATCTTCGCGCTTCGAGACAAAACTCAATGCGATCACGAGAAACTGAAAGTAGTGATTTTTAAAAATTAGAACTTAATCACTAACAATTAGGAATATAGATAAATATCAACTTAGAGTAAAATTACCATTTTACCCTTTACACGTGAGAAAATGACCATTTTACCCCTAACTTAAAGATTTTGCATCCTAACTCCAAAATTTACATGCCTTATGTAAATTTTGTCTTAAGCTCAAATATCAATTCAGAAAAATTTAAAACTAAACATAGCCATTAAAACTCTATAGGGCCGAAACTTACAAAGGCTATTTCCTTTGATTTTTGTTGTAATTCTTTCAAATCTCAAAACTCATGATTAAACCAAACTTTTTCTTCTACTATACTCATAACATATTCTTAAGAATAATCATGTTTTGAATCATGAACAAAAGTCATCAAAATCACTAAAACCATACTTGAACTTTTTGATTTTTCTTCTAAGTTCAAAACAGAATTTTCTTTCTAACTTGTTTTGATCAACCTCTTGATCCATGACTTAAAAAGAAGTGATCTTCAAACCAAAACATCACATGGTTTAAAAGGTGTCCTAAAACAGATCCAAGCTTCAAACTCAAGGTCACATGGTTAAACATCACCCAAAACATAAATTTAGCCAAGAACATCATCACTTTGGCCTAACCAAATATCTCAACGCATAAAATTTCATATCTTCGAAACTAACATCAAATATCTTCAAAATAACATTCTAACATGTATATAAGATGCTTAGGATCTTCCAATAAAAATATAAAAGCCATTGGAATAAGATTAAACCATAAAAGATTAAAATTTTCTCAAAACAGAAACTGTTTTTCCTCTTCTAGTGAACAATGTTTTTGGGCTTTTAATTGGATTCTCACCATTTAGGGTTTTACTAGGATGGAAACCCTGTTTGATCTGGCACAATTTGGTTGAGTAGATGAAACAAAGTTTTGCTTAAGTGGCATGATCTCACACCTTGATTCCTTCAAATCCAACAAACATTCCTCATGGTGCCAAGTGTCTAATATTATTCACTAAGAGTGGCTAAGATATTTCCAAGTGTCCAAATAAAATTTCACTAATCTAATTTGGACATTTCACACTGTGATTTTGAAACACTGCAATTGGTGCGCTTACAGAGGTTACTATTCACTCCAAAAAAGTTAAGCATAAACTTAACACTAAAAATTCTTAAATATTCATATTAACCTACAATGAAAATCTTTTACCAAAATTCAACCTCGAAGTGCCCCTAAAAATAAATTCACAATTTTCAACAGACATTTCATCCGGAATTATGAAAATAGGCTATTGTGCCATAAAATCCTAAATAATCCACTGAGTCTAATGGCGTAGACTATAATACATTCTGACATTTCTAACCACCTCAAATAAATAAAACTCATATTTCTAGCACCATAGTGAGTGATAACACTGACTATGTTGACAGACTAAAACCTATGCGATTGGTCGATTCGTAAAAACTTATGGGTCTTTTACGAGATTCCTAAAGTCAATAGAAATTCCACCAATGAATTTCGAGCCGGCTATTACATACACGCCTAGCCCATTGCTTTTTATCCAGAATCCAAGTTCCATGGTAGGTTTCTTGAAAAGGGGAGCCTAGGGAAGTGAAATGGTGTCTTTCTAGAAGTTTGGCATAGGAAACTAAAGGGAGGCCTTTGGGATTTCGAATTTTGTTAGGTTTTTCCATGTGTCAAGCATGCACCAAGTTTCTAAAAGACTTTTAGGATGAGAATTTTATATCAAGGACAAGTTTATTTGCTTAGGATACCCCCCAAGCATTTCATTTGCTTGCCACTTGTCACTTAGTGTATAATGGACCAATGAAATGTGAAGGGTCTCCTAGGGAATGAATATTGGGAAGATGAAGAAACACATTGGGAATGGAAAGTGAAAGGGACATCTAGGGTTATGGCACATGCCCAATGCCACTTGTCCTCTATGCCAAGAGTTCCTTGTTGGGAATAGGAAAAGACATGCATGGTTTTTCCAAGTTACCCCTTGAGAAGACATTGACTTGTTAAAGGAAATGAAGGGCATAAGAGGGGAATGAGATTTTCGGCAAAGGAGGGAAGCCCAACACGCCACCTCCAAGAATGCCCCTTCCCAATATAATCTAAGTGGGGAACTCCAACAGGTTTTTGGTTTTTGAGGGAGGAAGAAGAATAAACCTTGCCACTTGTCTCACATGCAAGGGTTTTGATTCAAACAATGGGGGAAGTGAAGGGTCTCTATATAAAGAGAAGTGTTCACGCCTAGGTGGCTTTTCTCTTGCCATTCTTTAGCTTTTGCATGAGTTTCCACTCTCTCCACACAATTCTCTCAAGTTCCTTGGAAAACTCTCTCATTTTCTTGTGTTTTCTCTCCAACCAAACAGGAAGGATCCTTGCAAGAGAAGGCTTTCGGCACTACCCAAGGATTTGCAAGGTAAGGTTCGGTTTTTCCTAAGTCTTGCTCATACACAAGTCTTTTCTCAATCTGAAAATGAGATTAAAATCTCATTAGACTTTGAGAAATGATAGACCACACACTTTCTACTATTTACTTGGAAATAACCTAGGGTTTCTAAGTGAAACCCTTGAGACCGAATAGTGAAGGGGGAATTTATCCTCCATGTTTCGACCATCACATGTATGCTTGGTTACCTTAGGTTTTGTTTTACCTTATGAATGAAATGAAGACGGTTTTAACCTAATAACCCTAGAAGCCGAATTGTTTAAAACCAAGTGATGCCCTAGAAACACACACACGCACTCAAGAACATGAGATGTGGTTTTAGATGCTCTGTCTAATATGATATGTTCAGATTTATAGCTTGCTAGTGTTTCTTTACAAGGATTTTGTAAGTAAACACTCAACTTGCCCTTGGTTAATATTTGTATATGAATGTGTAAGTCTTTTCATTGCCATGTTTGCTTTGTTCGCTATTTCTTTATTGATTGTTTGATTATGTTAATATGATCTTGTATCAATCTATGGAATGAATTATATGCTTTGAAATTGTGATTAATAGGCCATGAAATACTTGTATATGTTTCGGTTTTCACATGTTTAAGAATGATGGAATATGTATCATAATATTTCGGCCATACCATGTCTTGAATGATTCGGATCTTAGCCAAATGTTATGATTTCATGCATTGTTTTACTATGCTTTGATCCCTATGTTATCTGCTTAAAGATTGGAACATGTTTAAGTGATGAACTTCATGATTTTTACCCCTATATGTTTCGGCCTAAGCAAGCTCTTATGGTTCCATGAATGTGTTTGGATGTTTCATGTGTTTCATGTTATCATGCCATGAATTGGACATGTTATGTTTGGCTATTTCATGCGTAACATTCCATATCTCATATGTCAAGTATAAGTACGTATGTCTTAAGTTCCATTTCACATGCATTTGGTGAAAATGTTTTCAAAGAAAAGTGTTTTTTTCAAAGAAAAGAGTCTAAATGTTTTATCACGACCCCAAGTGCTAGGGCAAGGGAATGTCTTAGTGGAACTCCTCTGTCCACTTTGGAGTGCTTAAAAATGGAGTGGTAACCCCTGAGTCAACAAAGAATAGTCGACGAGTCTTGAATGGATTCTTTTTAAAGGATGCTAGAGCGAGGAAGCACCTAATGCTAGTGGGTGCATAAGGCATATAACCTGACGAAGTAAGGTCGAGTTAATATGATTCTCTGATTATAATGTATTTATCATGGAGTATGAATCGTTGATGGTGCGGTAACTAGCAGGAACACGCGGTGCAAGGAGGGGAGCTATGTTGTGTCTACCCTCTGAACAAGTATAAGAGCTCATATGATAAGGATCACTCGATGTAAATCTTATGATATGTTCTAAAGTTCTGAATAAGATTACATGAATAAAGAAAAAGTTCAGAAGTTTTCATGAAAAGCTTAAGTCTCTGTTAAGAGTCTTTTGCAAATGGTCAAGTGCATAAGTCAAGTTCTAGTTAAGGCATAAGTCTAGTACATGTCCATGCATGCATATCACGATATACGTTTTGTATGCTTGTATTAACTGTGGTATGTTGTGAGATTACTTGTTGAGATTTCTCCAAATCTCATTGTGGTAGTTTCCACTACCATTCTCCAACTGGAATGGTAGAAGTTGTAATAGGTACCCCAGATACCCAGGAAACCTGAACCAGGATGGTTATCTGATAGAAGACGAGTTCACGGTTCAGGCTTGTCAAGACTACACTGCGGATGTATTAATTCATATGGCTAAGCTACTCAGGGAGATCTTACATAGTATTAGTGAGATAGAAATTGACGCTACGATCTATCAACCCTCTAAGAACTTGAAGTTTTGGTGGAATATAGACCAGTTGTCTACATATTTAGAACGAGCCTCTAAGGCTTCGGCTGACACGAAGGCAGTAGTAAAGGATTTAGCTCTATTACTGCCGCAGCCTCGGCAATCCCATGGGGTCTTTTGGTGTCTATCTCCCGATGGGACAATGGTTATGAAGAGTACTAGAGTTTAAGGGCAGGTTTGGGGGGTGGGATGATACACAAAATTTTCATCTCATCTCATCTTATCATTACACATTTTTTAAATCCCTATACAAAATATAATAAACAATTTAACCTTTTCAAATCTCAATTCAACTTTTTCAAATTCTAATACAATAATAATACCAAAACATAATATTTTAAACACTAAAACAAAACACAAAATTCTCATCTCACCCCCCAAACCTGCCCTAAGTATTTTGTGGAAACAAAAAGGGCAACAACATTTATGACCAACTTTGTGGATTTATGTTCTTTTGTGGGAATTCCCGTGTTTTGAGAATTTTAAAATTATGTTTCATGCTTTCTTTTGAGATATTATGCCTTTATGGCTTATATTTACGTTTGGGACAATGTTTGGGGTTATCATATTAGTTAATGGTGCCATGTGTTTTGTAATTGCTTATCGCGTTGCTTAGTTTATCCCATTTTTATTAATTTTTTCTTTGCATCGTTATTGCATACTGCTAGTGTACTTAGGTGCATAGCATATTATCTGTCATGTACGAGGGTGTGTTGTAACACCCGGACCCAAAATTGGTATGGTTGGACTTTAGTTTTTTTTTATTTTTTTTTATTTATTGGAGCTTGATATTTTTTTTTTTTAAGTTTGTTTTTTTTACGAATTTGAGTAGTGATTTTCTTTTAATTTGGAGATCTTGATTGTTTATTTTATTCTTTTATTCTCCCCGCATGTTTAATTAGTTATTTTTTTGTTTTGTTTGTTTTCTTCTCTTTTTCCGTCTATTTTTTTTTTCTTTACGCCCATAGTGTTCCTCTCGCCCACTCCATGCACACTCACGGCACGTCCGCACCCACGTCTCTCTCTCAGCTCTCTAGGGTTTTCTTTTCTTGTTTCTCCACTTATATAGTATATTTGTACGTATTCGAAGGATGCTTCCGCCGCTGCCCTCCTACACGAAACCTAAGCCCAGTTTATATTTTTTTTTCTTCTTCTCCTCTTGGCAAACAGCGCTCGCCCTCTGGCTCGTTCACCACCCTGCCGCGCCCAACCTTTGTTTCACGCTCACAGCCTTGCTTACCACCAGGCTATAACCACTGCCCGAGCCCCACGAGAACCGCACAACCACCACCGAAGGGTAGTCTCACTGCCAAACTCTTCCACATCACGATCTAGTCGCTGCCGCCAGCGTCTTTCCCGTAGCAGCACCCCACGAATCAGCCTCAACGCTGCCGTCGCGTCCCACCCTAAACCATCGTTCAAGCCATTGAAGGAACCTCTATTTTTGTCTCCGAAAACAGAGTATCATTGTTTTTCCTTTTCTATTCGTTGCTGTTCGACGCAAACCAGCCGAGCGCTGCCGCACAGCTTGTATCGTTGGGCGCTGCATTCCATCCAAGTTCGTCACTCTCCACTCGGTAAGCTGCCCCCCGAACTCAACTTGCCTCTCCGTCTCTCTCTTCGTTTCTCTCTCTCGCTAATCTCTCTTCCTCCCTCTCTCTTTCAGTGCACTGCCGTCGGGACAGCTTCCGCCCACCGCAACTATGGTCCTCCACTATCTCCTTCCCTCACGGGAGCTCCTGTCGCACGTCGTCCCTCACTCGTGAGTTTCGGTCGGAATTTATGGTTATAAGTACTGCAGTTACGTAAATTAGTGGGTAGGGGAAGACTTTTACGAGATTACCATTTTGCCCTTAAGCCAATAGGATTTGAATGTATTTTGTTTCTAAAATGGGTTTTATTTTTCGGCTGGGTTGGGTTGAAATTTAAGAAGGGTTTTTGATACAGATAAGTCTTTTATTATGTTAGTAAAAAAAAAAAAATGTTTCCTAAATGTTTGAAAATTGTTATTTCTTTCAAAGGAATAATTGGAAATGTTGTATTTTTACAATGACTTAGTTTATTATATGATCGCTGTATAATTTAAAATATTTTGGTGTAATTATATTAGCTGGTATTAGATTTTATAATTACACGTCAATAGTAAATAAGTTAGACTTTTAAAGGTTTTTAGCCGAAGTTATTGAATGGACATTGCCAATTTTAGGAAGGGATGTTATATTTTGGGCTTTTGAGGGTTTTATGGAATTAAATAGGTTATTTTATAAATTTAGGCTTAAATACCGAAATACGTTATTGATTGAAAATTTACGAGAATTACTTGATTATTTGATAGGTGACGATTGTTAATTATCGACATTTTGAGGAAATTTCTGAGAAGCTAAGAAGTCCAGGTAAGCGGGGTTCCTATGCTAGAATTTGCATTAAATAAAATGAACTGAGGTCCTTTTTGAAAAATGTGCATGTTCTACTATGAAAAGAAATTTGAAAACAACCTCAGATATTTGTTCTGCATTACTCATGAGATTTTATTTAAGAAGAACGTATTTTCTGTCATGACTGGTGTAAACATGAGCTTATTTTTGATATTTTATTTCTGAACTTTGAAAATGAGAGCGAATATGAAATTTGTGCATAAATTATGTTGTGATATGATTTTGTTCTGTTTCGAAAAATTTTGTTCAGTACACTGTTTGGAAAAGACGTGATTTCTGAAAACCTTTGGCATGATTCTCTGATTCTGAATTTGATTTTGTTTCTGTTCTGTTCAGTTACGGCCCTGCCACGGGTGATAATAGTGGCATACGGCCTAACCACGGGTTATAATAGTGGATACGGCCCAACCAGGGGTTATAATAGTGGATACGGCCCGGCCCAACCACGGGTTATAATAGTGGATATGGCCCAACCACGGGTAATAATAGTGGATACGGCCCTACCACGGGTTATAGTAGTAGTCTCTGTTTTGAGTGCACACCTTGGTGACAGAGTGTTTTATGTTCTGCTTGGCTATCCGCAGATGCACAACCCTACCACGGGGATTATACATGGCCTCTATTCTGATATGATGTTCTGATGATGATGATGATCTTTTATGTTATGCCAAAGAATATTTTGAATGAAATTATTTCTAAATCTTCGCTCTGATATTTTAATAACATGTTCTGCTTCCGCACTCTGAAAATGAAAATGTATTGTTCTGCATTCTGATTTCTGTAAATGCTCATGTTTATACACTAGTATATGTTCTCTGCTTACTGAGTTGTTGATAACTCACCCCCCCTTATCTCCATAATATTTCAGATGACATTGATGGTTCAGCTGAGGATCAGTATTAGAGTTTATGGAGAAGATTAACAGTGAATGGTTGTTGGGTATTTCGTGGTATTAATGTTGATGTTGGAAGTTATTTATATTTCTTAAGTTTGCTTCAGTGGATTTAGACGGTTTATGGAGACTTATGTTAATGTTTCATTATTTCTAGTTTGTTATTTGAGACATGAAGAAGAGTTGATTTTATTTGAGTTGCTGGATTGAAAATTGGATAGATGAGTTTATATGGTTTATTTAATTGAAGTATTTACGTTTGATTTGAGGTTTGAGAAAATATATATATCCTTGAATTTGGAAGTACTCTAGCCTTGTTAGAGTTAATTATCAGGTTATATGAGTTAACTCTCCGGACCCTCGGGGACGGGGCGTTACATGTGTAGCCTTGTGTTACATGTCCTGACGTCTCAGTCATCATCCAATCCCAAGCGGGGGCTAGGGGCGCCACACCAACTATCTTAGATATTTTCCTTAACTTATCATTCTCTATTTTAAATAGTTTAACGTAGTCTCTCGCTATAATGGTTTGAGATGGCACTTGGAACCTTAGTTCAAGTGATCTACATACCTTCCTAAATCCCTGGACTTCCACTTTCCTAAATGGAAACTCATCACAAATTATCATTTCAGCAATTTTTATTCGTACATTTTCTGAATCAAACTTATGTGTATTTGCCGAGTTATTGACATCACTATCTCTAACTCCCTCAAGAGCCCCCTCACGGCTCATAGTCTGTTGATCTATAAGTCTAGTTATATGAGGATGTTGCTTACAAGTACCAAGATTTACTGACATCACTATCTCCAACTCCCTTAAGAGCCCCCTCACAACTCGTAGTCTGTTGATCTATAAATCTAATTCTATGAGGATGTCGCTTACAAATACTACGATTGTAAAGACCTGGCCCAATAATTCCAAGATCGAAATATTGATAATTGTTTTATTTTGGCCTAAGTTATGTTTAATGGGTCCAAAAATATTTCAATTGATTATAAAATTTTATTACGCTTAATAATTATATTTAAGCCTACTTTATATTAATAAACCGTGAACTCCATGCCATGCACATCTTCATCATCAAAGTTCACTAGAATTCACATCTCAATAGAATTCCCTCACTAGGGATTACAATTCTATAGCCCTTCACATTAAAATTTTCAAACGTAATTTCCTTCTATATATACCCATGTAACTTCATGCACATGCCGTTATCTTCCCCATGAACTTAGGGTTGTCGAACCAAATTGTCACACACAGAGCACTAGCCCCAACAACAGATTGCCTCCACCACAAACCAACCATTTGATAATTACCTCTTGGGTTTCCTTGTTGTTATAAGTCACAGCAGTTCCCCCAAGCCACCAGCCACTCCCCTCAACCTCCCATCGTGCGACAGAATCAGCAGCCTCCAAGAAGACCCACACCGCTGCACCATGAGGCAATCGAGTACTCCACGGCACCTCATGGAAAGTGCACTGCGAAAGTCGCACGTCCAATTGAGAACCCAACGTGCCCACCACCCCTGCACCTCGGTAAGTTGCCAAATACTGTTTGCATCACCAGCAACCAAACCAATAAAGTATCCCTGTCACACTGCAAGCTGTGAATCATCCCCATCCCCTTGAAATACTCTGTTTTCTATACCAAAAATAGAGCACCCCGAACGTCTCCTCCCTCGGACACCATGCACCACCAAGCGACACCATTGTGTACAAGCTCCTTTCACCACCCAGAACCTCCCCTGTGACCACCACCTGAAGCCACCATGGCCCTGCTTATAGGAAGCGAAACGGAGTGATTTTTCTTGCTCCTCCACCATGCACTGTACCGGACACAACCCAGGCCACAAGGTTTCACATAGATTCCACTGCACGTGGGGCCAACCACCATGCCCAGTCCTCCACCCCTCTCGGCCAAACTCTCTTCCTCACGTTAATTCTCTCTCTAGCGCCCAGCAACGAGCCGCCGATAGTCGTTGATCATGGTATGCCCACTGGCCACTGCCTCTTGCATAAGTCCATTTCTGAATGCATGAAACCATGCAGTAGCATGAATTTTAGGTGGGTTAGTTAAACTACAAGAATGCCCTTACTTTTTAGGATTAACAGTTGATAATAATTTAGTGTTAAGAAGATTTTAGGTTTAGGAAATATAGGTTATTTTAGTAGTTTAGATTTTAAATAAAATCACATGTTTAATTAGAAATTTATGCAAATTACATGTTTATTTCTATAGGCAACTAATTACACACCGAAAATAATAGATTAGCGCTGTAAGGTTGGTAGCATGATTATGCATGTACACCCTCCATTGGAAGCCCATTTTTATGTTCCTAAGACATGATAAAATTATGAAAATCCATTATTTTATGAAAGGAGTTATGCATCAAAAGATTTATGAAAAGTTACGATTTTATGTGGGAGTTATGCATTAAAATAATTTATTAAAAACCATGCATGATTTTATGTGAAGATTTATGTCTTAAAATATTTATGAAAAATCATGATTTTATATGAGGAAACATGTATCATGAAAACTATGAAAGAATGCGATTTGATTTGAAATCTATGATATGATATGACAAGTATGCATGTGATTTATTTTGAAATATATGATATGACAAGTAAGCAAGTATGATTATGATGAAGTATGAATGATAATATATGTAATGGCCTATGTTATGGTATGAAAACGGTACTATATTATGGGCATATTGCATTGCCAGATTGTACATGCTAGTAGTGCACTCGGTATATTTTCCTTATGTACGCATTCAACAACCTGCGGCCACGGCCAAAAACGGAATCTACTTAGATTCGCTAACCCTAACTAACGGTGGTCAATAGTGGGTATCGGCCTATGATAAGTGAAAGATAAATTGATATTCATATTCATGTTATTTACGTATATATTTATGAGTATGCACATTTTTCAATAAACTTTATGTTTATTATGTTTACTGTATGATGTGTTGCTTATTGAGTATTCAACTCATTTTTGTATATTTTTATGCTTTTAAATCACTCCAGGTGATGACATTTATGAGGATGAGACTACAGGATAAGACTTGACTCAGGGAGGCAAGGCAGAGGCTTAGATAGTTTATGTCATGTTTAGTTTGTGATTTAAGATTTAAATAAATTATTTTGATATGCACATGAGATTTTAGTATTTTTTTTTTTTAAATAAGTGCTTCTGCAGACTCTATTTTAGATTTTGAGTATTTAATAAAATTTGTTTTATTTATGGAATCTTTCGCATCTGGCACATCGTTAAAAATGATTTTTTTTTTTTTAAGTTCGAGTCAGTAGTACACTGGCTCCTCGAAAATTCTAATATTGGGGAGCAGGGTGTTACAAAGATGCTGCAGTATACTTGATGTACCATGCCTTTTGGGATGACAAGAGTAAATCTTGTGACATTAATTACACTTCAGTTTTGGGTCATCTAAAGGGAATCCATCTATTTTAGTGAAATGGTCTCACACTACCGAGGGGTCCTTATTTGCCCTCCTTTTACTAGGAGGGATACTTGTGTCACTAGACAAGTTAATGTTTGAAGCCATTTGTGATCAGTTTTTCAAAGGAGTAGTAGCCTCGTCATCTCTTAAGTTTGTATGAGCGTCACTTTCGAAGCAATCCATTTATGTACTGACATATAATGTAACATACAAAAATCAAGACATTAGTTATGCATAGAATCCAGCCACACACAACAATAAAACTGGTATAAATTAAAAGAGAAGCTAGCTTTTGTTTCGTTATCTTTGGCTTTGGTTGGTTTTTGGTACTTTGGGTTTTTTATTTATATTTTCTATATTTGTAACTCCCAAATGGCTTGTTTGTTAGCACGGTATTCCTCCGCCATAATTGAGGACTATTAATAAACTTGGGACAGAGCCGCTATGTGGGTGGCTTCCAGCTCTTACAAAAAAAAAAAATCTTGGTTCTTTCATGTTTGCATGCAGTAGTGAGATTAACAGTTCCGTAAAGAGGATCACAAGGATCAAACTGCATAATGTATGAACTCACTCTACGTAAAACCATGCACTTCTTTTCATTAAACACCATAAAAAACCTCATAATGACCATAGAATAAAGCAAATGGAGACTGTTTGATTTTTAAGTTCGAAACTTTTCCCCAATGGGTTGTCCATATCCATCACGAATTCTAAAGTTCTAGACCCCTTGGTGTTTGGTATGCAATTACTAATGCAAGTATAAAATTATTCATAACCTTTGCTTATCTCAATGTAATTGTCTCTTCCAATCTAAGTACAAATCATGCACATATGCATTATCCCAATATCACACTGAATGGCTACTTCGTGCCTATAATGAGGTTTGGAAGTACTACTGTTCATAAAATAATAAACAAGTTGAAGAAAATCTGTCGTTTTAGTACTACTGGTTTGAATTTCAGTGTTTTTTTAGATGCATTCTCTGCCAGTTTCCATTCTCTTTCTATTCTTCTATTCCCCTTCCCACCTGTTCCACTTCAAACTCCTACAACAGATTCCACACCCACGATTCCCTTATCTCTTTCTATTTTGTTAAGACTAGGGAATTTAAAGAATTTTTCTATAACATTAATTCAATAAATGCATGCTAACAATTCAATAACGTTGCAAATAAAAACAAGACAATTATGAAACCATGGACAACAATATAAGGTACTCACAAACACACCGAATCATGGTCCTTAACCATTCCAACATCTTCATCCTGCCTTGGAATTTTTTATTTTTTATTTTTCCTTTTCCTTCTAAGGAAGTTCAAGAATTCATCCATTTTTTAAGTTACTCAAATACTGCCATAGAACCCATCAAAGTACTATAGAAGTACTATATAGAAGACTTGGAACCCACAAATTAAGTGTATAATAAAGCAGTGAAATAAGTGATAATGACATCTAACTTTCAACCTCTGAATCCCAAATTCCTCAGTTGAGATAAAAGCATGCCTATTTGAAATCTTCAAGTCATTTTAATTTATTCATAATTCAATGACTATCTAGGTAAGTTCAATCATTGGAATCAATCCCTACCATCCATTTAAAAAAAAATCTCACTACAACAAAATTGACTTTTAGGGATGAAATTATTTAGAGACGAACTAAATTTCATCTTTAAAAGTCATTTTTTGGGACGAAATTTAAATTTCATCCCAAAAAATTGATGACTTTACAAAAAGGGTTGAAAGACTTGGCACCCACAAATTAAGTGTATAATAAAGCAGTGAAATAAGTGATAATGACATCCAACTTTCAACCTCTGAATCCCAAATACCTCAGTTGAGATAAAATCATGCCTATTTGAAATCTTCAAGTCATTTTAATTTATTCATAATTCAATGACTATCTAGGTAAGTTCAATCATTGGAATGAATCCCTACCATCCATTTAAAAAAAAAATCACTACAACAAAATTGACTTTTAGGGATGAAATTATTTAGAGACGAACTAAATTTCATCCTGAAAAGTCATTTTTGGGACGAAATTTAAATTTCGTTCCAAAAAATTGATGACTTTACAAAAAGGGTTGAAAGACTTAGAACCCACAAATTAAGTGTATAATAAAGCAGTGAAATAAGTGATAATGACATCTAACTTTCAACCTCTGAATCCCAAATACCTCAGTTGAGATAAAATCATGCCTATTTGAAATCTTCAAGTCATTTTAATTTATTCATAATTCAATGACTATCTAGGTAAGTTCAATCATTGGAATGAATCCCTACCATCCATTTAAAAAAAAAAAAAATCACTACAACAAAATTGACTTTTAGGAATGAAATTATTTAGAGACAAACTAAATTTCATCCTTAAAAGTCATTTTTTTGGGACAAAATTTAAATTTTGTCCCAAAAATTGATGACTTTACAAAACTATTCAACCGGATAAATATCTGTTGAAATAATATTTTCTGTGATGAATTAAATCATCTCAAAAAGTTTTTTTGTTCGAACGGAAAGAAATACATTCTAACAGAAAAATCTTGCGGGAAAATAATTTATTATGCCGGGAATAGTTTAAAACCATTCTAATGATAATTATTTTTGTTCGAACGGAAAATATTTGGTGGCAAAACCTGGAGGGAAGGTTTCTAAACCGTTCGAACGGAGTATATTTAGTTCAAACATATTCAAGCACCACATTTATACATTCGAACGTATAATATTAATCTCGGTACGTAACTCAAAATATAAAAAATATATATCATATATACAAATTCATTAATTAATTTTATGTGATTAATTTAAAAATATTTTAATGATTTCTTTTATGTTAAATAAGAATTTTAGTTAAATAACTATTATCAGCCATACATCACATAATATAAATCAATAATTACTCCAAAAAAGATAAAATATTTAATCTAAAACAAATTATAAAAACACCATATATACTATCCATAACTATAAAAAAATAAAAAATAGAAACTGTTGTGATGCGAGATCTCTGCACACATCCTCGACTACTGTTAATTGTCTCTCTACTTGTGTTAGTCGAGTACTGAGCGTGACCTAAGTTGCATTATTGGCATTAATCTCTATACGTAACTCATTAATCTCTGTACATAACACAAAGATGCTAGCAGTAATCTCTGTACGCAACTCAGACATGGTAGTATGCACTGCATCGATCAACACTAATGTGTGCATGCCGATCTCAGCACGCAGTATGTCGGCCATCTCCTCACGTGTAGATGTGCGTGATGCCTCGGCCTGTGTAGATGCCTGACCAACCGATACTCTAGTATCTTCCGGCTGTGCATCTCTCTGAATATCATCCCTATCAAGAACATGTCCATGAAAATGTGTCCTGTGCTCCGTGATAGGGCGGTGCTGTTGATCGGTCCCATCGACTCCCATGCATCTCGGCAACTTCTGGCACAACCTCGGAATGTAGCAAAAATTGAGTGATCAAGATCCCAAATGGCAGTATACCAGTCGTAATGTATCGAGTCTCTGATCGGATCCTCTCAAATATATACCCTACAAGGTCGATCAGAATGCCACGAGCGACCCGTATCATAAATCTTGCTCAATCCATGCCAACCTCGGTCTTGTGCTGCCGAGGGTTAATATTGTTGGCGATGATCAAATTCATGATCTTGAAGAAAGAAGATAAATCTGACTGCCTAATGCTCTTCGTCCCATCGTACACTGGAGCATCTGGATCAACAATCAAGTCTCTGACCTCATGATCAGCAAGTGTATCGATCTCATCTGTGTAAATTGGTCCCTCGTCCTAAGACATCTCTGCATCACCTGAAGGATCAAACTCTCTAGGCGGCAAGTTTGGATAGGCATTGAGCAGCCTAGGAATTCCAAGATATGCAGCGAGTAGGTCCGCTAAAAATGTAATAGGAGCTCATTGGACACAGATCTTGTATGCTCCTCCATTGTCTAGGTTAGCACCACCAAGCTCTTTTTAGAACTCTATAACGATATCAATGTAGGAAATGAGCTCCACTCCATCTTCTCGCTGATCTAAAATTAGTGCCCAATCATGATCATTAAATACTGGTGGGAGGGGATGGCCCTCCCATATAAGAGTCACAAAATCAGATAGTTTAACCTGCCGCTCATGTAAAACAGTCCGCTTTCGAAATGTTTGGATGGAAGGTTTCCTTGATCTACCACGTTTACGACCCCTATAAGACATTATTATGAATTTGAAATTTTAAAAATAAAATATATATTCAACATTAGTTATAAAATCTAATACAAGAAAAGATTTGCAAAATTATATACTAATAGCAATTTAATAAATTAATTGATAGAACAATTTCATAAAACGGTGAAAATAATTTAATAAGCTAATATAAATTAAATCATTTGAACGTAATATAAAATAGTCAAACGACAATTTTTACGTTTGAACGACAAACAAAGTGGTCGAACCAAACTGTTCGAACGTTTAAAAAAGTGTTCGAATGGCAGGTTAAAATCGTTCGAATGCGTTCGAACGGAAAACAGATCAAGCTCACCCATGGCTGAGTCAACTCAGCGGCCATGAAAAATACTTAAAAATGCATCGATTCCGTGGATTTTTTCGACAAAACACATGCTACTCTTCATTTCTAAACATCCTACAATGGATTTGTGGTGTTCTACGGTGACTATTGATGAAAAAATACAATTTTTCTAGAGAAAATGAATAAAGCCATAAAAATAAATGGTAAAATAACTTTTAAAGTGCATACCTTCCCTTAGGAGGAAGAGTGTTTGACGTAGGTGGTGATTACGACAGCAGACGGCGGCGATTGATGGGTGTTCAAACGTATTCTCTCATTTTCAAATGGTGGGGACGACGGCGTTTGAGGAAGTTCTGTCCGTGATAACTTATATGTGCAGAACTGTTCGAACGTTATATTTAACCATTCGAACGGTTTTAAATTACTGTTCAAACGTTATTATCTACCGTTCGAACGTATTTGTTTCAATTTTAGTAAAAATTTATATTATAGTTTATTATATTTATAATCCTATAATTTAATATAATATATATACTATTATAGTAGATTATATATACTGTAATATATATGTAATGTTATAGTATATTATAATATATATTGTGATAGTATAATACTTTAAATGAAAATATAATAATTTATATATATATATTTTATTATAGTATAACAGTAATATATTTTAATACTTTACTATCAAAGTATTATATATAATAGTATATATACATGATAGTATATAGTACTATATATATGAGTTTATACTTAACTAATATATATCATACAATATATTCCATTATCTTTTACTATATATGTTATATATGATACTATAAGCATATATAGAGTATAGATTACTAATATACTATTATCTTATAAATTTCTCTATACTTTACTATATGATCTTAGTATATTTGATGCTATATATATGTGAGTATATATTACTAATACATATGATCTTATTATATTTTCCATTATACTTTAGTATAGAATAATATATATGATACTATATATATGATATCATATAGTATATATTACTAATATATATCATATATATCATCTTTTATATCATCTTACAGTTTCTTGGAAAGTTGAAATGCACAATGGGTAATAAGGCCCGCCCAGAATGATCAATTGCAAAAATATATATTGATGATGAGTGGCATACATTCTATTCCAAATACTTCCACGATGTTGACACAAGGTTTGATCGGTCGGAAATAAACGTTGATGTTGACCAAGCAAGACAACAAAATTGATTTTCTATATTTTTCCAACAAGTACACCCACTTGGTGCTCAGCGTGGTTATGATTTGTGTGAAAGAGAGTTCAAGAAAGCTCAGTAGTATATGCTAAATAATTATCAAGAGAAAGAGAGCCACTTGAAGTAAGTTCAAATTAATTATTAATTAATCATTGAATTTACTTATTAAATAATTATACGAATATACTTATTGTTGGTAATTTTTAATTTCAGTGATCATATTAACGTACTCAAAGAACTGGGAGTAAATGATATAGACCAGAGACATGAACAGGAGTTCCCGAAATGGTACGAACAATGGGTAATGACATTAATACATATGCAATTTTAAAATAACAAATTTAAAATAGGCTGGATTGATAACGGTTGGATGTTTATACTTTATTTAATATGTAGGTTGTACAAACGCATGAGAGTAATCCGAACGATATATCAGATGAACTGTATGCACTGGCACGTGGCCCCTCGAGGTTCGCTGCTCGATATTCTGCATGTATTTCTCGAGAAAGTAGGTATCACACAATTAATCAATAACTTTATAAGAAAACACAAAATAATAATATCCTTGTCAAAGGGAGACATGATGGAGACAATGTTGATTTCTATGTAGTTATCGTAGATATAATTAGAATAAGATATGTGGGAGAGCCTGTGGTTTATATATTTAAGTGTGATTGGTGGGATTTAAGCAATCGTCGAATAGGAAAATGCCATGATGATGAATATTTTCTGAATATTAATACATCAAAAAAATGGTACGAAGATGATCTTTTTATTTTGGCTTCTCAAGCATCTCAAGTATTCTATTTAGACGATCCTTAGTTAGGAAATCAATGGCAAGTAGTACAAAAGACTTCTTCTAGAAATATTTATGACGTTACCCTTGAGGCGGAGGAACAAGATGAAGAAGAAGATAATCCCTCTACTCAAGAAGCGTACCAAAAGAGTCAACCTGTCTTTAACTTATTTGTGAATTTGAGTCAGCATGAGATGATCCCATTACATAGGAAAGATATTGAGGCTGAAATAGTTGAGGCGACAGTTGATCAAAGTGTTGAGTCATCTAAAGTATCTACAGATGATCAGAGCGAATCTATAGATGAAACTGATACAAATGATTGATTAATTTTGTATTCACATTATACAGTATCTCGCAATTACGCCACCAAAGAGGAAGGAAGTTTGCTTCCCATCTCCACCGGTTCCTAGGTTTCCGTCTGACTCACCATTAGAGATCGACTCTACGGAACAAGGTAAATAGCTAATACTCATTTTTTCAATTAAGATATATGATAATTGATACGAGGTAAATAACTAATATTATTTTATACAGATAACAATACAATCTCGTCACGGACGAGGCACTACTTGAGGCGTGACATTAGAGAAATATCATACAGCAGGTAAGATTAAGGTTAACATTCCTGACGAACATACCGGAGAAGATGGACAACAAGCAGCTTGGCTTGCATCATACGTGGGTATTCTTACACGGACTTATGCACCTTTAGTTATGAGTTCATGGCATAAAGTTCCGCAAGATGTGAAAGAGCTAATAAGGAAGCGTTGTTTGGTACGTAATATTTAAATAATAAATTTATATTAAAATTATTTAATATTCTAAATGATAATATTTATATATATATATATACTTTTTCAAGGATGACTTCGAACTAAATTTTTGTCGAAGAAAGGAGCGTAGGATTGTCGAAGAGCTGATGTGTAATGTATTCTGCAAGTATAAGGCGATGTGTCACGAGCATTATAGGAAGTACGAGAACAAGGAAGATGCACGCCAGCATCCTTTTCAAGATGTCCGATCTGAAGAATGGGAAAAACTTTGCGATATATTTGAGAATCCATCATATAAGGTAAATTAAATGAATTCTTTATGTGTCATATTTGTAATTTTCACTTACTAACTTTTACAACTTCTATGCAGGAGCGAAGTTCTATAAACAAAATGACTAGATCAAAATTGAAGATTCATCATCATGCAGACTCACGATCTTTCCATCGCCTCTCTCAGAAATTGGTAATGTACTCTTATTTTTTATTCTATATAGTTTGTTTTTAATATTGACTTTATATCTTAACAATATTTCTTGTAGAAAGAGTCAGACACCAATTATGATCTGACAAATTTATATGCTGTATCACATACTAATAGTAATGGAGAGTGGACTCATCCCGATGCTTGTGAGAATTATGTAAGTATTATAATTTCTTTTAATTATACATATTTTAATTATTGTGTCAATATTAATTTTATATGTTGTGTGTAGGATAAAATGGTTGTCCTCCTTACTGAAGCTGCATCATATCATAATTCATCAACAAGCGATGTTGAAATTTTTGCATAAGTTCTGGGTCAACATTTAGGATATTTGAGGGTTTGGGTCACTGTGTAAAGTTTTCAAGCTCTTCATCAACGTCAAGCACTACTGCCATTGCGTTAGAGAATGCAAATTCTAGGATCAAAGAATTGATTACAAAACAACATGAGTTAGAGGCTCAATTGACGAAACAAGCAAACATGGAGCTGCACATAAAACAACAAGAAGATCAACAAAGAGATATGCAACTCCAAATTTAAGAACAACAAAGACAGATGCAGCTTCCAATGCAGATGCTTATACAACAATTCAGGCCTCCAAGCAATTAGTTTTCGTTAGAAGTGTTTTTGCATATTGAACAATTATATATCATGTACTGATAATTTTATTAGTCTTATTAGTATTTTATTTATTTAGTTTTAACTTATTAGATTAGTTTTATTTATATTAAACAATTTGTAATGTATTTTTGAAATATAAATATCTATTTGGTTTTAAATTAGTATTGTCCATGAAAATAATAACCGTTCTAACTCTCATCAAACATTCGAACAAATATAAATCGGATACAACCGTTCGAACATCACAAGTTAGAGTTCGAACGGTAAAAAAGTTGCGCGCCATTCGAACGAGTTCGAATAGGCAATTCACTATTTACGTTCGATCATCAATTTATTTGTTCGAACGTTTTTTCATGTATATTTGGTCGAACGGACTGGTATCGATCGACCGGTCAGGAAGTACCCATTCGAATAGACATATTGTTCGAACATTATTTCCGCCGTTCAAACAACTTTCTGAGACGAATTTAAATCGTCCCAAAAAACAAAATCAGCTCAAACATGATGGAACGGTCCAGCTTAATTTCGTCCCAAAGATATTTTTTTGGACGAATTTGTGATTTTTGTCTCAAAATACCTTTCGGGACAATTTTATTGGGACGACCTTGGGACATTTTTTTTCATCCCAAAATATCTTTTGGGATGAAATTCTAGTCTTTTTGGACGAAACTTTTCATTCTGAAAGACCTTATTTGTGGTAGTGGATGCAATTGATTGATCACTTCTGCCAAATCAACTGCTACCACAAGCCACTGTTTGTAATAATGCAAACAACCACCCTTACTCTAACAAGCAAAACATTGCTCTAAAGCCCCTAAAGACATGGTACTGCAAGATGAAAAATAAAGAAAATACAAGCGAAATGAAACCTATTAGAGCTCGATCGGTGGGATGATTGTCGATATTTTTCAAACTTCCACTACACTATGAGAGAGAGATAGTGGAACAGAGAACAATGAAACGAGAACTACTCATCGTGAAATTACCAGAAATGTGAAAGCCCAATTAGAATGGCTTCGTAAAGAAGCTCTCACGGCTTTCTCTTTCTGGCTCTCAAGAACAAAAACTCTCTCTCTCTCCATAAATTACACCATCTCAAAAATGAAAAAAAAAATATCATCATATGGATCCTCCAAGATTTGTTTTGATGAAAAAATAAAAGTTCTAAACCAAATCATCTGATTCCAAAAAATAAATAAAGAAAGAAATATCATAATCTCACCTTGGGGGGGTTTACTTTTAAAATATTGTTAAACTCCGTCGTCGACTCGACCATGAACTATGACGACGAACAGGGAGGTGGCTAGGGTGATATGAACCCACGAGAATGGAATCCCTTGAACCCACAATCAATTTGAAAACTCTCCAAGAAAGTCAAAATCAAGTCAAAGGATAGAGAATCTAGACCAGATGAGAACTAGTTTCAAGAACCTAGATTATATTAAAATCTAGACTCGTTGAAAAACCCGTCTCAAAAACCCAAATTACAAGGAGGAACGCCACAAAGGTTGTGATTTACTTTTGATAAGTTCAAGAGTTCAATCAAGAACAAGAGGAGTAAACTCAACTCACAAATAAAATTTAATATTGTCTAAGGCTTCAAATGAGGCTACAAAGAGTATTTAAACCAAATCTAATTAAAACCCTAGTCAAAATAAAGCCTCTTTTACCCAAAATGTCCCTGGATGAACAGTTTCGTGGCTACAGTACGCATGACTACAATAACACTATAGTAGCCTCTTGAAACCCTAGTTCCTAAAAAGTAATTTTCCAAATAAGCCCTTGGCCAAAATACAAGGCCTTCCCGAAAACCCTAGTTCATTAAAAATAAAATGTGTGGGCCAAGCATCTTCAAGCTCACTTATTCTAAACTAATAAAATAAATCATTTAACCAAATTGGAAGCCTCCAATAACAATAGACCCTATCTCTAAGTCATGTTTTCCACAGCTTGAATCTAGTGGATCAAAATTGATTCTCCTTCTTTCAAGCCCATCTTTAGTGTTGGGCTCTTGCTAGCTTCATCCCAAGTGGATTGCACCAATCCGTGCATTGCTTCCTTAATCTTCTTGGCCCTTGATCTTGTAATTGACCCATCTGGAACTTGCAAAGGATCTTTAAGAGTAGGCCCATTTTGGTTCCCATCATTCCCCCTCTCCACAAAAGGATTCAACCTCGAATCTTCACTTACATCAAAAGGAGAAAGATTAGAAACATTGAAAGTAGCATAAACATTATACACACTTGGAAGATCCACTTTATATGCATTGTCATTAATTTTCTCAAGAATTTGGAAAGATCCATCTCCTCGAGGATGCAACTTAGTCATTCTTTGGGCTGGGAATCTTTCTTTGCTCATGTGAACCCAAACTCAATCTCCTGGTTCAAAGATGACACGCCTTCACCCTTTATTGGCTTCAGAAGCAACCCTTTCATTCTTTTGGGCAATTTGAAGCCGTACTGTAACACCCCGTTCCCGAAAAGACATTTTAGAATTTTCGAGGAGCCAGTGTGCTACTACTAAACTTAAATATAAAAAAAACTTTTCATTTTTAACAACGCGCCAGATACGAAAGAATTCCATAAAATAACAAACTTCAATAAATACTGAAAATTCAAAATAAAGTCTGCGAAAATAAAGAAGTCTTATGTGCTTATCAAAATAATTTATTTAAACCATAGAAATAATCATAGCAAAATCTGTCTAGGCCTCAGCCTTGCCTCCCGGAGTCAAGTCCTGTCCTGCAGTCTCATCTTCATAAATGTCATCACCTGGGGGGGTTTAAAAACATGAAAACAAACTAAAATGAGTCGAATACTCAATAAGCAACACATCATACAGTAAACATAATAAACATAAGGTGTCTTGAAAAGCGTGTATATTCATAAATACATGCATAAAAATCATGAGCATGAACATTAACTTATCATTTCACTTATCATAGGCGTTACCCACTGTTGACCCCCGTGAGTTAGGGTTAGCGAATCTAAAAAGATTCTGATTCCGCCCGTGGCCGCGGGTTGTGGAATCCATACATAAGGAAGACAATACTGGGTGCACTACCAGCATGCACGACCTGGCAATGCAATATGCCCATAACATAGGTACCGTTTTCATATCATAACATAGGCCGTTACATATTTTATCAAATCATACTTGCATACTTGTCATTTCATAGATTTCAAAAGAAATCACATACATACTTGTCATATCGTATCATAGATTTCAAACGAAATCGCATTCTTTCATAAATGTCGTGATACATGTTTCATCGCATAAAATCATGATTTTTCATAAATATTTTACGAAATAACTCTCTCCTAAAATCATGCATTTCCTAAATAATTTTATGAATAATCTTTCACTTAAAATCATGCATTTCATAAATAATTTCATGAATAATCTTTCACATAAAATCATGCATTTCATAAATAATTTCATGAATAATCTTCCACAAATAATCATGACTTTTTCATAATTTTATCATGTTTTGGGTACGTAAAAAGGGGCTTCCAATAAAGGGCATACATGCATAATATCTTTTATAAAAAGACAAACAGCTCACTGTACATAAGCGTAAGGATATGATCATGCTACTTACCTCGTAGCGCTAATCCAATATTTCCGGGCGCGACTGATTTCCTATAAGATAGACACGTAGTTTACGTTTACGTAAATTTCTACTTAAAGACATACCTCTTAATTAAACTAGAAATTCCAACTTAATCTATATTTTTCATTAACTTTGATCTTTCAAACTCTAAAATCACATTGACTCCATAATATTGACATCAATTCTGTATATCTAGAATTTATATGTCCCACTTAAAATACAACTCTATCACCATGACACAAATCTAATTAATCTCAAGCCCAGCCCACAACTAAGCCAACTCCAAATTAAAAATACAAGTCCAATAAAACATCATTATAAATTTGTAAAAAAATCAAGACCTGGCCCATAATAATGCTACTATATAAAACCATCAACATAAGCCCGTCGTATGCACCAAAAGGACCTAGGGCCCAACGGCCCATCACGAAATTAAGGGTTCCTTCAGAACCCGAAACATTGCTAAACGGAAAAGGAAAGAAACAAAAGAGTTTGAGAGAGAGAGCTGGGTCTGCGATGGAGCTCACCGAGGGAGGAAGAAGGCCACTGCGACGGCGGTTCTGGCGACAAGGGTCACGGCGGCGCAACAAGTGACTCCACTGAGTATGGTGGTGCAATGCAGTGAGAGAAAGAGAGAGAGTTTAGAGAGAGAGAATTCTGCTAAACCGAAAACAACCGAGAGAGAGTGGAGGCTAGCGACGGTCGTGGGTTTACCGGAAGGGAGTGGGCTCGACGGAGTTCGGCTGGTCGGTACTTTCTGTGCCGTGGGAGAGGTGGTTCGGTGTCTCTTACGGTGGCTACCGTGGAAGAGGTGACTGCATGCTCTGTTTCAGACGTGCAAAAACAGAGATGCGTCCGTGGCTACTACAGCGTGCCTTGGCGGCTGAGGGTGGTCCGATGTAGTCTATGGTGGTCGGTAGTGATGTCGGCGCGTTTTGGGTAGCGTGGAGACGCTGCCATGTGTGTTCGAAACTGGGCTACTCTATGTGGTTCTCGGTGCAACTAAGCGGCAACGGGTGCTCTGTGTGCGTGAGTTTTCCTTCTCTGCCAATTTGTGTGGTGTTTAATACTAGAGGGTCTCGGTTAGTTTTATAAGCAGGGGGAAAGTGAGGTATCGTGGTTCACAGGAGGGTGGATAGAATTTGGAGTTTGGTTTCGGCTTGAGGCTGTTTGTCACGCTGGAAGATAGACGCTCGGGTGGACGCAAAAAAAAACCTCTATAAATATATCCAAGAAAACCCTAGTGAAGAAGAAGAAGAGACGTACGGGTTTGGAGTTGAGAGGCATACGTGCATGGCTGCTAAAAGGAATTTTCGGTAGTTAGGAGTTTTATCGTGAAGAGGAAAAATAAGAGTAGGAATAGTGTTGGGCTCTAACACACGTGCTTGGAATAAAAGCTAAAAATAAAATAAAATAATAATAATGGAGACTTAACTCTAAATAAAAAAAAATCATCTGATAATTCGCTTTAACTTATTAAAAGAATTTTATCTGTAATTTATTTCTAAATATAAGATCGGGTCGTTACACGTACCCTCTCATGAAGTGACTTCACCAACTCCGCTTTCTTTTGTCCATCCAAGCTACTCCTGCCATCAACAGGTAAAGACATCAAATCCAAATGAGTAAGTGGATTAAATCCATAAACAATTTCAAAAGGAGAATATGAAGTAGCAGTATGCATGGTCCTATTATATGCAAACTCTATAAATGGCAAACAATCCTCCCAAGTTTTTAAATTCTTATGAACAACAGTGCGTAAAAGCTAAGTTAAAGTCCTATTGACTACTTCAGTTTGACCATCAGTCTGCGGATGACAAGTAGTGGAAAATAAGAGCTTAGTACCCAATTTCCCCCACAACACCTTCCAAAAGTAGCTAAGGAATTTAACATCCCTATCAGAAACAATACTCCTAGGTACACCATGGAGTCGCACTATCTCCCGGAAAAACAAGTCAGCTATGTTTGTGGCATCATCTATTTTATGGCATGGAATTAAATGTGCCATCTTACTGAACCTATCCACAACCACAAAAATAAAATCTCTACCCCTTTTTGTCCTAGGCAACCCCAAAACAAAGTCCATAGATATACCTACCAATGGCTCACTAGGAACGGGTAAGGGTGTATACAACTCATGTGGCAAAACCTTAGATTTGGTCTTTCTACATGTAATGCACATTCCACAAATACGATTAACATCTTTCTTCATCTTAGGCCAAAAGAAATGTTCATGCAAAATTTCTAAAGTTTTCTTAACACCAAAGTGTCCCATTAATCCCCCACCATGTGCCTCACGCACCAATAACTCACACATAGAACAACTTGGCACATAAAGTTTGCTTTTTTTAAACAAATAACCATCATGCTTGTAAAACTTACAAAATGCCGCCTTATCACATGCCACATACACATTAGAAAATCAGCGTCATTGGCATACATGTCTTTCACATATTCAAACCCAAGCATTTTAGCACTCATAGATGTAAGAAGTACATACCTCCGGGATAGAGCATTAGCAACAATGTTCTCCTTACCTTGCTTGTAACGGATGACATAAGGAAATGTCTCAATATATTCCATCCAACTAGCATGCCTTTAATTCAACTTACCCTGACTCTTGAGATGCTTCAATGATTCATGATCGGTGTGGATCACAAATTCCCTTGGCCATAGGTACTGCTGCCAAGTCTCTAATGCACGAACAAAAGCATAAAGCTCTTTGTCATAAGTAGAGTACTTCAGGGATGCCCCACTTAGCTGTTCATTGAAGAAGGCTTTGGGTTGTAATAGCCCACTTGAAATTCATTGGTGGAATTTCTATTGACTTTAGGAATCTCGTGAAAACCCATAAGTTTTTACGAATCGACCAATCGCTTAGGTTTAGTCTGTCATCATGATCAGTGTTATCACTCACTGTGGTGCTAGATTTATGGGTTTAATTATTTGAGATAGTTAGAAGTGTCAGAATGAGTTATGGTCTGCGCCATTAGACTTAGTGCATTATTTAGGATTTTATGGCGCAATAGCCTATTTTCATAATTTCGGACGAAATGTCTGTTGAAAATTTTGAAATTATTTTTAGGGGCACTTCGGGGTTGAATTTCGGTGAACCATTTTCTCTATAGGTTAATATGAATATTTAGAATTTTTTAGTACTAAATTTATTATGTTTTTTTTTAGAGTGAATAGTAACCTCGATAAGCACACCCATTGCAGTGTTTTCAAAATCACAGTGTGGAATGTCCAAATTAGGTTAGAGAAGTTTTATTTGGACACTTGGCAAGATCTTAGCCATACATAGTAAATGGTATTAGACACTTGGCACAAAGAAGAACCTTTAGATAGATTTGTGAAGGAATCAAGGTGTGAGATCATGCCACCTAAGCAAAGCTGTGTTTCATCTGTTCAATCAAATTGTACCAGACCAAAGAGGGTTTCAACCCTAGCAAAATGCCTAAATGGTTGGAATCCAATTGAAACCCCAAAATCTTGGTTGAAACCAAAACCCTAAATGGTTTTCCCAAACCCTAAAGTTGGCCTCCAAACCCTTTTTAATCCGATTTCTAGCATTGTGTTTAATCACTTGATTAAATCACTTCCACATGATATTAATTCATCAAATCCTTATTATGACATCATTATTCAACCTTTTAAACCTTGGAAATTTGATTGGGCCAAGAAAAATTGATTTTTGGGCTTGATAGCATCTCAAACCCTAACCAAACCCCATTTAAACCCTAAATTGAAGCCCACTTGGTGGGGCCCACCAAGACCCACGAAATTGGCCACCTTGGCAAAGCTTCTTGGAGAAGTTTCCTCCCCCACATGGCAGACCATCCACTGCCATTGGCTGCACCCAATAGTGCCTTGATGTGAAGGAGAAATCCACTCCATCAACCTCCATCTTTCACAGCTGCTGCAAGCAGTCTCTGCCCCTCACTATTCCCACTTTATGTCACATAGCCACCTCCAATCAAGGGTCATTCCAGCCCACAACTTCCCCCTCCAGGAGTCTATAGTCGTGCAAGGCTCTTTTCATTCCATTTTATCACTTCTTTTCCCCCATTCTTAAAGAGAAACCCAAAAGAGCTCTCTTGGGCAGATTTCTGGGACATTTTACGTGGCCATTTACGACCCTTTGTAAGTATTTTTGCACGATGATTCCTTCACATAAGTTGTTCATCTTTGAGTCTAGTTTCTGTGGCTATCTTATTAGTCTCATTCCATGCTCATTTGATCTGTAAAAAGTATTTTTAACCATGGCAAGGTCATTCTGGGCGTGAAACTGGAGAGTATGTTATGTTTTGGAAGTTTTGACCAAGCTAATGGATATATCTTGGTCCGAAAATTTTATGGAGTGTTCTTAACATGTGTTTATGAATTTTTATTGAGGTTTTGTTGCTTGAATAAAGCTTTTGATGATAGATTTTCTTAGAGTTAGAAACTTGAAAACTGGAGGTGGAAAAACAGTTTATGTTTTGTGAAAGTTTGAATATTTTGTGGTTTAATCTTATTCCAAAGGCTTTGATATTTTTATATGATGATCCTAAGCCTCTTATATACATGTTAGGATGTTATTTCGAAGATATTTAGTATTAGTTTTAAAGATATGATTTTCTATGCAAGAGGATTTCGGTTAGGCCTAAACTTTGATGTTTTTGAGTTAGATCCATGTTTTATTAAATTTTAGCCATGTGATTTTAAGTTTGATGGTTGGATCTTCTTTAGGACACATTTTTAAACCATGTGATGTGTTAGTTTGAAGATCACATGTCTTTAAGCAATGGATCAAGAGATTGATCATAGTTAGTTGGGAAAAATAGTTTATGTTTTGGACTAAGTTTAAAACCAAAAACTCCAAGTGTTGTTTTGTGATTTTTGGGGAGTTTTGTTTGATGATTTAAAGCATTTTTTTATCTTAGGATGATGTTATGATTATGTTAGAAGTAAGATTTGATTTTTTGGAATTTTTGGAGATGTTTTTATTAAGGTCAAAACTTGTGATTTAAGGTTTACTTTTTGTTAAAAAGTTTGGGTCTTTTTACAAAAAGTTTGGTGTTGATAATTTGCTTTTTCTTAATGTATATTTTTAAGGGTGTTTTTAAACTTAGGATAGGAAGATCTTTACTACAAGATTTTGGTTTATTCATGAGTTTTGAAACTTGAAAGAATTGCAACCAAAATCAAGACAAATGGCCTATGTAGGTTTCGGTCATAGTGAGTTTTTCATAGTTGTGATTGGTCTTAAATTTTTCTGAGTTGATATTTGAGTTTGGGACAAAATTTACATGAGGAATGTAAATTTTGGTAATTTTTGGAATTAAGATATCAAATCCTTAAGTTAGGGGTAAAATGGTCATTTCCCCACATGTAGAGGGTAAAACGGTAATTTTACTCTAAGTTGTCTCTTTTCACATTTCTAATTGTTAGTAATTAATTTCTAACTTTTAGAATAACCTTTTACAGTTCCTCGTGTTTCGCGCTTTATTCTAGTAGAACACGACGATCGAGGTAAGTTAGCTTTTAACTTACTATCAGTTTAATGTATATGAGTGATAAGTAAGGGAACTAAACTGTATGTATGCATATTATCATATGTGTCATGCCAAGTCATTACATATTTATCTGTTATATAATTTATTCTGTCACGAATTATTCATCTGTTACACAAGATATTCTGTCACGTATTTCTATACATTGCTATGCATTGCAAGTATATCATGTTAAGTTAAGTATGCCTATCTGTAACATGTATTTCACGTCACGTAATATTCACTATCACATGTTATGCCATGTTACGGAATATTGTCTGTTACATATATGCCATGTTATGAAATGTTGTCTGTTACATTTATGTCCCAACTATGTCATGTCTGTCATCTTACGTACATGTCACGTTACGCTACATCAGGACTTCTGTCTTTTCGTATCCATGTCATCCCGTCTCGAATACAGTTTGTGTATCTCGAGAACAATCTTGTTAAGTTATTCATGTCAATCACGACCCTAAGTGTTAGGATGGGGTAATATCCTAGTGAAACTCATTTGTTCACGCTGGAGTGTCTAAATAGGTGTGAAATTCCTTGGTTTGACGAAGTACAGTCAACAGGTTGCGAATGGGGCCTAACTAGCTGGTCACCAGAGCGCACCAGGCACTAACGCTGATGGAGCCAAACTTTATTTTACGTGTGTCCATAGCAAGTGTGGCACAAACAATTCATGGAGCCACAACAACTGTGGAGCATGAAGTATGGGGCCATAACAACTGTGGAGCATACACTACGTGAGACACAGCAATTGTGACACGTAGCATACATGGGGCCACAACAACTGTGGAGTACGTATTAACACTCACAGCTGGTATAGACACCTGTGTTGTGATGCGGTAATCGGCAGGGACACACAGCTCAAGGGGACCTGTGTAGCACCCATATGGTCACTTATAATTAAGTCTACTGAGAAAGATTCCAAATTCATGTATTTCATGTTCAAGTCATGTTTCACGTTATGTTATGTTCAAGTTTACATTCATGTCAAGTTTCAAGTTTATGTCACGTCAAGCTAAGTTTCAGTTCCAATTCAAGTTATGTCAGCTCATGCCATGTTATGTCAAGTCACGTTATGCTTATTATTCCATGCCATGTTATGTCAAGGCATGTTATGCTTATTATTTCATGCCATGTTATGTCAGGTTATGTATTGTTTACTATTGACTTTGATTGTGCATTCATGCATTTATTGTCATGCATGCATCATTAACCTGTGTGAAGTTTTTTGTTAACTTGCTGAGATTTGTAATCAAATCTCACTGTGGTAGTCCCAACTACCATTCCCTCCGGATGGTAGATCTTGTTTCAGGATCTGAAGGAGAACCTGGAAACGACCAACTGGAAACGGTCAACTAAGCGAGGGTGTGACTTAGATGTAGTTGCCTTAGGTTACTACTTGTATTTTGTGGAGTTCAATCTCCAGCACTCTTTTGTTCACAACCATTTTGGACTAGTGTTGTGATTTCAGTTGATTAGTATGTCTTTATGTATGAAGTATGTTGTAAGTATTTGGGATATTATAAGTTTGGTGCATAGTATTGCTTTAAAAAAAAAACAATTATCCGTTGCGAATATTGCATAATGCTAGATGCATGTTAGGAACATTGCATCTTATATGTCATGAACGTGGGTAGGTAACCTTGTGCTGCATGTCCCGACACTTCAGATGTCCGTCCGATCCCAAGAGGAATCTGTGGGCGTCACATGGGCTGCCTATCCTGCATCAAAACAGCTCCAATCCCTATTCATGAGGCATCACATTCAATCTCAAAAGTTTTGTTAAAATCAGGTAATGCTAACACAGGTACAAAGCACAACCTTTCTTTAATAGAGGCAAAAGCATTCTCTTGATTAGCCCCCCAATGAAACCCAACATTCTTTTTAATTACCTCAGTGAATGGTGCAACAATAGTGCTAAAGTTTTTAACAAAACGCCGATAAAAGCTAGCTAAGCCATGAAAGCTTCTTACCTCAGTGATGCTTTTTGGCGTTGGCCACTCCTTGATAGCCTTGACTTTCTCTTCATCCACCTCAATACCTTTTGTACTAACAACATAACCAAGAAAAGCAACTTTTTCCATGCAAAAGGCACATTTCTTGAGATTAGCATACAACTTTTCATATCTCAACACATCAAACACATATCCTAAATTGGGTACCCACTTTTAAGATCAATTTTATTGAAAATACATGAGCCATGCGATTCATCAAGCATATCATTCAATCTAGGAATAGGATGGCGATACATTACCGTGATATTGTTGGCCACCCTGCAATCAACGCACATCCTCCACTTCCATCCTTCTTTGGCACTCGTAACACTGGTATTGCACAAGGGCTCATGCTCTCCCTCACATATCCCTTACTCATCAAATCCTCAACTTGCCTCTAAAGCTCCTTTGTCTCCTTTGGATTACTCCTACAGGCTGGTCGGTTTGGAATAGTAGCTCCGGGCACAAAATCAATCTAGTGCTGAATGCCTCTAATGGGTGGCAATTCATTTGGCATCTCCTCTGAGAATACATCTTCAAACTCCTGCAACAAAGAAACAACCAAACTAGGAAGAGACTGATTAGTTTCATCAAGAGTAAGATAGGACTCTTTATAGACAAGAAAAATCATAGGGCAATCTGCGAAGAAAGCCCTATTAACCTCACTCTCTCTTGCATAGAAACTCATTATTGCCTCTCATTTTCTCTCTGCAGACTCTTTTTTTTTTCTCTTGTGGCTCCACTCTTTTTTCTTTACTCTCAGCCACCTCTCTACTTTCTTTTTCACTCTTTCTTTTATGCTCATTTTCACTCTTACTCTTTCTTTTTTGCTCAATCACTTTTTCATTCTTTCTTTTTTTATCACTCTTATTTTCACTCTTTCTCTTTTGATAACTCTCATTTTCACAATTTTTTTTTTGAGCAACCTCACTTTTCAATTTCAGTTGGTCCTCATAGACTTGGCTTGGAATTAAAGGAGCAAGCTTGATTGTTTTGTCCTCCTTTTTAATGTTGTACATGTTCTTGAACCCATCATGTGTCACCCTCCTATCATACTGCCACGGCCTCTCCAACAAAATATGGCCAGCATGCATAGGCACAACATCTCAAAGCACATCATCTTGATACTTCCCAATAGAAAAAGTAACTAACACTTGTTTATCCATCCTAACCTCCCCACAATCATTCAACCACTACAATTTGTATGGTTTAAAGTGTTTTAAGGTTGGCAAATTCAATTCCTCAACTAAAGTAGTGCTAGCCACATTAGTACAATTCCCCCCATCAATGATCATACTACATACCTTATTGTTAACATGGCATCTAGTATGGAAAATGTTCTCTCTCTGTTGCTCTGCATCATCCACCTTAATGTGTACCTTGAGAGCACGCCTGGCAAGAAGAGACTCACCTATCACGAGGTATACCACTCCATCATCATCACTAGCATCAACCAACTCGGGCACCTTATCACTATCATCCTCACTCTCAGTCATCACCTCCCCATTGTCAAGCATAATCATCACCCTCCTATTTGGACATTGAGAAGCAATGTGCCCCGAACCCAAACACTTAAAACATTTAATATCTCTATTCTGTGAAGGTTGGGATTCTACCTTGGGTTTGTTGCTAGTTCCATCATCTTTTCCTTTAGGTGGTTCGGTCTTTCTCTTTGCTTCAGCTGGATCATTCATATCCCACTTTGATTTCCAAGTAGTGCTAGAAACCGAAGTGTACCTTGTTGTCCCTTTTCTCTTTAACTGCCTCTCTACCTTCATAGCCATGTGCACCATGTCCTCTATCTCCACATAATACTACAATTCAATTACATTGGCTATATCCCTATTCAAACCACTCAAAAATCTAGTCATGGTGGACTCTCGATCCTCCTCTACATTAGCCCGAATAATCGCCACCTCCATCTCCTTATGGTAATCCTCCACACTCTTAGACCCCTGTGTAAGATTTTGTAACTTCTGGTAAAGGTCTCTATAGTAATGGCTAGGAACAAATCTCCGCCTCATGAGAGCTTTCAACTCTCCCCATGTCTCTATAGGCCTCTCATAATTCCTATTGGTTGCTAATTGATCCTACCAAATAATAGCATAATCAGTGAACTCAATTACCACCAACTTCACTTTTTTCTCCTCAGAGTAATTATGGTAATCAAACACCAACTCTATTTTTTTCTCCCACTCTAGATAAACCTCAGGGTCAATTCTACCTTGGAGAGATGGTATTTTCATTTTGATGCTACCAAGGTCTCCATCTGAACCATCCCAACCCCTTAGATTCCCTTCAAGTCCTCTTTCACGCCTAACTCTTCTATTTCTACCCGACCCAACTTTAGATGCTAAGTCTTTCTCATCTTCACCATCTCCTTCATTCTCATACTCATTTTCAACTCTATACTCACGTCGCCTCCTATCTCTCTCACCTTGTAGATTTCTAATCGCTGCTTCTTGATGATCCATCATATCCCTCACTTCAGCCAACACAAAATTCAATAGCTCAAACTGTTGTTGTATGGCTTGCAACACAAAGGATGAATTATCTACTCTCTCCCTTGGTGATGAGCTACTCTGATGAGACATTATAAGGTGCTGCACAAAAAATTTTAGTGGTAAAAAAAAAAAAAAAAAAAACCTCACACACTTCCTTACGTGTTTACACTCGAATAATAACACTCCACTCGTGTTTCACTCTTAATTGGTTTTTTTCTCGATAATAGTCTCACACTCTCTTGCCTTTTACCTTAAGAGTTTTCCCACTCAAGTTCTTTAAGAACTTATTGAACTCAATCAAGACAGAGCAACGTTGTTTTATCCCAACTAGTAATTAGGTCCAAGAAACAAGAACAAGAGAAACACATAATGAATGAAAAAAACGATACGTGAATTAAGGAAATTATACGAATGAAACAGTAACTATAAAACAAGATACCAACTAGAATAATGTATGCAGCCCCTGTGATGATAAGGCTTGAGAAAAATTTTGGATTTTTTTTTTGGGCGATTTTATTTTTCTTTTCTTTTATTTTTCTTGTCTTTTCACCAACTAATTTGATCATAATCAAGAATAAGCAATTGAGTAAACCCTAACAATAACTCAAAATCCAAAGGACAAGTGATATACGGCAGCCTCTAGAACAAGAGATTTCAATCAACACAAACCCTAGAACAATCAAATTTAGCAACCTTAACAATAGTGAAGAAATCCGGCAGCCACCTATATTTTTTTTTTGTAATCAATCCT
Organism: Juglans regia; assembly: GCF_001411555.2. Lineage (NCBI taxonomy): Eukaryota > Viridiplantae > Streptophyta > Magnoliopsida > Fagales > Juglandaceae > Juglans > Juglans regia. Next base: position 7,187,160 of record NC_049909.1, on the reverse strand, counting down.
AGAACAATGAAGCCCTAGAATTAAATATGCATGAAATAAAAGAAAGAATAAAACCTGATTGGAAACCTTGCTCTGAATACCAAATGATATGAACCCGCGGGAATGGAATCCCTTGAACCCACAATCAATTTGAAAACTCCCCAAGAAAGTCAAAATCAAGTCAAAGGATGGAGAATCTAGACCCGATGAGAACTAGTTTCAAAAACCTAAATTATATTAAAATCTAGACCCGTTGTAACGCCCCGTTCCCGGAGGTACGGAGAGTTAGCTCTTAATACCTAATATCAACTTAAATATCACAACTATAAAATCCTGAAAACTCCATAAAATGTTAATCCATTTAATCAACTAAAATATTTATGTTCCTTCATGGGTACAACAAAGAAAATTCTCAATAGCATAAATTAAAAACACTCAAAAACTCGAAATTATCCTTAACTCATCAAATCAAATTAACCAAAAATAAATCACTTTACTAACTACGACTCTCAAATAAGCACTTGTACCCTCGGGCACTTATTCCAATACGGACGTCACATCTTGCTAAAACTTCCTACTGTTGTTCTCCAGCTGAACCATCAAAATTATCTGAAAAATATTTGAAGATAAGGGGTGAGTTATCAACAACTCAGTAAACAGAGGACATATACAAGTGTGTAAACATGAGCATTTACAGAGTTCAGAATGCAGAACAAAAATATTTTCTTTCAGAATGCAAAATCAGAATAATGTTTTCCGAATGCAACGTCAGAACATGTTATCAAAAAATATCAGAGTGAAAGTTCGAAAATATTCATGATCAAAATCCTTTTGGCATAGCATAAACTGAAACATCACATCTTATCTTATCACATCAGAAGAAATACCATGTTTAACCCCCGTGGTAGGGTTGTGCAAACCCCGATAGCTAACTGAGCAGAAACAGAATGTGAATCTTCCCCCTTATTCATTCTCGGAGCCCCGAGTGTGCACATAGGAAAGACCACGCAGAAAACCACTTTGCTTTCAAAGTGGGTGCACCAAAAACAGAAAAGTTGGTACCAACCCGAACAGAGGCCACAATTTTACACCCGTAGTAAGGTCAGAACGGAATAAAAACAGAAAAAGAATGTTATGCCAGAGGTTTTCAGAAATCACATCAGATCATATCAGAGTACAGAAAATCTTCAGAACAGAACAAAATCATATCACAACATAATTTATGCACAAAATTTCAAATTCGCTCTCTTTTCAAAGTTCAGAAACAGAATGTTAAAAATAGGCTCATGTCTACACCAGTCATGACAGAAAATGGTTTCTTCTTAAACAGAATCTCATGAATAATGCAGAACAAATAACTGAGGTAGTTCAAATTTATTTTCAACATCAAACATGTATATTTTCCAAAAATAACCTCAGCTCATTTTATTTTAATGCAAAGTCTAGCATAGGAACCCCGTTTACTTCAACTTCTTAACTTTTCAAACATTTCCTCAAAATGCCGAACAAATATTAATCGTCACCTATAAAAATTACGTAATTTCCGTAAATTGCTAAAAGAACCTATTTTAAATCCTCAAAACCTAAAATTTTCATAATTCCTAAAATACCATCATTTTCTAAAACCATCAATATCCACTTAATCGAATTCGTACCGAATAAGAGATTTAATCGAACAAGTGTTAAGACAATTACGGAACTCAATAAAATGTAATATTTAAAATATCTAAAGTACCGACAACGTATTATAAATTAATAGAATACTTAGACTACTTTAAAAATCTTATAAAATACGTCATGAAAAATTCCTCTCTTAAAAAAATAGGTTTACTTCCTTTAGTTAACAATATTATTAAAATATTTTCTACACAAAAATAATGTTTTATGAAACTTAAAACCAAAACTCATTTTAACATAACAACAAAAATAAATAAATAAATACCCTTCATCCGAAAACATATTTCTGAAAATTATAGGGGTAAAACTGGTAATAAAACTCAACTATCAAGTTAACACTTTGAGAAGAAACACAACTTCTGCACGTAAACTATCCTATTAACACTGTGAAAAGAAGCACAACTAATAACCGCACGGAGGCTCACCAAGAGAGAAGTGAAACGTGCGGCAAGGCAAAGGGTTGGGCGGTGGACAACAGTGGTCACAGCAGCGGGGCACCGAGAGAGAGAGACCAACTAATGAGAGAGAGAGAGGGTGATAAGCGAGAGAGCACAGAGAGTGAGAGAGAGTAACCGTGAGGGAAATAAATATGGATGAGAGTCAATGGCCTCACCGATTGGCACGGGGTGACGAGGGTCTCACAGCCAGTGATTGTTGCTACTTTTACGGTGGTTTCCGGTGTGAAAGATGGTGGTTTGCAGTGGCTTGCGGTGGAATAACACTAAGAGGGAGAGAGAGTTGTACGCATCACGCGGTGTGCATGGGGCTTCGGACGGTGGCGATGGACATCACTAGGCGATGGAGGCTTGCTTTTCAGCGTCGTCTGATGCTACTGACAGTGGCGTCATTGCCCAACTGAGGCAAGGCATGGTTCTCACTTTGAGCGACAATGCTCTGTTTCCATGGTTCCAAAACAAAGCAACTCCAATTTTTGCTTTCGACGGACGATGGTGGATGGTGGCGTTTATGTGTTGAATGGCTGAGGCGTATGGGTCAACGGGCGGGTCTGGCTGCTTGTGGTGTCGTTGCTGTGTGAGTGGAGCTGGTTCCCGTTTGATGACACGGAGAGGCTGTGAACGAGAGGTTACAATGGGTGATGGAGGCTGAGGCGTGAAAAAGAAGAAGTGGCAACTCTAGCTTTTCGTTGAGGATGAAGAACGTGCAAATATATAGATGAATGGATGACCCAAAAAAATATATATAAAACCCTAGAGAGCCGAGAGAGAGACTTGTGCATGGATGTGCCGTGTGTGTGCATGGAGTGGACGAGAGGAAAACTTACTGGAATAAAAAGAAATATAGACGTGCAGAAAGAAAAAAAAATTAACATGTGAAGAAAATAAAAAAATAAAATAAAATGAACTAAAAATAAAAAAAAATTTCAGCTTGATTGGGTCCGAGTGTTACACCCATTGAAGAAGCCGTCTCAAGAACCCAGATTATAAGGAGGAACGCCACAAAGGTTGTGATTTACCTTTGATAAGTTCAAGGGTTCAATCAAGAACAAAAGGAGTAAACTCAACTCACAAATAAAATTCAATATTGTCTAAGGCTTCAAATGAGGCTAGAAAGAGTATTTAAACCCTAGAAAAAAAAAAGCTCATTTTAACTAAAATGCCCCTGGATGAACAGTGTCGCGACTACAATAGTAACCTCTTGAAACCCTAGTTCCTAAAAAGTAACTTTCCAAATAAGCCCTTGGCCAAAATACAAGGCCTTCTCGAAAACCCTTGTTCATTAAAAATAAGACGTATGGGCCAAGCATCTTCAAGCCCACTTATTCTAAACTAATAAAATAAATCATTTAACCAAATTGGAAGCCTCCAATAACAATAGGCCCTACCTCTAGGTCATGTCTTTCACAGCTTGAATCAAGTGGATCAAAACTGGTTCTCCTTCTTTCAAGCCCATCTTGAGTGTTGGGCTTTTGCTAGCTTCATCCCAAGTGAATTGCACCAATCCGTGGATTGCTTCCTTGATCTTCTTGGCCATTGATCTTGTAATTGGCCTGTCTGGAACTTGCAAAGGATCTTTAAGAGTAGGCCCATCTTGGTTCTCATCATAGGTTTTGAGGAGAAGAGCTCAATTCAAAGCGTATTACTCGAGGATCAGTTTCGACCGATATTAGGATGGAGTAAACCTTTATTGGACTTGATTCGATAAATCTCCTTAATTGGTCTTGTCGACATATTGACGCAGGGCCTTTTTTGCATAGGCCTATTACTTAGGTCGATGCTCTGCACTCGAACCATGGTGATCTATTTCCACCTAGCGCAGTTGATTTCAGATCCCACCTGGTTACTTAGGTCGATGCTCCGCGCTCAAATCTCGTTGATCAATCACCACTCAGAGCGGTTGATTTTAGATCTAGCCCGACTACTCGATCGATTTCCTATAAAGGCAGGTGCACGCGAAGGACATGCCAGAATGAAACAAATTCCATTGAGCCTTAAAGTGACAACCAATTAAGGAGATTTGAACTAGCAATTGCACGTGTAAAAAAATTTGGGAACTGTGTTTATTATATAATTTGAGGGTTACAGAGTACAAGCCTCCCCATATTGGGTGACAAAAAAGAAATAGCACAAAAAAACAAGAAGAAGAACAAACATCTCTCAAAGACGAGAAGCGGGGTCAGAAAAGTCGGGCATCAAATCACACCTGAAAGAATTGAGAGAGTTGCGATCCTCCTGAGTGGGCATGAACTGGGACAAGTCTAGGGTCTTGGGAGCATCGTGGGGGTTCACCGCCAAATTCCCCCTCACCCGTTCCAAATCACGAGAGTACTCGCTGCTCCACGACTGGTCACATAGTCGTTTGGCCGCCACAAGCTAGGATGTGGTCCACAACTCACAACGCTCAACTTCGAGTTTCTTCATCCGCTCCTCACAAGACCTCGACTCTTCCTTTAGTTGCAAATGGGCCCAGACAACTCAATGTACAGGTCCTCAGCCTTCTCCTTATCTCTTCGATGCGCTGTGTTCTGCATCGCCAATGCGTCTTTCCCATATTGGAGTTCTTGAAGGCGCTCGTCCAAGTCACGATGGACATTTGCAGCTTCGGCCAACGTGGCTAGAAAGTCCAGACAATGCTGCTGAGCCTCCGTCACCTCATCCTCCTCCAAGCGGAGTGCCTGTTTCTATTCCTGACCACTCTCCTCCACATGCCCTAGCAGCAGCCACAAGGAGGGATACTTCCTACATCAACACCTCCCTGCCCTCATGGAGATCAACCCCCTCTTTGTGAAGGTCCTTAATGATCCGACTCAGGTGCCCATTCTTGGCCTCAATCTCTTTGTAGGCCATCTCGACGTACTCAAAGGCGGCCTTGAGCCTAAACATCTCGCAATAGGCCCGCCTACTCAACTTGCGCAAGATCTCAACCTCATTTTCTACTTCAGCACCTCCATCCATGACCCAGGCCCCCAAGAACTCAAACCCCTATAAAGCAAGGTAGAAATAATTAGATAAACCAAATTCAAAAGCAGATTTTCATGTTGAACAAGATGGGGAAAGGATGCTATTGAGCTAGTCGACAACCCCCAATATCGCCTTCGCCCTGGCCCCATCTGCAACCCCTCTCGAGGGGCAAGATGAAAAAGCGACGTCCCCACTCTACAATCTAGACCTACTAGGGAGCTCAAGGGCGGAGGCATAAGAAACATCTAGAACGTGCGTCACTGCTGGTTCTTCTATCTCAAGGTCACGAGTTGTCCCCCCCTCTCAATCGAAAGGAGGGACAGCCATCTGTAGACCTAGCTAAGTGGGAAGCGCTGTTGAAGTTGGTGGCAGCGATGATTCATTTTTATGATAAAAAATGCATTCATTTCAATTTTTTGCACGAAGAAAAAAAGAGGAAGAATCTTGCTTGACCAAGGGTCGGTCGAGGATGAAGAAGACAAGGACCCATCTTCACTCGACAGTATAAGGTTTTCATGGGAGAGGCCCTTGGGAGCAGAGGGCTCAGGGGGCATCACACCAATAGGAGCCACGCCTGAGCCGAAGCTAGTGGGATGCGAGATATCATCGCCACCGGCCTGGGTGATCCCTTCCTGCCGGCGAGAAACACCCATTAGGACCAACGCGGCCTCCCAGTCACCAAATCTCGAAGAGAAGCAAGTGCGCCTTGACACCTCTGGACGCTTGACGATGAAAGCCACCCTGGGGCCGCCCAAACTCGATTGATGCAAGGCCTCAAGAAACATTGCCTCCAACACCTTGTCATCCTGGTCATGACTAAGCTCCCTTTGGTCGCTCGGTGGGGTAGTAAGAACACCCTGGAAGAATAACAGGGTTGATTTGGCCTCTGGGAAGAAGATCCAGACCGCCTCGAGCCACTAGTAGGCCCCTCCAAATCAGAAGAGACTTCCTCGCCTTCAAGGTAGAAACTCTTCGCTGCACTCCCTGACGAGCCCTCTGGTGGCCCTTTCACTCCTCGCAACATCAAGCACTCCCCTAGTAAGTCACGACTCGCCATGTGAGACCGGTCAGGCACAAGAAGAAATTGGGTGATGTTGGCCTTGGTCAGGAGACCGTCAGTCTCGACCTCCTCCTTCTACTCCCAAACCCATGAGTATACTAGCTGAATGCAGACCCGCTCACGCTTGAACATGTCAAACCAGATATGGGCTAGTTTCTTTAAGGGAAAATATGTGGGTTCTTCCCCTTGGTCTCTCATTGACATGAAGAAATGAATGAGGTTTTGGAAAATGATCGTTAAAATTATTCCTAGTGTCCTTAATAATTCAAAGTGGCGAGTTAGAGATGGGAACATTTTATTTTGGTATGATAAATGGAGGGATAGGGGTCCGTTAATTGATGATTTCCAACTTGTGGGTAACCTGTTGCTTCATGTTAATGATTGCAAGGTATCTAATATTTGGGATGTGGAGCTGTTGACTATGTTAGTGGGACAGGATAATGTGGATGACATTATTGAGGTTTTGGCCGGTTGTAAGGGGGTCTGATGTGTTGATTTGGACTAAGCACGAGAGTGGAAGTTTTTCTACTAAATTAGCTTGGGATTGCATTTGCATATGAGGTTCAAGTATGGAATGGCATCCTTGAATGTGGCATAAGTTGCTTCCTCTTAAAATTTTGGTTTCTATGTGGAAAGCATGGTATATGGCTTTGAGCGCTGATGATCGTCTTTGATGTATTGGGATCCCGATAGTTTCTCGTTTTGATTGTTGTGATGAAGGTAAGTACAAAGACCAAAATCATATACTATTTGGAGGAGATTTTACAGCTAAGATATGGCGTTATTGTGGTGCTATCTTTGGTCTTCCTCTTGGTCGTACTTGGATGGAGACGGTGACGGCCTAGTTTTGACATGCATCATCCTACTCTCAAGTGGGGCTCTTTTGTGGGGCTTCTTCCTTCTATTATTACTTGGCATCTTTGGCGTAGAAGATGCACTGCCCGTATGGAGGGTCGCATTCAATCTATCAGTTTGGTTTGGCATACTATTAAGTGTTGGATGGGTTCAGTAAGTCAAGACATGAATAAGGTTACTAAATGTTCTACGCACGATTCGCATATTTTACAGGCTTTGCAAATTCCAGCTTTGGTTCCTGCTAGGCAGTATTTAAAGCTTGTGGCTTGGCAAAAGCCCTCTCAATGGTGGTTTAAGTTGAATATAGATGGCAGTAGTCTTGGCAACCTAGGCTCTTCAGTGGTGGGTGATATTATTAGAAATGATCGAGAACATTTGGTTCACGCCTTTAATTCTCATATTGGTTTCGATTCAAATAGTAAAGCTGAGTTGTTAGCTCTTATGCAGGGTCTCAAAGCCTGTAAATATCTAGAGATTAATTTTGTGGAAATTGAATTAGATTATTAAGTGGTGATCTCGTGGTGGAATAGGGGGAGATGTGGCGTGTCGTATTTAGAGGATTTTTGGGAGGGTATTCTTGCCCTTACAGATTATATGGTTTGCATAGTTAAGCACGTTTATAGGGAGAGAAACAAAGTTGTTGACTGGTTGGCTCGGAGTGGTGCGACTGGTCTTAACATGAAATCAAATATTATTAGGGATACGGCTAGGATTCTTCAAAGATTAATTCTTTTGGATATACTGGGTTTCCCATCTTTGTGTTGCTATTAGCATCATCCCTCATGTGGCGTTTGGTCATCGTGTTGGTTTGGTAAGATTTTATTTTCTATTTTTGTTGTGTTAACGTCTTTTTTGCAGGTGTGGTTTTGTACTCGTATTTTTGTTCGCCTTGGTTTGTTATTTTTTTTGGTTAGAGGCTTCTAGGCCCTTTTGACACCTAGTTTCGGAATTTTTTTGCTTATCTACCTAGTTATTACAATTTTTTTTTTCGCTATAAATAAAGGTATATAAATAAAATTGAGACGAAATTACTCTTAAACATATGATTCTCAGCTCTTCTTAAAAAAAAAACATGGCCTTAACAATCGCCGTCCTTGAAATTATGTTTCCTCTCGACTCGAGAACTTTCTGGTGAGGAGGAAGTTTGTCCTTCACTTTCGGTGGAAGGGATCTTTGCCTAGGGAAAGTTTTTACCAGCTTAATTTTTCTCTGATAACTCAGTTTAAGCGTTGCTTTACTTCTGGTTTGGGTTTTGTTTCAAATGGATGAGGAACTTTCAGAATTATGGAGTAAGTTTTCCTTAACTGAAGAGGAAAGGTATGAGATTGTAATAACTGACCATGAAATTGAGAATAATATGAAGAGAGGGAGGTTATGTCTGGTGGGAAAAGTAGTAGCTGATAAAAAGATTAATAAGGATGCGTTCAAGAACACGATGTTAAAAGTGTGGAATTCTTGTGTTGGAGTGAAAATTCATGAGGTAGGAGAAAATCTTTATGTGTTTGAATTCCAAACTTAGGAAGATTTGAATAAAATTTGGGGAGGTCAGCCTTGGTTATTTGATACTAATCTGGTTTGCATAAAAAAATTCGATGGTGTTACTCCACCTGCTAATCTAGATTTTAATTCCACTACTATGTGGGTTCAACTTCATAATCTACCTCTCGGATGCATGAATAAGGAAATTGGAGGTAGGATTGGATCCACTATAGGTAAAGTTATTGAGGTGGAGGCTAATTATGATGGGAATTGCTGGGGAAAGTGGATTAGAGTGCAAGTTGAGGTTGATTTAATTAAACCTTTAATAAGAGGGAAGATTATGGAGCTGATGGGACAGAAAAGTTTTATTCCTTTTAGATACGAAAGGCTGCCTAGGTTTTGTTTTAAATGTAGGGCTATTAAGCATGGTGTGCAAGGATGTATCGGGATTCATAAATAAACGGAAGATCCAAAAGATTACAATATGCAACAATATGGATCATGGTTGCGTGCTTCAAGCTCTGCTGCAGTTTCCAGCTATGGTAGCACCTCAAGTCCGTCCTTCCCTTCTACAATAAAACCAGGGTCTTGTTATAAAGGGGACAAACTAGCTCGAAAAGAAATTCAATTGGTTAAGGTGGAGTAAAGTCAGGAATTGTTGAAGCATCATACAATAGAAGAGAATAAAGCAAAAAGTAATGTAGGCCAGCTTCAAATTGCTGATTTACTTGCGCTCAACAGGGAGGCAGAATCAAAAGAATTAGTACTTGATAATTCAAAGCACTTACTGGACTAGTCAGCAGTTCAACCTCTATCAACAGTGGTGATGCCTAGTCAGCCTGCTCAATTAGAACTCCTGCAAGATCAGCAAAAGTTGTGTCAATCTGAGCATATTCCTAAGGTATGTACTACTAGATGGAAGAGAAGGGCAAGGGGACAACAAACTAATGAAGTTATGAATCCTGCTAATCATGCTACTAGGAAGAGAAGAAATGATGATGAATCTGATATGATGGAAAAGGAAAATCAGCAAGATAGTAGGGGAAAACAACAAGCTTTAATATCGGATTTTGATATATCTGCAGAGGCTGCTAGTCAGCCCCGCCGGGAGAAATGAGGCTTTTAAGTCGAAACTACTAAGGGCTTGGCAACCCTTGGACAGTTAGAGATCTTAGCCTGTTGGTTAAGATCCACAAGCCTAGCATTTTGTTTCTTATGGAAACAAAATTGCAAAAGAAGAACTTAGATGCTTTTAAACTGAAATTGGGATTCAAGTGTTTACTTTTAGTTGATAGTGTAGGAAGAAGTGGAGGTATGGTTCTGTTATGGGCAAGGGATGTACACATCAATATAAGCACCTACTCACAAAGACATATAAATATGTGGGTTGCTCAACCAGCAGTTGAGTGGATGCTCACTTGTTTTTATGGAAATCCTAAAACAGAAAAGAGATATGAAGGGTGGGGTATCTTGAGACATCTAAATCGTCTTCAGCCTAAAAGCTGGTTATGTCTAGGTGATTTTAATGAAATTCTATATCATAGTGAAAAGTATGGAGGGGCTAGAAGGGATGAAAAACATATGGCTGATTTTAGAAGTGTTTTGCAAGATTGCCAGTTGAAGGATTTGGGTTGTATCCAAGGAAAGTATACCTGGTCTAATTTAAGAGAGGATCATAATTTCACAGAGGAAAGGCTTGATAGAGTCACTGCCAACTCTGAGTGGTCTGCAGCTTTTGGTGGGTGAGAGGTTAAAGTGTTAGTATCATACTCTTCAAATCATTGCCCTATTTTGATGACAGTTGGGCAACAGAATGTTTGGACTGTGAAACTAGCTCATCTTTGTAGATATGAGGATAGTTGGTCTCTGTTCTCTGTTTGTGAGAAGGTTATTACTCATGCTTGGCATATACATGGCAAAAACAAAGAAGGTCTTTCAAAGATAAATACAAAACTTGAAGGCTGCTTACAAGTACTGAGATAGTGGAGTTACCAAAAGGAATGTGATTCTAGAGCCAGTATCAAACAGAAAAGGAAATCCCTCTTGGCTTTACAACAATCTGTTACAGCAACAAGAAATTGATCACCAGCTGGAAATAGAGCATGTGAAATGGAAACAAAGGGCAAAAGAGATTTGGCTGCAGAAAGGAGACAGAAGTACCAAATTTTATCACCTTTGTGCAACTCAGAAAAAGAAGAGAAATAGTATATCCAAGATTATTTATGAGAATGGAAGGACAATTTTAGATTCCAAGCACATTGGAGAAGCTTTCACTCAGTATTTCAAAGAGCTTTTTCGCAACCTCCAATCCCATAAATACGGAAAATTCGATGTAGGCAGTTAAAAGAAAAGTTAGTCAACAGATGAATGAAGCTCTTTTGGCACCTTTTAGAAAAGAGGAAATTGAGGATGCTATTTTTCAGATGGGACCACACAAAGCACCAAGACCAGATGGGTATGGAGCTTGTTTTTATCAGAAATACTAGTGTGTGATAGGGGAAGAGGTCAGTGAAGCTATTCTCAATTTTTTAAATCCTAAGCATGGCATGGAATAAATCAATTGTACCTATTTAGTGATGATTCCTAAATGCAGTAACCATGTGCACATGACTGACTACAGACCCATCAGCCTTTGTAATGTTCTTTACAAAATTATCACTAAATTGCTAGCCAATAGACTCAAACAAATTCTACCTTCTAATAATCTCTCAAAATTAGTGTGCCTTTGTACCTAGAAGGCTAATATCAGACAATATTTTGGCTGCTTATGAAATCTTACATTCCATAAGGACTAAGATGAAGGGTAAGAAGGGATATATGGCTTTGAAAATAGACATGACTGAAGCCTACGATAGGATAGAGTGGAATTTTCTAAAAGAAGCTATGTTGAAGATGGGATTTGATATGAGGTGGATTGAGCTTATTTTGAGGTGTATTTCCTCTTCCTCTTTTTGTGTGTTGATTAACGGTGTCCCTTAAGAATGTTTTAAACCCACTGGGGGACTAAGACAAGGTTGCCCTTTGTCTCATTTTTTGTTTATCATTTGTGCTGAGGTGTTAACTGATCAGTTAAGTGAAGCATAATAGAAAGGGCATATTACTAGGTACCTATTGCCAGAGGACAGATCAAGATGACTCACTTGTTTTTTGCTTATGATAGTATGATGTTCTGTCGAGCTAGTATACAAGAGTGGGTTAATTTGGATAAGATTTTATACAACTATGAGCAGGACTCAGGACAAAGGCTCAATAGAAACAAGACTTCTTTATATTTTAGCAACAACACTAACCAAGAAACAAAGAATCATATGTTACAAGTTACTAGTTTGAGAGTCTCATCAAATATGGAGAAATATTTGGGGCTGCCATCAGTCATTGGAAGATCAAAATCAGTTGCTTTTCAAGGAATAATTAAAAAAGTGAGTAAAAAATTGGAGAATTGGAAGGTTAAGTTCCTCTCACGAGCTGGGAAAGATATTCTAATCAAGGTTGTTGTCCAGGCTATAGCTACATACAGTATGAATGTGTTTCTTCTTCCAAAAACTTTGTGTACCAAGTTGAATTCATTGATTTCTAACTTCTGGTGGGGCACTCAGGACAAAGGAGCAAAAATTCATTGGAAAGGATGGAACTGTTTGAGCAAAAATAAAGCAAGTGGGGGACTTGGTTTTAGAGACTTGATGGTTTTCAATTTAGCTCTATTGGCCAAACAAGTTTGGAGAATTCTTAATAATCCAACAACTTTAGCAGCTAGAATTCTCAAAGCCATATATTTCCCACACAAATAGATTCTGGAGGCAAAAGTTGGGTTTAGACCTTCTTATTCTTGGAGAAGCCTCAGTTCAGCAATTAATCTTGTTAAAGATGGCATGATTTGGAGAATTGCTAATGGAAAAGATGTAATGATATGGCAAGACTAGTGGATTCCTACAACTGAATCTGGTACTATAACGTCTCCAGTGAACTCTTTGTCAACAAGTGCAAAAGTGTCTGAGCTCATTGATCCAGTAGTTACAAAGTGGCGGAATATACAAATGCTCAAGAATATTTTCTGGGAAGAGGATGTGCAACAAATTGTAAGGATACCTATAGCACAAATTATCATTTCCAGAGATAAGAGGGTGTGGAAGCATACAAGGAATGGTTGTCTAACAGTTAGAAGTGCCTATCATCTTTGTAAGCTGAGACAAGATCAGAAAAAAGGAGAAACTTCAACACAAGGAGTGCACAAAGAATTATGGAAGCAAATATGGCAAATGAATACAAAAAATGCTGTTAAAGTGTTTATGTGGCGTGCTTGCAATGATGCTCTACCCACAAAGCAAAATCTGTGCAAGAAGAAAGTGATAAATGAAACTTTTTGTCTAATCTGTCAGCAGGTAGAAGAAACTCTAGCTCATGTTTTTTGGGATTGCCCTTCTGCACAGGATGTGTAGATGTTAGGTAGCAAGAAATTTCAGAAAGCTACATTCACTCATCAAGAGTTTGGAGAGATTTTTATGCACATGCTTTAGAGACTAGGTAATTTAGAAATCTCCTTGTTTGCAGAAATAGCCAGAATGTTGTGGATGAGAAGAAACAAGTTGATTTTTTAAGATAGTTTTACAAACCCTTCCTTTCTGATTATGAGAGCAACACAAGAGTATAATGATTTTCAGAAGCTGTGTGCTCAACAACTCAACTCCAGAAACTATGGTAGAATGGTCCAAACAGATCTTGTATATTGGCAACCTCCAAAGACAGATTGGATAAAAATAAATTGGGATGTTGCTGTAAGAGAGAGAGGAACCAGACTTGGAGTTGGGATTGTAGTTAGAGACTCGGAGGGAGATATACTAACTTCATGCATGCAACCACTATATTTTTTCCCACAAGCTGAACTAGCAGAAGCTAGAGGGTTAATTTCAGCAGCCAAGTTGTGTAATGAGCTGAGTCTGCAAAGAGTAATTTTTTAAGGGGATTCATTGCAGGTTGTCAATGCAGTGAAATAGAATGTTCAGAATTATGGTTTGCTGCAATATCTCATGAATGATGTGCATTTGATCTTGGCTGGTATTACTTGGAAGATATCACATATCAAAAGGGATACAAATCAAGTGGCTCATTTGCTAGCACAAAAAGTACTTTTTCAGAGTTGTGAGTTTATTGATGTTGATTGTCTCAACTCTGATACTACTGATCTGGTTATGGCTGAGAAGCATAGAGCAGGTTTTGGTACAACTGGGATATAAGTAGCATAGTTGGATGTCAATGTTATAAACTCTTATTATGCAGAGTCAATTTTTAATCTTGTATTTTTAGATCATGATGTTGTAAATTCTGATAGTGGAGTGATAGTGGAGTGTATGCTCCGACTTTTTTAATATAATGGCTGAGGGTTATAGTGGTTATAGTGTTGTTGAATGAAATTTGAATGGTTTTTTTTTTCAAAAAAAAAACAATCGCCGTCCTCAAAGCGAGACGGATTTCAATACTAGGCCAGAGAAACGGGCCCGGCTGTCCAACGCCAATCATATCGATTTAGAGAGAGAGAGCACCATTATCGATGAACATTTAATACTTGAAACAATGGGAGGGAGACTAAAGAGCCCAAAGAAGACAAAAAGGGAATGGGGTTACAGCCGATGTTGCTCACTGCCGTCCGTCCGTCCGTCCGTCCATCCATCCATCCTTTCGTCCTCATCTTTTAACTTCCATGTGCTCTCTTCATATGCCTCTGCTCTTGCACATGGCCTATCTCAGTACGCCTAACTCATCAATAATTAGCTTTTCCATTCTCACTCACTCTCAGATCTTTACACGTCATCTCTCCATATTTTCCTGTGGTTGATATCCTCTCCACGTGTACTTTCTTTTGTTTATTTGATTATCCCTATTGTTCTTTTTTCCCTCCGGACTCCATTCATTGTGACGTGAGTTTGCAGGGTTGTCTATTTTTGGGACCATGCATAACTAACATCCCATGTTACTTCTCACATCACTCAACTGCACAGGCCTTTTCTGTTCCAACTATACCCTTCTAAATTTCTCTATTTTTTTATGTTTTATTTTATTTTCTTTTGCAGAGTGATTCCAATTAATAAGATCTAAGTTTTTTTTTTTTGTTTATATTAATAACCAAAAACAATGAAATGCCAGAACTTGCAAATCCCAAGCTGAACTTGCCAATCAACTCAAAACATGAAATTTGAAATCTCGTTTGATTATACAAATAGATGAGGTGAAAATTAAAAATTAAATAAAATATTCTTATAATATTATTTTTTAATATTATTTTTATTTTAAAATTTGAAAACTTTAAATTATTTATCACATTTTGTATAAAATTTTAAAAAATTATAATAATTAAATGAAATGATTTGTGTAACCAAACGAAATCTAAATTACTTCAAAATATGTTTGTATCAAATTAGAAATGAAATATGTTTATATAAGTATTTCAAATTTTCTTTTTAGCATTACGGATTTTAAATTAATAGAAAGGCGTAAAATTAATTATTTAAATTATATCTTAACACATATTTTTTATTTCATTAAATACGGATCTTGTGAAGTCTCAAGAAGTAAAGTCTAATGCATTTAAAATGCAAATGAAGAGAGAATCGGTTATGATTGGTTTATTTCGTGTAAATTTTATCAAGCCCCAAATCTCAAGTGCATAATCTAATGGATACAATGGGAAAACGACTCCAATAAAGATCGTGAAGTATAGTGTACCAATGGATTAGACAGACATGCAGTACAATCCTCTGTTGGCCGTATCCCTCCAACAAAGAGCTCTATTTATAGCCACCTATTGGCACTCTGAATTATGCCCCCAACAACCTAGGCAACTAGAACCACCTCTCTCTCTCTGAGCTCTCTCTCTCTCTCTCTCTGCCTGATATTCATGGCAATGGCTAAGCTTCTCTGCATGCTGGTTATAGCACTTCTTGGCATTTCCATGGTTGCAACTCAGGTAACTTTCCCTATTGGTCACCCTCGCACATGATGGACTATGAAATGTGCCATGGCTCTGCTCTGTTCATTCCATTGAGCCCTCCATGTCAATGATTTCACAATTCATTCATTATCTACTTGTAATTTTTGTAACTTTTTTTTTTTTTTTAATCTTTTGTAGGCAATGGCAAAAGAAGCCCAGTACCACTTGGATGGTGTAAGTTTTTTTTTTTTTGAAAAAAAAAAAAAGTACTTTGTTTTATGATGTTTTGAGAAAATGTATGTGATAATTTTCAGGGGCAATATGGACCTGGGAGTCTTAAGAGTTCTCGTAAGTGATCATCCACAAAACATTATTCACTTATTTTACTTTAAAGTTCTTACAAATTATTATGTAAATGTATCATTCACATGTATGCGATGTCATATCATCATATTTTCTTCACCAATAGATGTAGCAATCTAGGTTGGTCATGTTCTAAATATTCTTAAAAGAGATGAACACGTCATGTGAATGCTACTGTTATTTAGGTTATAGGTTTGGATACAAAAAAATATTTCATTTCATCTGATCTGATTATTATAAATTTTTAAAATTCCTACATAAAATGTAATAAACAATTCGATTTCTTTAAATTCTAAAATAATAATAATATTTTAATGATGTTGTCTATTATTTTCTAACAATATGAATACCACATGAGCTTCTAATACAACATATCTATCTCTCTTTGTGTTAAACAGTTCAATTCAGTCAACAATTAGAGAGAATATAATTTAAATTGTGTTATATCTATTATTGAAAGAAAACAAGATGGTTTAACATTGTTTTCGAATAATTGATGATATGATGTGTTATTGGGACAAATTAGATCATGAGTTCAAAATGTGTATTTCCACTCTTCACCCTCGTTTCATGCACTATTTATATATAGATTATTATGTCATTGCTAATCCATAGGAGTTGGCTCAAATGGTAAAAATCTTAGCTTTGAATTATTTGAGATGTACTTACGGGACTCCTTACCAAAGATTTGTGTACTTACGGACACGGATCTCCAACACCTGATACCAATAAAAAAAAAATATTATGTCATTGCTGTAAAATCTTGTAGTAAAAATTTTGGGTCTCACTAATTGCTATTGATCTCCCGTACAATCAAACTGCATGAAAAACTGTGAGATGTTTATAACGTTGCAAATGAAACAAGCAGAATGCCCATCACAATGCTCAAGAAGATGTAGTCAGACGCAGTACCACAAACCATGCATGTTCTTCTGCCAAAAATGCTGTGCCAAGTGCCTCTGCGTCCCTCCAGGCTATTACGGCAACAAAGCCGTCTGCCCTTGCTACAACAACTGGAAGACCAAGCGTGGAGGACCCAAATGCCCTTAATTAAATCAACACTTTTGTCTTAATTGTATTCGTGTCATCAACTTAATGACCAGTTTTTTATTCTTATCTATTTCGGTGCTCCACGGGCCCAGCTGTAAACCCCGTTTGAGAGCATACTGTAACCATATTCAGTCATTCTCATTGTCATGTATGCCAGACTATCTTATGAAGAATAAATTCTGCATTAGTTTAATTCTTCGATTACAATACACATTTATTTTTAGTTTTTGAAGATAAATTCATTAAGGTGTATTTGAATGTAAATAAATTGATATATGTACTTTAAATATATGAACTAGATTGAGAAGGATTTCACTTTTTTATGAAACGTTGAAAAAGTAGTAAATCCTATCAATGAATATTGATCTGAGATGAATTAAAATGAATTTGTGTTCCAGACATAACATATAAACCTCACTTAGGTGATGCGTTTTGCCAAAGCCTATTTTTCACCAACTTAGACTAGTACTGCTAGGTGTTGCTAAGCGTACCATATATCCTCGCTTAGTTGGAAGGCAGCTTACATCTTATAATTAGGCGCAAAATCATCAATTATTTTATTTACAGTACATATTAGCTAGAATATATATATATATATATATATATATATATATATATATATAGTGTTTGTGTTATGAACCTTGAACCTGGGTAACGTAAATATGCTAAACAGTTGTAAAGATTGGATAGTAATAGAGGAAATACTGATAAACTTTCATTCATTGAGATTGTTACATGGGGTATATATTCGAGGTCCCTCAATCCTCTAGGAAGAACAATACGGACACTTACGATTTTTTCAAAAAAGTAAGATATCCAGACCACACATTTCACAACATATTTTAAAACACATATTATAAAATAAGGGTATTTTTGTAAATAATATTAATTTTATAAAGTATTTTATAAAAATACCCCTCCTTTTAAAACATTGTTTTGTAAAATATTGTGTCTTTATCATTTTTCTTTCCAAAATAATCCCCCGAAACAACTCCCTTCAGTACATATGCTAAAATGCCATAAGGGCCAAAAACAAAAAGGCCGAATGTCAGTTATGGAAAACCCACAAAACAAAGCAAACTAAATATCACTAACGGCCCAAGGATTACTATTCGGCCCATTTACTAACATAGACTAAACACTAATGGACTATATAATAGGGGCCCATCCGCTTGGCCCATTACGGAAGTAATTCTCCTGCTCCACTATTTGACTTACTTTGAACCCAATTAGGGGTTCGTTACGTCCCGGAACCTTGTCCTCAAAGTTTAGATCAATGATTATTCTCCTAACTCACCAAAGAGCATGAAACCAACGCTGCCCCAACAACAACTAATGGCCATAGTAGGATAGCAAGACCAGCAAAAAGTGCACATATTGTCTCCGAGAAGGGCCTTCATGACCAATAAGGTCTTGAAACAAACAGTGTCATTCCTTTAAGAGCATCTAAGGGCCTTTGCAAATAGCAACGAGTGAGATTAAGGGCAAATCAATGATGAAACCAAGGGCTCTAGCTATAACTACAGCAGGAAGGTAAAGCAATCTATTATCATAATAGTCCACATCTGGAGCCCTCTTTTGTCGAAGGTCATCCATATATGAGAAGTAGGAATGGTAACAAATGTCCCCAAAATCTGTGACAGTAGTGTAATTGTAACCAAAATTTTCAGCTAGAGCTGCAGCACCAATTGTCATTGTAGTTAAGGCATAAAACATAACCAAAAAGGTCAACAAGCCTATAGCACTGAACCTATGAATAGATTCTAAACTGAGTAAATTTGTAATGGCATCATCCTGAGGATTACAAAAATAGTAGCGAGGTCATTGTATTCTTTCTCCTTACTACAATAAAAATTTATATAACTCCCATACATTTTAGGAGGCCTTGGACATTCTATACCGAAATTAGAATCTGTTTAAGAGCATGGACTCGATTTTCTCAGAAGTGGTAATCCAAATAAAATGAATCAGATTATCAACGAGACAAGACATGCTTTAATATTGTGTAAATGATTTATACGCCAATAAGATATATAAAGAGTAAGCTGATCAAATAGTGCTCCTAGCAAACCTCTCATAACTCCAATAATTGACATTGGAGATAGCTCCTCAAAAGGATAATCATGTTGGCCATCTAATGTGTCCCATATTCTAACTACATGATTATCAATTGTAATCAGCTTTGGTTGTTCAGAATTTAGAGTACAATGCCATTTAATATCCAATATTGGATTCCCATACACGTGAGGCTTAACTCGACTTGGATAAGATCAACGCAAGGCATTGCTCAACACATTTCTTGTATTGCTTTCTATGACCAATTGGAAATCTTGTAAGTAGATTATAATCAAGAAGACCAATGCTATAGCATGCAAGTTTGTCACGTTTAGAAGATTCTAGAGATAATGGGAAGCTATAGCATAGAAGTTGACTATAGGTAAATTCAAGCCTATGGACTAAGCAATTAATGCTGCTATCGATTCTAACTTCTGAAATGGAAGAGCTTGAGTAGGTTTAAAGATAACATTTGAACTTACTGGGTAGGCGCTTTGTGACGCCCCCAAATTTCGCTTGGGAACGGACGGACATTTGAAGCGTCGAGAGATGCAACACAGTTTACCTACCCCCTTTCAGAACATATATGATGTAATATTCTTAACATGCATCTAGCATTATGCAATATTTACAGCGGATAATTTTTTTCTTTAAGAATACTATGTACCAAACTGAACATATCTCAAATACTTAAAACATACTTCATACATAATGATATACTAAACAATTGAGATTACAACGTCAGTCCAAAATGGTTATGATCAAAAGAGTACTGAAGATTCAACTCCATCAGTACAAGTAGACATTTAAGTTAACTATTATACTATCATCGAAGTCGCACTGGCACTTAGTCTACCATTACTAGTTGATCAATTCTCGGCTCTCCTTCAGATCCTGTAACAAGATCTATCATTCGGGGGGAATAGTAGGGTGGGACTACCATAGTGAGATTTGATTATAAATCTTAACAAATTAATAGGAAACCTCTACTCAGGTTAATGATGCATGCATGATAGTAAAAACATGAATGCATAATCAAAGTCATAAGTAATCAAAACAAAACACAACTTGACATACAATATAACATAACTGACATAATTTAAACTGAATGTGAACTGAACTGAACTTGCTTAAACTAAGACTTGAATTGGCATGAACTTGATCTGAAACTTTACTTAACATGATCTTGGACTTGAACTGAAACTTAACATTACATGAACTTGAACTTGAATTGAAACTTACCTTTACATGAACTTGAACTAACTGCTTTACTTAACATGAACTTGAACTTGAACATGACATGAACTTGATTTGAGACTTAACTTAACATGAGCTTGAAACATATTATGAACATGAACTTGGAACATAATGTGAACGTGAACGTGAACTTGAACATAGGATTCTTGTCTCATGGAGTTACCACGATGCTATTCTTGCTTGTCTCATGGAGTTACCACGATACTATTCTTGTCTCATGGTGTTAACATGAAGCTATTCTTGTCTCATGGGGTTACCACAATGTACTAAAAACCATAAACTGAACAATAACTTAATTGCACTAGGACGTACATGAACTTGAAATCTTGTTCTTTAACTGATTAAACTTAGCTTCTTGAGTGATACATGGGTCTCCATGAGCCATGTGTCTCTTACCGATTACTGCATCACAACACTGGTATCTACACCAGCTGTGAGTGTGTTGTATGTGCCACACTTAATGTGGACCCTATACCTCGTGTGCCACACTCACTATGGACCCCATGAGAACTGAAACGTGGCTCCATTGGCATTAGTGTCTTACGTGCTCTAGTGACCAGCTACTTAGGCCCCGCCTGTTACCTTTGACAATATTTCATTAACTCAGGGAATTTCACGCCTATTTAAACACTCCAGCGTGAATAAAGGAGTTTCACTAGGATATTACCCCATGCTAGCATTTAGGATCGTGATTGACATGAATAACTTGACATGACTATTCTCGAAATACAAAAATTGTATATTTGAGATGAAACATGACCAGAATATGAAATGATAGAAGCCCTGATGTAACTCAACATGATTTGAATGTAACTCGAAAGATATAACTTACTTGAGATAGAAACATTTCATAACATGGCATAACATGTAACCACAAGGGCACTGGTCAATCCCCAACAACTGCGGATGAAAGCTCTTATGGAGTCTAAAGATGGCCACTGCGAAGGAATTTTAAAACCAATGAAAAGCAAAAGGTAGTGCAGTTTTTTCTATCTCTTCCGCAGAGAATAGAAAGCAAACATCACCATCAATTACTTTTGGAGAACAGAAAGGGACATCCATCTCCTACAAAGGCTACGACACTATAAAGACAAGATCAGCAAACGACTGAGTATGGCCAGCTGTGAGCGGCAAGGCCTCACTAGCCGCCATGCAACATGAACAACCCTAGAGAGAAACAATGATAAACGGAAACCCTAACAGATCAAACTTTTTTTCATATAATGAAACTTTCATATCCTGACAGAATTTTTAATTACATCTACATTATAATATATATATATATATAATAATAAAATAAAATGGAGATATGGGACCAATAGCTTGATCCACGCCGATTTCTTACAAGATGGAGCCGCCATTAGCAGTTTTGATCTAGTCCATTTCAACTATCATATCACGGCTTAAAAGTCTTACTAGTTTGGATTGACGGAAGAAGAGTTTCACTTCCTCTTACTCATAATTCATGATTGTTAGAAGCTAGAATATAAGAAGATAGTATGCGATAGATGGTTTAGATCGCTGACAAACGACCTTCAGTGATTGTACATAGGGCTGAGCAAAAATCTAAAAATCTGACTCCGTACTGACTTTGCTCTGGCTCCATTCTGACTCCGATAAGTCGGAGCGTTTTTTTAACCATAAAAGTCGGAGTCGGAGTTAGAGTCGAAGGTGGCAATGTACCAACTTTGACTCCGCTCTGACTCCGATTTCAATATTGTACATATTTTATAAAAATATATGTATTTTTTATATATTCATCATATATATTTTATATAAGTATAACTTATATAATTAATTAAATTCGATAATATACTAGTATGAGCAAAGTATTATAAAATAATATGCTTATACTAAATATAAATAGTCTAAATTCACTAATAATAATTTAGTATATGTAAATGCTATACTATTAACTATTACTACCATGTAACACTAATGTATAATAATATGTAATACTAATTATATAATAACAAAAGTATAATAACATTTAATACTAATGTATTATTTATAAACACAAATATATAAATTATAATAACATGTAATACTAATATATATTAACTAAATATTAATGACATGTGGTAGTAATGTATAATAACATATAATACTAATGTATAAACATTAACATATAATAACATATAATACTAATG
Source organism: Juglans regia (assembly GCF_001411555.2). NCBI lineage: Eukaryota > Viridiplantae > Streptophyta > Magnoliopsida > Fagales > Juglandaceae > Juglans > Juglans regia. Next base: position 7,164,894 of record NC_049909.1, on the reverse strand, counting down.
TATAATAACAATAATTTGTACAATGATTTATTTTTTCTATTTTGGTTATGTTTTAATAAAATTGAAATTGAAAAAATATTTTTTTAAAAAAATTGAAATTTGGAAGCCCAAATACGATTAGTGAGAGTCCAAGATTATCGAATTGAAATTTCAAATGGGGTAAGAAACAAAATCCAATAAAAAAAGTCCAAATCTGACTCCGCTCCGACAAGTCGGAGTTAGAGTCGGGGTCGGATCAGAGGCTATGTGAATCAAAGTCGGTACTGGAGGTCAGATTCGACCTTCAACAAAGTCGGAGTCAGAGTCGGAGGTAGGGCACTCCGACTCCAACATTGTCGGTGCTCAGTTCTAATTGTACCTATGCATGGGGGCCATGCTCAAGAGGGGAGTAGCAATGTCAATCGGATATGAAAGACCGAAGTGTTATTCTAAGTGGTGTGATCACTAAACGGTGTACCCCTTGGAATGACATTCTCTAACATGGTGATGGCTCCCATGAGGGATGATATTTAAGGAAGTGTCAAGAGACACAACCTTTTGATTTAATTAAAAGGTTGTATGTGACTAGTGAAGTGTCAAGAGACACAACCTTTTGATCTAGTCAAAAGGTTGTATCACTTCTTAAAGTTGTGACCTTTGGATTACCATTGATTAACCAATGATTGTGCCATTTGCCAACCGGTACATGATGGCCTATAAATAGGGGTCATTGGCATACAAATGAATGCACTCAATTCCCTTTATTCATCACCAACTTGTGGGACAAATACCATTATGAAAGTGTCACCATATTGTCAAATTTTGCTTCTATTTGTTCTACATTATTCAACAGTGGTATCAAAGACAAGTTATGTCAGAAGGAATTTTTTCGTGCATTGTGAAGACAATAAATAGACAAGTGCTTGGTTTGGCAACCACACTTGCATATTATAATCATCTTCGTTTACTTGAAAAATCGAAAGAGAAACATTTTCAAATCACGGTGGGAGGATTAGAGTACATTGGGAATCTTCAAAATCATGTAAGTTGTTATTATTTTGAATAAAATTATTGGAATATTTTTACACAAAGAAATAGTGCATTTTCTAATTTTTCAGCACCCACTGTTACTGTTTCGGGGGGTCATCGGAGTTCATCACTGCTGTCGGACTTTGTGGATCTCGGGAGCACGTCGGAATCCTCAAAGCCGGTGACAATTTTGCCAAACGAAAGTTAAGATACAATATTTTCAGTTTAGGAAGAAACCCAGCGCGAGGAAGAAGAAGGTGGACGAAATGGTCTTCCAAGAGTAATATATTTTCAAACTTATCTTGGCTGAACGACATTCAGCCAAGGGAGGATAAAAAGGGCAAAAACGACATTGTCATTTTGTCCAATTCTGAAGAAGGAGTTCTGAAGCCGTGCCATCGAGCTGAGCCGCAAACGAAGCCTTTGACCGAGCCGCCGACTGCTAGTTTTCTCTATAATCCAGTTTGAACCAGCTGAACCAGTTTACTCGGTTTCCTGAACCAATTTGTGATAGATTCGTTCAATCGGGTCGTTCGAGATCATTTCAAGCCTGATTTGGTCCGTTCAAAAGCTGTTGTGCTCCAAATTTTGAGCCAAAACATTATAAAGCACCTGTTGGTCTAAATTATTGACAGAAATTCTTTGAAAAAGGTGAAACATCATGGAAAGGTCATGCATATCCTCAATCGGGGCATCACTTTCATTATTCTCCTTATTTAAAACATAATAGGAGAATTCTAGGCTGCCACCTTAGATTTATTACTATTAAGTTTGTAATAGTTTTAATTTTTGCACAGTTGAACTATTATATTTAAATAATACACATTTATTATTTCTACATTCTTCTTGTTGATTATTTTTAAGGTTTATTATTTATGCCACCGAAGAAAAGTATTGAGCCCTCAAGGATAGAAAAACTGAATGCATGAAATTTTCGAGACTAGAAAAGGCATATAACTTTTCTTCTAACCCCATGAAAAGACCTTATATACATTAACAATAGCAAAGTCATGGGAAGAAATTATAGAAAATGATGAAAGTGAAAGTGGGAGCAGTGTTTCAAATAAAGGTAAATGGATAGAACACAATGCATGGGCAAAATCTTTAAGTTTGCATTGCATGAGTGAACACATTATTTCTTTATTTGAAGACTATGAAACTGTTAAAAAAATTATGGATGTAGTTGAAGCAAAGTATGGCTTAAGGTCAAATACTTATATACAATTATTATTGGATAAGTATAACCCGACTTGTATTTAAGAGAATGATGATATTGGCGATCGTGTACTTAAATGGAGTTAATTACAAAAGAATTACATGATGCTGGTCATCCTCTCACTGATAAAATGCATGTTACAACCATACTAAATAGTCTTCATTCAGCTTGGAATCACGTTGTTACTTCTTTTACAACAGTGTAAATGAAGTAACAATGATATTGCTTCCAATACTTTTAGTACTTGAATGAGAAAGGATAAAGAAAAATAATAAAGATAGTGAATCATCCAATTTATTGATGGCTCAAGATAAACATTCTACACTGAACAAGATGAAGCCAAACAGTTTTAGAAAAAGAAATGGTTAAAAAGGAAATAGAATAAACCATTTTCTAGAAACTATTTTTGAAGTTTGGAAAGAAGAGGCATTACAAATCGCAATTTCCTAATAAAGGAAAAGCACAAGAAAGTAAGGAAATTGTGATACAATCTCAGAAGTAATACTAGTGGAACCAGAGTCAAATTCATGGTGGGTTGACTCTGCATCAACAAAACATATATGCAGGAACAAAGATATGTTTATCAAACTTGAAGATAAACAAATAGGAGATCATAGAGTATATATGGACAACAATACATACTGCGATGTCTTGGGGGCAAGGTACATGTAAATTCAAAGTGAAGGGTTCCGTTATTTTACTTAGTGATGTTTTATATGTACCTAGTATTCATAGGAATTTAGTATTAGTGCCTATAGTAGATCAAAAAGGCTACATAGTTGAGTTTAAGTTTGGAACTATTGTAATAAGTAAGGGCAATGTGTCAGTGAAAGGCGTGAAAGATCAAGATATGTATGTACTGAATGTTGATATTAATAAAGTACCTATTTCTGATTATTTAAATGTGTCTACAAATTGTGCATACTTATAGCATTTAAGATTATGTTATATAAATAAAAATAAAATGATCAGAATGTGTAAAAGTATATTAATACCACAAATAAATTCAAATAAATTTAATATATGTGAACCCTGTATCAAAGGAAAAATGAGTAGCAAATCATTTTCAAAAGGTTGGAAAGCCATGGATTTACTAGAAATTATACATTCTAATGTTTGTGGACCTTTTAAAACAAAAACCTATAGAGGAATGGAGTACTTTATTACTTTCACTGATCATTATTCAATATATGGGCATATCTACTTACTTAAGCATAAATCGAAGGCAATTGAGAAATTTAAAGAATTTAAATTAGAATTAGAAACCCAGTTGGGTAGGCTCATTAAAAGTTTGAATAGTGATAGAGGAGGAGAATTTGAAATTTTGAATAATTTCTGCAAATTGAATGGTATAATACACATTTATACTATGCCATATAAATCTCAACAGAATGACATTGCAGAAAGGAGAAATAGAACTTTATTGGGTATGGTGCGATCGATGATGGCATATGTTGATCTAGTAATACATTTTTGGGGTGAAGCATTATCGACTGCTATTTATATATTGAATAGAGTTGAAACTAAAGTAAAGCCTCTTACACCTTACGAGTTATGGACGGGACATAAACCAGACTTAAGCAAACTCAAAGTGTGGGGTTGTAAGGTACAAGTGCTCATCCCAAAGCCACTAAGGGATAAATTAAAAAGTAAAACCTGAGAATGCAAGTTTATTAGGTATGTAGAAAACGGAAGTGGCTATAGATTTTATCATTCTGAAATAAGATTGATAGAAAGTAAGGATGCCGTTTTCTTAAAAAATACGAACCATATTACTCCTATTAATCAGATAGATTTATTAAATAATTTAGAGAATCAAAAGATCTCCACAGAGTCTGACAATGAAAATTATGATGTTATTCAAATCCAGAATAATAAAAATAAAAGAAAGTTAGACGAAAATCAATCTTCAGGTATTGATATTGGAGACAATGGAAGTAAAAGATCCAGAAGACCATCAATATTATTTCAAGATCATTATGCACTAAATACCAGTTTGGAAAATTTAGATAATGATCCTGAAAATTTTTCTGAAGCAATCAATAGTATTGATTTAGATAAATGGCTCGAGGCCATGAAAGATGAAATAGAATCAATAAACAAAAACAATATTTGGGAGTTAACAGATCTTCCAAAAGATAGAAAATTTATTGGTTGTAAATGTGTTTTTGGAAGAAAATTTAAAGTTAATGGTAGTTTGGAAATGTACAAAGCAATGTTAGTGGCCAAGGGATATACTCAACAACCAGGTATAGACTTTGTGGATACATATTCGCCTATGGCGAAATTCACATCCATAAGGATCATCATGTCCATTGATGCCAATATGAATTTGGAATTACATTAGTTAGATGTAAAAACAACTTTTCTCAATGGTGATATCTTTATGATTCAATTAGAAGGATTCAAAATTAAAAGACATGAAGAGCAAATCTACAGGTTGAGGAAGTCACTGTATGAACTTAAACAATCTTCAAGACAGTGGTATTTGAAATTTCACCAAGCCATTTTGGAAACGAGTTTTGAAATGAGTCCACTAGATCATTGTGTATACATATGAAAAAATGATAATAAATTAACATTATTATCATTATATGTTGATGATATATTACTGGCAGATAATTGTCTAAATATGATGCATGAAACAAAAGAATTCTTGAAATCTAAATTTGAAATGAAAGACATGGGTGAAGCTGCCTATGTTCTTGGTATAAGAATTTCTAGAAATAGAAATTCAAATCTATTGTATTTAGATCAAGAAAAATATGTAGAAAAAGTGCTTAAAAGATTTGGTATGAAAAATTATAAATTTTTAAATACACCTGTTTGCAAAGCTCATACTTTAAATAAAAGTATGTGTCGAAAAGATGATGAGAAAATAAGTGAAAAGGTTAAAGTTCCCTATGCTCAAACTGTGGGAAGCCTCATGTATGCAATGACAAGTATCATACCAGATATTTGTCATGCAGTAGGATTGGTAAGCAGATTTCAATCCAATCCAAGTAAAGAACATTGGCAAGTAGTGAAACGCATATTAAGATATTTACAAGGTACCAAAAATTTGAAATTATGCTTTGGGAACAGTGATCTAGAATTAATCGGCTATAGTGATGCTAATTTTGGAAGCAATGTAAATGATAGAAAATTTATAACTGAGTATATATTTCTATTTGCTGGAACAATAGTTTCTTGGTTAAGTAAGAAACAGGATTGTATTACAAAGTCTACTATGGAAGCAGAGTATATTACTTGTAGTACTACAGTGAGTAATGCAGTGTGGATAAAACACTTTGCTGAAAGCTTAAATTTGGGTACATCCACAAAATCAATCATTGTGTTTTGTGATAATCAGTCTGCCATTTCATTGATAAAAAGTGGAACACAAAGTTCCAAGGGAAAACATATTGATGTGCATTATCACTATATTTTAGATATAGTGAAAAGAGGTGATGTCAAGGTTAATTTTATTTCCTCGACCGAGTTGATAGCAGATCCGATGACCAAAGGTTTATCTCTAGAGAAATTCAAAGAACTTGTGACTAGAATATGATTGAGAGAAACTTAGGTGAAGTAATCTTATGGTCGGCATGCATAACCTCGTAAATTCTAGGGACGCCTAGAAACTTGGAGTTATGGTGATACCTAAACGAAAATTTTGGTCATTTATAAAGTTACTGATAAGGTGATCAAGAAAAACCTTAGGAATTGCCTTAGGGTGAGTACTTGACAAAATTTTAGTGCAGGTTGATTAACCAAGTAAAAGGTTGATCATGATAAAGTTACTGATAAGGTGATTAAGGAAAGACTTAGGTGAGTAAGTACTTAACAAAAATTCAATGCCATTCACTAAAGTTTTAGTGAAATGTCATTTGATTACCCTACTAAACAGTTAATCATTTGCAAAGTCGTTGATAAGGTGATTAAGGAACACCTCATAAATAGTCTCTAGATGAAGTACTTAACGAAAATTCAGCGCAGGTCGATATATGTGTTATGTATTCGGCTGAAGTCGTCAATTGTGACAGGGGTATGGATAATTAATCCAATCACGAGAAATTGATTATTGATCCAGTCATGGAGAATTGATGTAGTTCACTAAATTTAGTTTTTAGTGAAATGAAGCCACTCCTAATATGTGATCAGTGGGAGTACATATGGTAAAGGGTGCGGTCAAATAAGGTAATGACAAAAAATGTGTGCACGTAGAAGCTGGTCATGTTCTGACGCCGATCTACAAGAGTAGCAGATGATAGTTAAGCAGTGGAAAGCTCATATTGGTACCAAGGTAAAATACTCAACTGGATCGTCACCGTTTTGTGTGATTAAGTGGGAAATGTTATTCTAAGGGGTGTGATCACCAAACGGTGTACTCCTTGGAATGACATCCTCTAACATGGTGATGGTTCCCATAAGGGGTGATATTTAACGAAGTGCCAAGAGACACAACCTTTTGATCTAGTCAAAATGTTGTATCACTTCTTAAGATTGTGACCTTTGGGTTATCGTTGGTTTACCAATGGTTGTGCCATTTGCCAACCTTTGCATGATGACTTATAAATAGGGGCCATTGGTGCACAAATGAATGCACTCAATTTCTTTTGTTCATCACCAACTTGTGAGACAAATACTCTCACAGAAGCGTCACCGTATTGCCAAATTCTGCTTCTATTTATTCTTCATTATTCAACACGAAGTATACTCAACCCTTTTATTCCACAAGTGGTGGTAGAAAGCCTTTCATAGAGTGACAGTGGGTGGATCTCACGAGCCACTCTTTTTGTTTATTTTCTTCCACTAGTCGAAGAAAATTAAGATTATGGATTCTAACTCCCTCCCCCGATGTATCAAAAAGAGACTTGTACGTAAGACGACGTGTATGTATCGTTAGTGGCCAAAAGGCAGTAAATCAGATCATCGCTATGCTATAGACGAAAACCAAGAAAAAAAGTTAGAAACAAAACTACAAACAGTACAAGGGTGGACTGCATGAGTAGTAGTGGAGGGAAGGTGTATATATGGAGGTCCTCTGGTCGGAGGAAACCGGGTACGTAATTGGATTTTGCCTGGAGAGACAAAGAAAGGACTCTAATTTTTTGTATATTGTTTAATTTAACTTGGGAATATATAATAATTCTGAGGCGTGAAGAAAAAATAATAGTCAAATAAAGAAGAGATTATAAAAAAAAAAAAAAAGACAAAAACTGTAATATATATTTGTAAGAATGCTTCGAGTGGTTGAGAAAGTTTCTACGTGGATCAGTATATATTACAGATTCATTTAACCCTACAGTACTCAAATATATATATATATATATATGTATATATATAGACTTGGTCACTGAATCATTAAGCCAGGCCCACCTGTTGATTGTTGTCCAATATCACAATCACGGCTCTGGGCTTCTCACCCAAAATAACCCAGGCTTTGCGCTGGCTCATGTTCGACCCATCTATTGATCAAAGGTGATGGCTTAAAAATTAAACTCTGGTGTGCATCCAAATAAGGGTTCCTTGTTTCTTTAGTGAGTCGTTCTATTATCAGATTTTGGTTTGAATCTATATGGATTCACTTTAAATTAATAGTATTAGCCGCCAAAAGATTTATTGAATTTCTTAATGATGTTGGGGTTTGATAGGCCATGTCATTCATCAAGATTCCGTAAACAAAATCCCAAATATTTGGGATGATCTGGTACGTGAGGAATGCATGTGGAGAGACTGGGTCATGACCAGTGGGAATTTATGCACGAAGCACGCACGAGCGCACGACGAAGCGCGCACGAGCATTGTTACACAGTTAACGTTATTTCCTTTCCGTTAGTTTCATTCCGTTTTTTTACGTTCTGTTTCATTTTGTTTTATGCTCTGTTGGATGAGCATTGTTTTTGGTTCTTAGTCCGCAAGTTTCCTTTTATTTTGGGGTGTAAGTTACATACCTTTGCTATTTAAGCAGACGTGAATTATTAATGAAGGGCATCCAAAAAGTTAAGTCAAACCTGTGGTACAATCTCACCCGAAGAGAACAATTTATCTTAGCACATTTGTATATTTTATCATCTGTGTTTGGGACCTATCATTGGTATCAGAGCCACACCACATCTAAGGTCATGTTGCGACGGTTGCAATCGCGCGGCACGGGGGGTGATGTCGGCATAGCAGTGTTCGCCCAGAGCTAGGAAAAAGACCTAGCGCACAGCCAGCCCGTGTGAGCGCCGGGACTGCCGTGGACGTCGGTTGCAGAGCGTGGTGGTTGTTACGATCTCACATCGACTAAGTATGGGATTGGTTGATGGTTTATAAGCCCCTAGGCACCCTTCCCTTGTAAGCTAGTTTTTAAGGATGAGTTCTACCTAGTAGGTTCATAACAGGGTCTAAGATGTTATTACTCGAATCCGATTTAAGTGAACGCCTACAGCTTATTACCGTCTAGGCTCATCCTATCTGGTTTACATCGGATAAGGTTTTACTATAGTCATGCCCAATTAGGAAAGCCATCTTAAATTGTCCCCTCATACTGTTTTTTATTTAGTTAAAAAAGAGTCATTCTATTTATAAATCGATATATAAATACAATTTATTATCAGACTCATTACAAATATTAAAATATAGTCAAAATATAAATACTTTTTCATACTAGCTGATATATTAGGCTTACATGTCATAATATATATACATATATATATATATATATACTAGGTAAAAACAACGTGCAATGCACGTTTACTTAGTTTATATTTAAATTTTTTTTATTAAGAACTAATTTTTTATTAATAAAGACGTAATATTTTCGGTTAATTAAATAATAATATAATATTTATGTAATTTATAAATAATTACACGTTAGAATACCAGTGTTACATTCCAAAGTTAGTTATATGATTTTGAAGTATTGAAAACGATATGTTTAATTAGTTTTTGTCTGAATTTAAGAAACTCATGAACAAATGATTTATAGCCACGACTTTAATTAATTAGACTGATCTACAGAATTTATTGAACATTTATATCATAATCCGTGAGCATCGAAAGCAATGGATGACCATAGAGTAGACGTACAACGAGATTCAAGTTTTATAATCACAAAATATTGCAGCTTTATGAAGGAAAATTTGTTGAGTGATACTTTTAAGTCGCGCATGCCAGTAAAAGAAAGGAAATCACGCTGTAATAAGTTATTATAGCGAAATTTGGTATGGAACTTCTAGATAAATATAGCTATATATTCTTGCATTAATTCTGTAGGTTGGTGTATTGAAAATGGTGCAGTATTTCAAGTACGTACAACATTTCCTTTAGGATAGAGTATTGAAAATGGTGCAGTATTTCAAGTACGTACAACATTTCCTTTAGGATAGATAGATAGAATTTAATTGGACACAAAATTCATCATGATCATATACATACATATATGTACATACACGTGATGAGTTGCAATTTGATCTTTTTGAGACACAATAATTAATTACTACACTTTTCTTGACCTGTATAATTAATTACTGCACTTCAATAATATACCTATAGACAAACGGTGTTAACTTTAACAGAAAAATAATAAAAGATCGTTAAAACAAAATTTTTTGTTAGATAGCTATTTTATATATATATAGATAGATATATAATATTGGAATGTCAATAAAAGAATTTATAAATAGAATTTTTTTTTTCTTTCTTAGTTGGTGAGCATTAGTTAATTAGTTATAGTTTGGTATCTCAACAAAACACAAAGACGATTCAGATTTAACTAGAACAATCATATGATCTACGGTCTAGAATTAAGGGCTTATCGTTTCAAATGATGCTCAGAATTAAAATATTAAAAAAATAATTATTTATGATGAGTTATTTGTAATGCGAATTATCGTTTGAACGAGAATTACTCTATTCCCTTAACAAATAATTATTCTATTAACAAATAACCAGCTATAAATAAAAATAAATAAAAATTCTTGTATAAAGCTAGCGACCGTTCATATATATATAATATATACGTCCTATCATCCATTAACACATCTTCTTAGTGCTTCTTTTCTTTTCTTTTGTTTACTTTTGACTCTTTGAAGATGCTTGATATATAATTGCAATCTTTTTCTGATTTGAATCCCACTTTTTCAATATTATATTATAAATCACATCAGTAGTGACCAAAATTCCAATAGAACCTCGTGGCTTCCTAGAGTGCATGTAAAGGCAGGCATATATACACATTAGAAATGTTTTGGGATTTAAATTTGAGTTTCGAATGTTATTTTTTTTATTTTTTTATTTTTTTAACTTAATGATTAAGAAAATTTTTTTTAAAGATGTGAATTTTTTATTTATTTTAAAAATATTTATGATGATTAAAAAAATACATGAAATAAAAAAAATAAAAAAAATAAAAATACCTTTTACTTTTTCGGTGGATTTTCGGGCTTCATCTCTCCGGAGATGTAGCACTAATCTATGCAAATATATGTGTGATCTGGAACTATCTACCACATGGGACATTATTAAAGGTTCCCTGCAAATTTCGCTTGAGCCAATCTAGTTGATCCTTTTCTTAAGCCATGCAAAATCGACTCGACGTTATAACATCAATAATTATTATATTTTTCATTCCAGATTTTATCATTCCTATTTACACGTGACAATGCTTGTTCTACATTTTAAATTATATTTACCACTTAAATGGAAAGCAACTAACTAGAATGTGTCACATTAGCAGGTATGACTCATTTCAATGAAAATATCTAAGATGAAGAACAATATTTTACACCAAAAAATGGATATTTTTCATCGTTCATTAACAAACTAGATTGATTGTGCTCCAAAAATTTACAATTGCCTCACATCAAGTGTAGGAAAGTGTTGTTAATGGTTTGGACATCCAATGCATGTCTATATACTTGAGTAAGTTGGCTAGCGAATACGACTGATTTAGTTAGTTCACGTCAACATGAGGGGACTATATATATTAGCATATTTCTTTTTCGAGGATAATTATTTAGAAGGTTTATTCATATTGATAATTGAAACGACAAAGATTTCTACTAAGTTTTTTATGCATTTTATTATATATTGTTAAATTGGGCTAAGAAAGGAGGAGTAACTCATTAAGAAATTATATTGGAATAAAAGGACATTTGAGATCTTGAGGAAGGCCCAAGCCCATGAGGAATTCGGCTTCGTAGTGGAATTAGGGACACGCCTACCCTAGGGAATGGATTCCCTCTTGCCATGTGTCATACATGCAAGAAGGCTTCCTTGTGAGGTGATAGTATCGTGACACTTGTCACTATGGGGGAAGAGCTTCTAGAAGGAAGATGAAGAGATATGAAAAGTTAGAATTTGAGGGAAGCCCAAAGGGCATGCACAACAACCATAGAGAAATGAGATTTGCTTTTTGTCATGTGTCATGTATGCAAATGGAAAGTGAAGAATTTTGTCTTGAGAAATGGAAAAATTTTGCTTGGGAAGAGAAGGCCTACACACCTATGAGGATTCTAGAAGAATCTTGTGGAAGACACACTTGAAATGGACGGCCAGGGCAAGGGAGTTTGTACATTTTTGCCACCCACCATGACCATTCACACAATGTCCAAAATATTGGTGAAGGAAAATCTTCTTGGGAGGAGATGGAAATTTCGGCCACCATGCACACACACACTCCTCACATGCCACTTGGCACACTTGTAGGAGATTGAGGAAGATCCTAGCAAGATGAAAGACCATTTTTTTTTATTCTCACATGAGCATACACATACACACACGAGGCTAGATTAGGGTTTATTTTTAAAGGGATGTAGACTCAACTCCATTTGCTTTAAGCTCATAAGCATGATGTTTTGAGGAAAGAAGGCCACGACTTTAGTGTTTTTATGAACTAGGGTTTTGTTTTATATGAGATTCTAACTTGAGGAAGAGAAGTCCGAACATTGGGAGACTATTTCTTGGAAATATGTCAAGAGCACAACACTCACACACAAGGATTAGGATTTTGGATAACTGATCCTAATAATTGTTATATATATTTTCAGCTCGCTCACTTATCGATTGTGGACTTTTGTAAGTAAATTTATAACTTGTACTTGGATATTTTATGTATATATCATGTGAACTCGTTTGTTGTTTGGTTGCATGTTAGTACTTGAAATGATGATATTCTTCCATATAATATAATCGGTTCCTTGTATGATTGTTCAATATATGGTTGAAATGGTTTATTGTTGTTAAATCATATCATAAAAATGGAACGAGAGTTCACATTTAGGGTTCGGATTGCATGATTCTTAACATGTTCATGGATATTTGTTATATGACAAAATCTTTTATAGGATTAAGCCCATAAATTACTTGCCTTTCCTTAAGTATGTTCACTAGTATGTTTCAGCTACACATGCATGTTCATTGATAAAAAATTTTAAACGCATTATAAGATTTTAAGTTCATGAAAATTTGGTGTAATGTGTATTACAAATTGTTAGGTCTCGGCCATGACTATGGATGAACTATTAACATTATGTGATTGAAGTTCTAAAGACATAAAACCAATTCTAGAGCAAAATAGAGTTTATATGTTTTGGCCATTGCATAATACATGTGAAGTTTTGAATGTTTGTTTCTTGCTTGTTATTCAAATGCCTCATAATTTATGAAAAAGAACATGATCACATGTTCTAGTATTTTCAAGCTGTAATGCGAAATATACATGGATATGCATGATTGTTTGTTATATGTTCATGATTAAGTTTCAGCATTGCATGTGTCCCATGAAATTTATAAGTTTCATAGTTCATGTCACATGCATTAGAATTGTGAAAATATTTCAAAAAGAAAATGAGTCTTTTAAAAGTTTTGTCACGACCCCAAAGGCTAAGATGGGAAAACGTTCTACTGGAACTCCCTTGTCCATTCAGGATTGTCTAAAATGGAGTGGTAACCCCGGAGTCGATGAAATACAGTCGACGGACCATGAATGATTCCTAAAAGAAAATGATACCAGAGTGGGGTTGCACCTAAATATAGTGGGTGCCCTATGGTGAAGGCGAAAAGTGAACTGCCGTAATATGAATGATTAGAAATAAGATGTAGTCACCTTTGTCAAAGTGGACTAATGGTTGATGCAGTAACTAGCGGGGAGCACACGATACATAGGGGAGCTGTAAGGTATCCATTTATAAATTAAAATTCAAAGAAAGGCCTTGAGCTCAAAGTTATGCTATGATATATGAACGAGAACCCGAGCTCATGAGTATGTTAAATAAATAAGTATGAAATGATGAAAGATGTTTTATGAAAGAAAAGGGTTATGAAAGGAATGACATACATAGTGCTTTCGAAAAAGTAAAATGCATAAGTAAAGTTTCATATCCATGCTTGCATTTCAAGTTTGCTTACATATGCTTATGATATCTATTACATGTTATTTGTTTACTTACTAAGATTTCTCGAAATCTCATTGTTGTAATTTTCACTACCATTCCCCTACTCAGAATGGTAGAAGTTGTGACAGGTATCTAAGAGGATAGTAATGGGGAAACGCAAGAGACCAGCTCCCCAGATCCCTAAGGAGTCTCTAGGGAGACGCAAGGTCTCTTAGGAGTAGTCTATTTTGAATTAGGACATGGTCAAGTAGGATGGCCTCACTAAAGGACTTATGTTATGGGATCCTTTTTTATGAATGATTTATTTTGATGACACTTGATGTAGTGGTCTGGAGTTCCGAATGATCGTAAGAGAGGGATGCCTTACTCTCCAGGAAAGAATATGGGGAAGAAGAAGATCCCTTATACTTTGGATAAAGGAAAAGAGAAGGTAGTCGGTAATGTGGTGCCTTCTATGCCACCACCATGTCGTAGTTGCGGACGAAGACACAATGGTGAATGTTGTTTCACCACCGAAACATGCTTTAGATGTGGTCAAACTGGCTGTATGATTCGAGATTGTCCACATAATATGACAGGAGGAGCATCAACTCCAGAAAGCAAAGGAAAGATCCCTGTGAAGGCTAAACTCTATGCAATCACTCCAGGATAAGTGGATTTAGAAGCTGAGAAAGCTACGGATGCCGAAGTAATCACTAGTAACATTCCAAACCTACTATAGTTGGTAGCTGGTGTTTGCTAAGAATTCATAAGTAACTTTAGTTACCCTTGTAGGCAAGGTTAAGTTGGTGCAACAGTTGGTTTGATCTCTGTTTGATTCTCGAGCTTCGCATTCCTTTGTGTCATATGATTGTGTGAGAAGATGTAAGTTGAGTGTGGAATCCTTGTCTCAAAAAGTTTTAGTAGCTATATCGGACGGGAAGGTAGTTGGATGCACTCGAATAGTTAGGAATTGTCTGTTGGAAGTCACAAGACTGACCCTAACCGCGGATTTGATTATTTTCCACTTAATGGAACTCGACTTGATCTTATGAATGGATTGGTTGTCTAGGAACTATGCTAAAATAGATTGCCGAAAAAGGAAGGTGATCTTTGAGTTACCCTCGAAGGACAGAATTTGTTACATGGGAGAGGTAGTGAAGTCAATTCTGTTAACCTTAACGGTAGGGTGAGTAAAGAAAGCCTTGAAGGAAAGAGTTGATGCATATCTAGTGGTTATAACTAGTGTAGCGAAAGAACCTAAAGGAGTTGGAGGGACTCCTGTGATAGAAGAGTTTCCTGAAGTTTTTACTGATGTTCTGCCTGTATTACCCCCAAATTGGAAAACAAAGTTTGTAATTGAGTTGGAGCCAACTACGGCCCCAGTATACAAGGTAGCTTATCGAATGGCCCCGACTAAGTTGAAGGAGCTGAAGGTTTAGATCAAGGAACTCCTTGAAAAGGGATTTATTCGCCCAAGTTCGTCCCCATGGGGTGCACCAGTCCTATTTGTGAAAAAGAAGGATGACACTATGAGGATGTGCATTGATTATTGGGATTTGAATAAAGTAACCAGTAAGAATAAATATCCTTTACCTTGGATCGACGATTTGTTGGATCAGTTGCATGGAGCGTTGGTATTTTCAAAGATAGATCTATGATCTGGATATCATTAGTTGAAGAGTAAAGATCAAGATGTACCTAAAATGACTTTTCAAACTTGTTATGGACACTTTGAATTTTTAGTAATGCCTTTTGGACTGACAAATGCCCTAGCATCATTCATGGATTTGATGAATAGGATATTTAGGCTATTTGGACAGCTTTGTAGTGGTGTTCATTGACGACATTTTGATTTACTCCCGAAGCGATGAAGAACATAGGGAGCACCTGAGGATAGTGTTGAGGATCTTACAAGAACATTAGCTTTACACTAAGCTTAGCAAGTGTGAGTTCTGGCTTAAAGAGGTAAAATTTTTGGGACATGTTATTTCCAGTAAAAGTGTGGTTGTAGATCCTACTAAGATAGAAGCAATAATGGGTAGAAACGGACCAATGCTCACGAGGTTCATTGTTTTCTGGATTTGGCAAGATATTACCGAAGATTTTTCAAAGGATTTTCTAAATTGTCTAGTCCCTTAACGACATTGACAAAAAAGAATGCCAAGTACATTCGAAGTGAGGAATGTGAAAGGAGTATACAGGAATTCAAAAGGAGGTTAACCATGGCACGTGTGTTGGTTTTACCTGAGCCTCATAAGTCGTATGTGGTCTAAGATGGGTTCAGGGTGCGTATTAATGCAAGAAGAGTGAGTCATTACTTATGCCTCGTGACAACTCAATGATCACGAGCGGAATTACACTACTCACAATTTGGAACTTGCCGCCGTAGTCTTTGCGCTGAAGATCTGGAGACATTATTTTTATGAAGAAAAGTGTGAGGTGTACACTGACCATAAAAGTCTCAATTATCTATTCAGTTAGAAGAACCTGAACATGAGACAGAGAAGATGGGTTGAGATGATCAGCGATTACCAGTGTGAGATCAAGTATCACCCTAGAAAAGCCAATGTGATAGCAGATGCCCTTAGTTGTAAGACTCAAGCTGACGTGCAATCACTTTTGGCAGGAATGCGGGAATTGCTGATAGGAAAGCAGCTAAGAGATATCAGGTTAACGGTGGTGCAGGAGATTGTACCATTAACTGATGAGGAAATTATCGAAGGACAAGGTAAGGATGATAAATTGGAGAAACTTCAGCAAAAAGTTCTAAAATCTGAAGGACCACATCATTTCTCGATTGGTAATTGCACAACATATACTGCTCATCCTGGTAGCACCAAGATGTACCAAGATTTGAAGGGACAAGTTTGGTGCTATGGAATAAAAAGAGATGTGGCAAAATTTGTTGCAAAATGTTCAATGTGGCAAAATAAAAGCTGAGCATCAGAGACCAGCTGGAGAATTGCAACCATTACTGATCCCAGAATGGAAGTGTGAGGATGTGTCTATGGATTTCGTGATAAGTTTGCCAAGGACATTGTCAGGGAAGAATTTGATCGAGGTCATAGTTGACCGATTGACCAAAAGTGCACATTTCCTACCGATTGCTAATACAGACTCGTTGAACAAGTTTTCTCGAGTTTATGTTAAGGAGATAGTCAGGCTTCATGAAGTGCCTAAGTCTATAGTATCTGACAGGGACACACGGTTCACTTCGCATTTCTGGCAAAGTTTACAGAAGATGTTAGGCATGAATCTGAGGTTTAGTAGTGTCTATCACCCACAAACAGACGGACAAATAGAACATACTATCCAGACATTGGAGGATATGTTATGTGCTTGCGTAATGGAATTAATTGGTGATTGGGAAAGCCATTTGCCATTGATAGAATTTGCTTACAATAATAGTTTTCAAGCAACAATACAGATGGCACCTTATGAAGTATTGTATGGAAGGAAGCGCAAATTCCCTCTATATTGGGATGAAGTCGGTGAAAGAAAGTTGTTAGGACCAGAGTACTTGCAGGATGTACGAAAGCAGGTGGAACTAATCCGAGAAAGGATGAAAGCAGCCCAAAGCCGTCAAAAGAGTTATGTTGATAAACGACGAAGGAATTTAGATTTTAATGTGGGAGATTGGGTGTATGTCAAGGTATCGCCCATGATGGGAGTCATACAGTTCAGGAAGAAAGGCAAATTTTGACCCTGGTATGTAGGACAGTTCGAAGTTATGGAAAGAGTTGGGACAGTGGCATATCGATTGGATCTACCAGCCGAGATGCAAGGAGTGCACAATGTCTTTCATATATCGTCATTAAATAAGAGCTTTGGGGAGAGATAGCCTGTGGTAATGGAAGTTGGTGGTATACGACTTCAACTGAATCTATCCAATGAAAAATGACTTGTGCAGATTGTGGATAGCAAAGACCAAGAGCTAAGGAATCGAAAAGTATCTTTAGTAAAAGTACTTTGCAACAACCCAGCTTTTCAAGAAGCGACGTGGGAAAGAGTAGATTTGATGAGGACTCAATATCCTCATTTGTTTGTAACTTAGTAACTTGTATATTCATGAATCTCATTTATGAATGATTGTTGATTGTACCTTAATTTCTTGTGTATGAATGTCTCTATGTTATCTGTGAATTCTAGTGATGATATGTGCATCTACCATACCCATGAACAGGGCATGGCTCGTAATAGGAATACCCTTCGCATGTCTGTATCCTCAGTAGGAGGAACTGACGAGTAAGGATGGATCGAATGATGAGTGCTCACTGGCAGCAGATGGAAAGATTCGAAGATCACCACACTCATGTGTTGGATGCGGATTTTCAGGGTAATATTTTTCTAAGAAAAGACTTACCACATGAAGAGCATCAACTTCCACACAATCCTTCAGTATGGAAAGATGCAAAAAGGTTATGTCTACTTGGACTTAACCTGAAGCAGAATCCAGTAGCGATGCAGAAGCTCAAGCTTTAAGATATGAGCCTTTTGAAACTTCAGACACCTCTACTGACCGTATTCGTTATAGTGAAGAAGAACAAACCATTGAAGATATTGAGCTTGAGATTGAAAATAGGTTAAATGAGATGTGAGTAAACTTGTATTATGATTATGACTTGGACATGATATTCTATTTATTGCAAAATTCAGTGACAGAAGAAGAAGGCAAAGTACCACTTCCATCATCATCTGAAGATTCTACCACAGTGAGTGTAAGAGGTACAAATGAGGATTAGTTGTCTTTCTATTAATAGATTTGTTTTGTGACTACGGTATCGATTTCGAGGTTGAAATCTTTTTCTAAGGGCGGAGAATGTGACAACCAAGATTTTTGCAAAACATTTTATGCATTTTATTATATATTGTTAAATTGGGCCAAGCAAGGAGGAGTAACCCACTAAGAAGTTAGGTTGGAATAAAAAGCATATGAGATCTTGAGGAAGGCCCAAGCCAATGAGGAATTCGGCCTTGTAATGGAATTAGGGTTTTGGAGGCCATTGGAATTAGGGTACACACTTACCCT
Organism: Juglans regia; assembly: GCF_001411555.2. Lineage (NCBI taxonomy): Eukaryota > Viridiplantae > Streptophyta > Magnoliopsida > Fagales > Juglandaceae > Juglans > Juglans regia. The sequence goes on along the minus strand of NC_049909.1, from coordinate 7,146,296 downwards.
AGGGAATGGATTCTCTCCTGCTATGTGTCATACATGCAAGAAGGCTTTCTTGTGAGGTGATAGTATGGTGAAACTTGTCACTAAGGGGGGAGAGCTTCTAGAAGGAAGATGAAGAGACGTGAAAAGTTGAAACTTGAGGGAAGCCTAAAGGGCATGCACGACAACCATAGAGAAAGGAGTTCTGCTTTTTGCCATGTGTCATGGATGCAAATGGAAGGTGAAGAATCTTGTCTTGGGAAAGGATAAAATCTTGCTTGGGACGAGAAGGCCTACACGCCTATAAGGATTCTAGAAGAATCTTGTGGAAGACATGCTTGAGATGGACAGCTAGGGCAAGAGAGTTTGTGCATTTTTACCTCCCACCATGACCAATCACACAATATCCAGAATATTGGTGAAAGAAAATCTTCTTAGGAGGAGATGGGAATTTCGGCCACCATGCACACACACACTCCTCACATGCCACTTGGCACACATGAACATTTGTAGGAAATTGAGGAAGATCCTAGAAAGATGAAAGATCATTTTGCCATAAGGTTCACTAAACCAAGACACAAGATGAAGGGCATTTAGGGGATGGAGGATTTCAGTTTTGAGAGGGAGGTGCCACTTCTACCTTTGCTTGCACATAAAATGGTGTTTGAAAGAAGTGAGTGTAGTGTGGATGGTGTTTGGATGGAGAGAAAGTGATGGAAAGTAGAGAGAAATGTTGTGGCTAAAAGGTTCAAGAGAAATTCACTAAGTGACTAAAAAGTTTGGAGTTTTCAGCTCCTCTCTATTTTATAGGCATAAGAGGCTTCTTGAACTAGCTAAACTTTATTGCATGGATGCCATTTGGCACCTAACCCTTGAGCCTCTTCCCCTTCTCTATCATTGGATTGCGTTGGGAACACAAGGGAAGGGAGTCACGCAAGGTAAGAAGCAAGAACACTCTTCTTTCCTACACTACACACATGGCCAAAGGAAGCAAGTTTCGGCCTTGATAAAGTTCACCATGAACACATGCTCAAACACATACGACCAAGAAGAATATAGTTTTGGTTCTTGTGAAGTTTCTCACATGAGCATACCCATACACACACTCGGCTAGATTTTGATTTTTTTTCTTAAGGGATATAGACTCAACTCCATCTGCTTTAAGCTCGTAAGCATGATGTTTTGAGGAAAGAAGGCCACGGCCTTAGTGTTTTTATGAACTAGGGTTTTTTTTTTTATGTAAGATTCAGACTTGAGGAAGGGAGGTCCGAACATTGGGAGTCTATTTCTTGGAAATACGTTGAGAGCACAACACTCTCACATAGAGATTAGGGTTTTGGATAATCAATCATAATGATTGTTATATATATTTTCAGCTTGCTCACTTATCGATTGTGTATTTTTGAAAGTAAATTTCTAACTTGTACTTGGATATTTTATGTATATATCATGTGAACTCGTTTATTGTTTGGTTGCATGTTGGTACTTGAAATGATGATATTCTTCCATGTGATATAATCGGTGTTTTATATGATTGTTCAATATATGGTTGAAATGGTTTATTGTTGTTAGTTCATATCATAAAAATGGAATGAGAGGCCACGTTTAGGGTTCGGATTGCATGATTCTTAACATGTTCATGGATATTTGTTATATGGCCGAATCTTTTATAGGATTAAGCCCATAAATTACTTGCCTTTCCATAAGTATGTTCACTAGTATGTTTGGCTACACATGGATGTTCATTGATAGAGTTTTATTAAACGCAATAGAAGATTTTAAGTTCATGAAAAGTTAGTGTAATATGTATTACAAAATTGTTTGGTCTCATCCATGATCATGTATGCAGTATTAACATTATGTGATTGAAGTTCTAAAGACATAAAATCAATTCTCGGGCATGCTAGAGGTTATATGTTTCGGCCATTACATAATATATGTGAAGTGTTGAATCTTTGTTTCTTGCTTGTTATTCAAATGCCTCAGAATTTATGGAAAAGAACATGGTCGCATTGAGATTTCTTATATGAAAGATGTCTAGTTTGTTTACATATGCTTACGATATCTGTTACATATTTTTTGTTTACTTATTGAGATTTCTTGACCTTTCACTGTTGTAATTTTCACTACCGTTCCCCTACTCGGAGTGGTAAAAGTTGTGATAGGTATCCAAGATGATATTTATGAGAAAATGCAAGAGACTAGCTCCCCAGATCCCAAAGGAGTCTCCAGAGAGACGCGAGGTCTCTCAGGAGTCGTCTGTTTTGGAAAAGTTGAAAATTACCGACCAATTCATCACTGAGGTGTTGCAGCTTTTGGAGCATTTGAGGAGGATTTTGAATTAGGACGAGGCCAAGTAGGATCGGCCTCACTAAAGGACTTATGTTATAGTACGCTTTTTGATGAATGGCTTATTTTGATGACACTTGATGTAATGGTCCCACGTTTTGGGAATTTCTTTTGGAACAATTAAGTCTTTTTATGACTATTATAAAAATTTCTGCTTTGGGATTTGTGTCTTGTTTATTTGACCTAAGTAGAATTTCCACTATGATATACTGCATACTGTTATATATCAATAGGTGCATTGCATCTTAACTGTCATGTACAAGGGGTATGTAACCTTGTGTTACATGTCTTGACGTTTCAGTCACATTTCAATCCCAAGTGGGGGCTGGGGGCATCACACTGATGAAAAGCCATTTGAAAAATGACATGATTATAGTTATAAAAGATATATAGTCGAGGATTGATTTTAGCCCAAAATTAGATTAGGTGTTGTTTGGATCAAATGTAAAGATGAAAGGAAGGCTTGGTGTTATAAGGAATATTTAAACATGCTAATATATAGTTAGGAAAGAAAAAGACTCGAAATGTGTTATATTTTTTATATAATCATGTGATAAAAAAAAGTACATATTGATTAAGAAAATTTGCGACGAGCCTGACTTTGTAGGAGTTCAAATATGAACTCCAACTCTGATTTGTGTAGTCTCCAATCCGACTTCGACTCAAAGTGAAGTTGGATTTGGACTTTCAGTTTTGGATTTTTTTTTTTTTTTAGCTTCATATTTAGCCCATTTAGAAAAGAATTTTTTGTGAGCTTTCAAATATCAATTTTTGAAAAAATTAAAAATTAAAACTAAATCATTCACTGCTAATTTACTTCTATACTAATATCTAACGTATTTTTGTACTACACATATACTATAGTGTCTAATTACATGTTATAATACTATAGTATTACATATTATTTTTAGTGTTTAATTTCATGTTATTATATTATAGTATTACATGCTATAATATTATACTATTGTCTAACTTATTTATATTTTATTTCTATACTAGACTTATTTGCAGTATCTAATTACATGTTATTATACTTTAGTAACTTAGTATTATGTTTTATTAATTTATTATACTAGACTTAATAGTTATTTCTGTACTAGTGTCTAATTTATTTTTATACAAGACTTCTACTATAGTGTCTAAATATTACATATTATTATACTTTAGTAAATTAGTATTATGTATTATTAACTTATTATACTAGGCTAATTTAAATACTAGTGTCTAACTTATTTCTATACTTGATTATGTAAGGTAGTAATACTATAATGTTTACAAATACTAAATTATTATTAGTCTATCTATATTATAGTATAAGTATATTATTTTATAATAACTAACTCATACTAGTATATTATTGAATTTAACTATATAAGTTCTAGTCATATAACTATATAATTATACTAGTACATATGATAAATAAATAGATAAATATATTTTTTTATAACATATATAAAATATTGGAGTTGGATTTAGAGTCGGAGTCAAAGTTGGAGGGAAAAGTCGGAGTCGGATCGTATCGGATCGAAGTCGGAGTTGGTCCAGCGAAACCAGACCAACTCCGACTCTGACTCCGACTCCAATTGAAAAATTAAAAAAGAATCTGACTCCAACTCCGTTTTGTTAGAGTCGGAGTGGAGTCAAATTCGGAGTTGGAATTTGGGATTTTTGTTCAGCCCTACCTCAACCTATGTCAAATGGGTCAAAATCGGTATTTGTGATGCCTACATACCATTCAAGATTGTCGCTTGTATCTCTGCAACCACAACACGCATCTCCGAGATAATGTCACTCATATTTGCAACATCATTGCTTAAGATGACCTAACATAGTGCTCCATCGGCACACTTGCACGAAGCTGTTGGGCATCCTAGCAACTTGCTCAGAAAGGCCATAAAAGCCACTTTCTCGGAAATGACTCCGAGAAACTTGCTCAAAAAAATAATAATAAGGTTGCGGCTTACCATGTGATCGATGACTGATTTTGGTGCTGAAATTCCACTAGACCTAGGGTGTCACAGTAGGGGTAACATGGGGTTTTAATCGATTGTAAACTTTACTTCAGCCTTAAAGACTCCATTGTTATAAAGACCCTGCTAGCCGGCCACCCAACAGTTACTGCTGGGTGTACCGCTAGTTGAAAACTTCTTTATTTTTTTTCTTATTTTCTTTCAAATATATTTAGTATTCTTAATTTAAGAAAAAAATAAAAAAAATGCGTAAATTCATTAATAATCACTTCCTTAATCATTAGGTAAAAAAATTAAAAAAAAATAATGTATAAGCGGTAACATTGAGGGGGCAAAATCATGGGATTATCTACCATTTTTCTTTGTTATAAATGGAAAATGATACTATGTCCCATGATTTTGACCCGTCATTTTGACCACTAATATATTTATTTATTTTTTATTTTTTATTTTAACTTCATGGTTAAGGAAATGACTATTAGTATGTTGGAGTATTTTTTTACTTTTTAAAAACATTTAAAGATATTTAAAAAATGTGAAAAAGAAAAAGAAACATAAATAAAAAAGTGGCATTTGGCCTAGGCGGCATGCCCAACGGTGACTGTTGGGTGGCATAGTAGCAGCCTCTTATAAATAGGGGTGAGGTGGAACTATAAGTTTTTTTACAGCAAGTGAAAAGACAGAATACGTGAAAGGAATGTAAGTTAGAGTTGAAATAGCGTGCAGAGTGAGTGTTGTATGGATATACGAAAGCAAGATTGGGCGAAATTCGGGTGAATGGGATTGTAAGCAAGGAAAGAAGAAAAAGAAAGAGGGAGAGTAAATTTAATAGTGAAAAGGTGAGGAAGGGAAGAGAATGATAAGGGAGACTAGGTGAAATTCAAAAGGAAACCCCAAGGGAGAAGAGAAAAAGGGAGGAAAAAAAATCCTACCCAAACGGCTATTAGATTTTTACCGATTGTTGTAAGTGGGAACTGTGCTAGTCCTATAAACAAACCTGTAAACTATTTATTCATTATCTATTATCACATTGTGGATTTCACTAACCATTTCTTGTTAATTTATTTTGGATTCATGACTAACTAATAACTATTGAAATAATATTAGTCTCTATGATGATTAACTTTTGAAATAATATTTTTTATGTGACAATTAAATGTTGAACCAACATTGTTTTTGTGATCATTAACTGTTGAAATAATATCTGTCTCTATGATGATTAACTATTGAATATTTGTTTTTGTAATGTTTAACTGTTGAAATAATATTTGTTTATGTGATGATTAATTATTTCAATTATGAATCTATCAATTAATTAACCATGTCCCTACAAAATGCACTCATTATATTACACCTACAAAATACACTACTTCTAGCATGTTTCTATATCAAACTATGTTTTCGCATCAAATACATTGCTCTAAACATATCCCTATATCAAGTTGATGGAATTATGCATACAAGGCCAGCCAATTGAATATAATTAAAATACTCAACCAGAGATGTTTCAGTCTTGAGATTGGTACCAGATTTGATTATGGATAGTGCAATACATCCAATAGTGTAGATGTAGTCCTTGGGGGATGCATACCCCATGGCAAGAGGCCACTGAGTCCTTGAGAAGATAACTCTTTGTAAAGTAAATGGCAGATAACCCACTTGGAGGATAAGCCCATATGTGTAGGTTACCAAATACCGTAAACAGTTATAAATGTGAAAATTTGAGATAAGACAAGATAAAGATGAAAAATGAGATTGTTGATAATTACTTCATTATTTGGTGTCCTCTTCATGTGATCATTATAATTAAATATGAGAATAGATTTGCTTATATTTGTTATATGTGTTGGTATCTGTGAAATTTGATGGAGGTTTATTTCTAGATATTAAATCTCTATCGATTCATTGTTGCACATCCATTTTTATGAATTGAATATTATTTGTGCACTAATATATGCTAAGTATAAATATTATGTGTTCATTTGTTCACTCCTTCCCTTTCATAATGTTTAGATGAAATTGTACAAAAGGATATGACTGTGATAGAAGCTTCAATGAGATAGTAGGGTGGTTGTACAAAGAAGAAAGAGTTATAGCAATGCAGTTTTTATTATTTATAGACATTGATTTTTGGGAAAGAAATTGGGATACCCCATATGATATGGATAAGGGTTGGTGGTGTATGAGATCTCACATTGCTTGGGAATGAGAAGCTCTTGCTCTTTATAAGGTTTCAATGGGTCTCTAATTATATCATTGACTAGTCTTTTTGGAGTATAGACCATGTGGTTTGGGTCTTTCATTGGAGCATTATAGACTGAGGGCTAGATTTTCTACATCTCCGCATCCGCCCAACTCTGTCGTAGCTCCACTTCTCTCGGTGAGCCTCTGCTTTGCAAATTGCTATTTCCCGAATGGGTTTTCATGTATAACAAAGCTTCAAGTCCTGCATAAGATATTTTGTGTTGAAATTACAATGTTACCCTTTTAATTACAAGTCATATTAGTCATATTCAATTTTTAATAAGTAAAGGTGAGCATTATTTTTTTATTTTATAATATTCTAAAAACTCTTAAATACAGAAATTTTTATAAGTGATTTAAATTGGTTCTTTCAAAGGTAAGTAAGCGATAATGTTGTATTTTTTATGATCGAGATTATTAAATTTTTTATGTATAATTTAAAATATTTTGTTATAATTATATTATTTAGTATTACATTTAATAGTTTGATTGCGATAGTGAATAGGTTAGATTTTTATACCATGGTCGGAGTTATTAAATGGACAATGATAATTTTAGAAAGTGATGAAATATTTTGAGGTTATGAGAATTTAAGGTTTTGAGGAATTAAATAGATTATTTTAGAAGTTTATGCATAAATATTGAAATACGTGATTGATAGAAATTTTACGAGAATTACATGAATTTTTTTACAGGTGACGATTGATTATTGTTCGGCATTTTTTAGGAAAATTCTAAAAAAAGCTAAAAAGTCCACTTAAGCGAGGTTCCTATGCTAGACTTTGCATAAAAATAAAATTGGCTGAGGTTGATTTTTGAAAATTATGCATGTTTTGTTATGAAAAGAAATTTGAACTACCTTAGTTATTTGTTCTGCATAACTTATGAGATTTCTGTTTAAGAAATAAAGTATTTTTGGCATGACTGGTGTATACATGAGCTATTTTGGCATTTTGTTTCTGAACTTTGTAAAAGAGAGCAAATATGAAATTTTGTACATAAATTATGTTTTTGTGATCTGATTGTGTTCTGTTCTGAAGATGTTCTGTACTCTGATATGATATAATGAGATTGCTGAAAACCTCTAGCATAACATTTTATTTTTGTTCCGTTCTGACCTTACCATGGGTGTAAAATTGTGGCCTTTGTTCGGGTTGGTACCAACTTTTTCTGTTTCTGGTGCACCCACTTTGGAAACAAAGTGGTTTTCTGCTTGGTCTTTCCTATGTACACACTCGGGGCTCCGAGAATGATAAGGGGAAGATTCACATTCTGTTTCTGCTTTGTTAGCTACCGGGATTTGCACAACCATACCACGGGGGTTAAACATGGTCTATGTTCTGACATGATAAGATAAGATGAATATGTTCCGTTCTTCTCTGCCAAAGGAAATTTTGCATAAGAATTTTTTCTGAAAGTTTCGCTCTTATATTTTTGATAATGTGTTATGATTTTGCATTTTGAAGACAAGTATTCTGATTCTGCATTCTGAAAGAAAACATTTTGTTCAGCATTCTGAATTCTGATAAATGCTCGTGTTTACACACTAGTATACATTCTCTGCTAACTGAGTTGTTGATAACTCACCTCTTATCTCCAAATATTTTTCAGATAATTTTGATGGTTCAATTAGAGAACAAGAGTAGTAAGTTTTAGCAAGGTGTGATGATCGTAGTGGAATAAGTGTCTGAAGATACAAGTACTTATTTGAGAGTCGTAGTTAGTAAATTTATTTATTTTCGGTTATTTTGATTTGATGAGTTAAGAATATTTTCGAGTCTTTGGAGAGTTTTTAATTTATGTTATTGAGAATTTCTTTGTTGTCCATATGAAGAAACATAGATATTTGGGTTGAGTAAATGAATTAATATTTTATGGAGTTTTCTGGACTTTATAATTGTGTTATTGAAGTTGATATTAAGTATTAAGAGCTAACTCTCCGGACCTTCGGGATCGGGGCGTTACAGTTGATATCAGAATCAGGTTAGAGATTATGCATACTACAATGAGGTGATTGATGAAAGTTAAGGCTTTAGAATTTTGTAGGCACTGGATCATGACTTTGAGGAAATCATTTTCAGAGTTGAAGTGTAGACATTTGTGGACTGTAAGAGGTGATTTTATTGGTACTTAAGGTTTTAGAATCTTCAGGCGTTAGGCAAGATGTCTTATGGAATTTGAGGGGTAGGATGTTATAGATCTTCTGAGATGGTCATGTTGATTGAGGTTCGTTTCGATTTTGTAGGCCGCATATAAGGCTTTTGACATGATTGAAGGTTTAGAGTCTGGAGTTATATTGTTACTACTGTTGCGTGTACACTTCTTATATGCTTTTACGTTTGTTTTACTATTACCACCAATTGCTTATTTTTGTATGAACTCTTTATTCTTGTAACGATTTTTAATAATCCAAGTTGTTAGGATGCCACCTCGTCGTCGGGAAAGAAGTGTATCAGGGATGAATGCGACAAATGATGAATGGGGATGCACCATAGACCAGTTTAATCGAATGCATCCTCCCACCTTCGATGGTCGAGGAGACGCAATGTTAGCAGAAGACTGGATCCAAGACATTGAGGAGATACTCCGTTTATAAACTGCATGGATGAATAGAAGGTTTTATACTCTGCTTTCAATCTAAAGGGAGAAGCAAAAAGACGGTGGATTTCTGAAAGAACTATCAGAGAAACTGAAGGGACGAAAATAGTTCGTCTGCTGCACTTCAAGCAGACTTTTTTGGAACGCTTTTTCCTAACCTCAGTCAGAGATGACAAGGCTATAGAGTTTGCTAATTTGGTGCAGGGAACTATGACAGTACACCAGTACGCAGCTAGATTTATCGAGTTATCACGTTTTGCTGCATATCTAATCCCTAATGAGAGGAAGAAGGCTCATAAGTTTGAACAGGGGTTAAACGAAAAGATTTACGAACGAATTGTGGGCTTTCAAATCCGAAACTTTTCAGAGTTAGTGAATAAGGCCACAATATTTGAATGGCGCCTTCAAAGAAGCGCTGCAATGTTGGAACAGAGGAAGGGGACCGCACCATAGGGGTCTCGATTTGCAATGGTATTAGAGTCTATCCCAACTAGAAATGTGGAACTTGAGCCGTGCCACCTATAATGGATAGGCTCGACGAGGACATCAGGAATTTAAGGGGGGTAAATTGTGATACCCCATATAATATGGATAAGGGTAGATGGTATATGGGATCCCACATTGCTTGGGAATGAGAAATTCGTGCTCTTTATAAGATTCCAATGGGGCTCCAATTGTATCATTAACTAGTCATTTTGGATTATAGGTCATATGGTTTGGGCCTTCTATTGGGGTATCACAGAAATAGAAGAGGAAAAAGAGAAAAATGATTTTTTTAGAATGAGCCAAATGATGTTGTATTATATATTCTTGTCTTCACTGTAATACAGTTGTCATATTCTATAGTTGATTTTTGGACCCTTTTTAAACTTCTGCTGACTATGAAACCATTTTGCTTAATTAAGAAAAGAGCCCTATTTGATTGGATCAACATGCATGTGTTTTTAGAGTGTTCAGCCAGGTTGGAGAACATTGTTATTCTTTAGTGTGCTCACAACAGTTCTCATTCGTATTGGCAAACACTGCTATTCTTCAAGTTGCTCACCTGTATTGGGAAGTACCTTTTACTCACCCCAATGAGGGATGGGGTTGCTCGGCCCATAGCAAGTACTATTTGCTCGCTTCGGGTTCTGGCACTTATGCTCAAGGTGGAGTGATACCTTTATATTCCGTAGATGAGTACTTCTCCTTTACTCTTTGCTCGCCCGCGTATAAGATGCTTTCGCTCGCCAGATACAAGCAATCTACATGCAGTGATTCATAAAAATACCTTTATAATTTTTTAGAATTAAAAATATTTTGAGTATTCCTGTATGATATTGTTTTGAAAGAAAGAAGAAATATGATTTTTTTAGTAACACGTGTTGGCGGTTTGCGTTCAACTCTGCCGCAAAATCCCCAAACGGCGACTCACTTCTCACTTCTTTGGGGTCGTGGGACAGACCTCTCAATCCTTTCTTTCAAAAGAATAAATATATATATATATATATATATATATAATTCCATTTTTATGCACTGTAAAGGAATATAGTGCCAGTACCAAGCGCTCTCTCGCAACACAGACGAATATAAACCGAGCTAAAAGAGTGGGGGAGAGAGCAATTGGGTTTGTGATTTAGAGAGAGGAGGAGCAAGGAGGAGGAGGCAGCGAGAACTGAAGCTTTCTTATCCAATTCTAAAGCGTTTTGCTCTATCTGTTTCCCTGTACGTATTTTCTCTTATTTGATATTAGAGTTCTAAGCTTTCTCGGGTATATGTTTATCATTTATGCAATCACAGGTGAACAAAAGGGAAAGGAAATTATGGGTTATCGGTAATTAGAAATTCGAAATGGATTTAGTTTTTTGAGTTTGACTGTTGGAGGTTCAAACATCATGCGTACAGATTTGGTAAATTTGTATGCAGCGTTTTCAGTACAGTCTGGTATGTGATTGGTTCTCAATTTGTTTTTCTTCTTCTTTTTTTTTTTTTTTTGCCTCTTTGTTTTTTGTTTCTCTGTTTGTATTTGCCTGAGATCTGACATGGGTTATTCTCATTTTAGAGGCTGGATTATTCTATGGCTATGTTATAGCCTGTGGTTTACCTTATATTCTGATTGTTTTGATTGTGATAGACGTTTATTACACTTCGAATGCCGTAGATGTGTTTCCAAAACAAAATACAGTTTATGCATGTTGTTTTTATGGTGCCAAATTTAGATTGATTGGGTTCAAGGATTCGTGTGCATGCTCCTTTTTTTCTTGTTTAATTGGATGTCGGAGTGATTAAAATCACACAAGTGTTTGTGTTAGTTGTTTAGTTTGGTTGCATATTTGCTGGTTTTATTGTTGAGTATACACGGTTTCTTGATTTACTTCAAAAATAACATATCTAGTGGATGTGTGTTTTGGTTGTGAATTTCCACTTTTATTTACTGCTTTTCTGACTTTTTTATTTTTATTTTTTTTATGGTAAGAAAGAAGGCTTTCTTGATCGAATTGGATTTTTTCGGCAACATGTTGAAGGGTCCATCCTATCTCATGCAGAGGGACTTGCCAAGCTCGTGTGAGCAAGACAGCACATGGATTTATAATGCTCTTTGTGTGATTGAGCTCTCAAACAGCAAGCACGTTTTCCAAACTGACCAACCAGATGACCAAAATTCCACAGGGAATGGGTCAGATTCAAGTTCTCTTATCCACCAACTTGGTCGGGACATCTCGATTAATTGTCTTCTTCACTGTTCTAGGTCTGATTATGGCTCAATCTCCTCACTGAATCAGAACTTCCGGTCTCTAATTCGGAGTGGGGAGCTATATAGACTAAGGAGGGAAATGGGTATTGTAGAGCATTGGGTTTACCTCTCTTGCGGCCTTCTTGAATGGGAAGCATTTGATCCAAGTCATCGCCGTTGGATGCATTTACCTAGAATGCCTTCAAATGAATGCTTCATGTGCTCAGACAAGGAGTCGTTGGCCGTTGGTACCGAACTTCTTGTTTTTGGAAAGGAAATAACATCCCTTGTTATTCGTAGATATAGCATTTTGACAAACACATGGTCATCCGGTATGAGCATGAATACACCCAGGTGCTTGTTCGGTTCTGCCAGTCTTGGGGAAATTGCAATTTTAGCTGGTGGTTGTGATCCAAATGCCAATATCCTAAATTCTGCTGAGCTTTATAATTCAGAAACAGGAACTTGGGAGACTCTTCCAAGCATGAATAAAACGAGAAAAAAGGGCTCGGCCGTTTTCATGGACGGGAAATTTTATATTATGGGTGGGATTGGAGAGGGCAACTCAGAATTGCTTACGTGCGGTGAGGTTTATGATATGAAGACAAGGGTATGGACTGTGATACCTAACATGTTCCCTGGACGGAATGATGGGGCGGGGCTGACTGAGGCACCTCCTCTTCTTGCTGTTGTAAATAATGTTCTGTATGCAGCAGATTATGCACAAAAGGAGGTGAGAAGATATGACAAAGAGAGGAACTTCTGGTTTACAATTGGGAGATTACCTGAGCGGGCAGTTTCGATGAATGGTTGGGGATTAGCATTTAGGGCTTGTGGAGATCAGGTAATTTGTATTGGGCCTAGGTTGGGCGGAGAGATCATTGAGCTTAATTTTTGGGTCCCCGATCAAGGCCCACCGCAATGGGACCTGCTAGCCACAAAGCGCTCCTGCAGTTTTGTGTATAATTGCGCTGTGATGGGATGCTGAGTTGTCCGGTTGAGGTATTACGTTTCCGCTGTGTGGAGTCATTTCTGGATGGAATTTATGGTCTTCGTTTCCAAGGAGATGGGATTCCAGCTTGTGGATAACCTCTGCCCTACTTTTTTGGGGGAAATATTGGGTGTTTATTTAGAGTCATAGATACTTTCTTAGAAGGTGGTCCGGAGGTTTGGTTTTCTTTCGAGTCCTTCTATAGTCACTGCTCGGCCCTCCCACTCGGCCCTCCCACTCGTCCCTCCTACTTGACGTAAAAAAAAGAGGAATGAACAAAAACATAAATGAGACTTTTCATATCTCATTTCTTTCCCTACAATCAGCATCAACAAAAATGTCACTTTTAATTGCATTCTTCTCATGTCAATTTCCCAGCGACGTCAGCCTCTAGTATCCCTTGTAAATGAAGTTCTCAATTTAAGAAAAAAAAATCACAAAAAACTTGATCCAATAAAATGTCTTTGAAGAAAGGAAACTTCCACTCTTAAATTTCAAGATTAAGTAAGAATCCTGGGTTTTATGAGAAAACAATACAAACATTCACTTCTTTTTCTTTTGTTACGCTCATGATCTTAGTTTTCTCGCATCCAAACAGAAAACATGGATTTTAGTAGATAAGAGAATGTGAAAGACTTACCAACGAAAATGTCAAAATGAGCATACTACCAAAGGCAAATGCATATCCGACATCAACATGAAGCAACAACAGCCAGACGAAAAAGCAAATTCAAGAACTTTATATATTTACAAGAAAGTTAACACGGAGACGCAACACGTATTGATGAGAATGTATGAACCGTAAGACCCACCCAATCCCAAACACTTCAATTAATAAAGAAAAAAGAAATCTCTTTAGAGGCTAAGAGACAAAATAAAAAAGTATTGATTTTTTTAAGTCAGCTTCATGTTAACAAACAAACGGTTCCTATAATAGTTTCCTAGGAAAATAAAAAGTTTCTGACAAATACGTGCGGTTTGGCTTGCGGATGATGGGATTCGAAGAAAAATCGATGGGTTTGGCTTGCAGATGATGGGATTCGAAGAAAAATCTATGGATTTGGCCTGCGGACAATGGGATTCAATTTTATTTTTTTATTATTTAAAAATCAAGCCATGTGGGCATTCCACGTCAAGCGGGAGGAAGGAGCGGGAGGGAGGAGCGTGGGAGTAGCATTTCTCTTTTCTTTTTCCCTTTTTTTCTTTTCTTTTCCATTCCTATAATTGCTTCTTTACTTTTCCTATATGCTTTAGTTACCATGAGACGACCTTTCCAAAAGTTGGCATCATGTAGAGGAGGCACAGGTGAATAATCTGAAGTCCTGCTAAATGTTTTAGGTCCTGATGACTACTTAAGTAAATTTTATTCAGGCATTAACAATTGTGCAAGTGTATATTGATTATCATTTGCTTAACCTTTTCTTAAAGTGATTAAGAACCCTATACACACCCTTCAGAGAGATAGAAACAATGGCTTGTGTATCCATTCTAATTATATATGTTTTCATTAATTATATAATCTTCTTTATGGTTTTAGGATAATTTTATGTTAATTGATCAATGGTTTAGGTCAGTGTGCTATTGATAATAATTCAAATAGTAGGTATATCTTCTGATCTTGTTGGCTTCATGATGACATGTTGCTTGGAAGCATCTGGCAGACATTTTGCTTCCAACAAGCCAGGTGTTAAACTCAAATTTGCTTGGTGCTAGAAGGCATATGACACATAAACAGTAGTATGTTAAGTTAAATAAAATAAAATAAAAATTAATTCAAATATATGGACAAACATTTGAGTTTTATAGGAATGTGTCATCCATAAAGAAATTTAGTTGCAATACATTGTTTAAACTCTTTGGTCCTGGAAGGTGTTAAATGTTAATTGATATAAAGTGTGTATGTATATATATATATATATACTATATATAATAAGTGTGGATAGTCATGAACAGTGATTTTTGTCATTCTCCGTGTTGTTGTTCGTTTTTTATGTTTTCTTCTTTTCGTCCTTCTGTTTTTGTGTTTTTGTCCGTTTAACTAGGGTATTTTGGTCTTTTGCTTCTTCCCTTCCATATATATGCCTCGGTTTTAACTTAAAACCTTCTCTCTCTATCTTTATTCTTCGGTTTTAACTCTCTCTCTCTACCTTTTTTCCCTTCCCGAAAGCTCTCTCTTCTCTCTTTTCTGAAAGCGACGCTCTCTCTTCTTTCTCTCTCTCTGCATCTACGTTGTCTTCTCACAGCTTCTCTCTCTGGTTTTTATCTCCGAAAGCGACGCTCTCCCTCTCTAGCTTCTCTATCTAGTTTGTTTTTTGTGATTTTTTTTTTCATTTTCGGTGCTATTGGTTTGGGGATTTTACAATGGTTTGTTGGTTTTTTTTGGAGTGCCGTTCGTTTGGGGATTTTACATGGGTTTGCATGTTGGGGTGTTGTTCGTTTGAGAAGAAACAAAGTTTTCTTTTCACATTTGCATGTTGTGGGTTTGGATGTTGCGGGGTTTTTTGTATTTTTTGCAAAAAAATTAACTTTTTCTTCAGATTTGCATGTTGCGGGCTTGCATGTTGTGGGTTTTTGTATTTTTTGTGAAAAAATATATTTTTCTGTGGGTTTGTTAGGTTTTTTTTTATGTTGGTTGTTGATTATTTTTTCGTGTTTTTCATTTGATTGATGGTTGTTTTTGTCATTTTTTTATTTACAGATTTTTTAAGAGATGTAGTTTTTTTGGTTGTTTGATTTTTTTTCCTTCGGATTTGCATGTCTTGAGTTGTCCTGTGGGTTTGCATGTTGTTTGAACTCGGTTTTTTTGCTTCCCATTTCATTTTTTTAAAAGATATAATTTTTGGGTTGTTTGATGGTTTTTTTTTTTTTTATCTTTTTTTGTGTATTTGCATATTGTGAGTTCTCTATTTTGGATTTTCTCTCTTCAGGTTTGTTATTTGTAGCATTGGGTTTGTCTTCGTTGATTTTTTTTTTTTATTTCCATAAATTTGCATGTTGTGAGTTATTTTTTTTTCTCTTTGTTCATGGTTTGTCTTCAGTTTTTTTGGTTGTTTGATGGAGTTTCTTTTTTTTTTAAATTTTTTTTTATGTGGATTTGCGTGTTGTGAGTTCTCTAAGTTTAGGTTTTCTCTCTTCATATTTGTTATTTGCAGCATTGGGTTTGTCTTTGTTGATTTTTTCCCCCATAGATTTGCATGTTGTGAGTTATTTTCTATTCTTTGTTTTTGTTATTTAAATGTCTTTAAAAAAATATATATATTTTTTTTATGTTTGATGGGGTTTTTTTTTCCTGTAGATTTGCATGTTGTGCGTCGGTGATTTTTTTTGGTTGTGTAGTTAGGTGGAAGTCAATTTATGTTCAGTTATTTGTTTTCCTTTTGTATGTTATTTGCTTACATGTTGTGGTTTTTTTTGCTTTTTCTGCACTACATGTATGTTATTAATTTTCTGCACTACATGTAAATTTCTTGGGCTATTTAGTTTGAGGATTGTGTTTGTAGATTTTTTCATTTTTGTATAAATCTTTAGTGATTTTTTGTTATGATTTTATGACTGCATTTATAAAATTAATATATAGTATATAACTGATTTTAATAAATGGATTTTTGTATATTACTGATTTTTAGAACTGATTTTATAGCTGATTTTTTGGATTTCTTATATATAACTGATTTTATAATCTTTATTAAACTGCAAGTCCAGTTTAATAAATGGATTTAGATTTGTTCTCCTTGCATGTTGTGGTTTTTTGCAGCGTTGGATTTATCTTTAGACAAATATTTTCCTCCAAGATCGTAATTTTCTTAGTTTCTTTTAATTTTAATTTTCAATGAGAATTCTTTTGTAAGTATTGTTGGGTCATGAAGCCTTGAGCAGACAATGACATAGATTATTTACTTTACCATTTGTGGCTTTTTTGTATTTTTGATTGTTTATTTTTGTTTTATTAAATTGTTGTCTTTTTCATTTGATGTTATGATGACTAACTGGTTTTAGACTTTATTTCATGTTGGTATCCCCTTTTACAAACTTTTGTAATTTGTTTGCATTATTTTATTATTTTTTATTGTGAATATATCCATTGTGTGACATTAACTTTTTGTTTGTTTTTTTTGTAGAGGGTTTCTAACAATAGCATTCACATTGAAGTTTTACTTTAAGGTTTGTTTTTCTCAACTATTTCGTCATAACATGTGATTATTAATTTATCTATATCTATACTATATATAATAAGTGTGGATAGTCATGAACAATGATTTTTGTCGTTCTCCGTGTTATTGTCCTTTTTTGTGTGTTTTCTCCTTTTTTTTCTTTCTGTTTTAGCCTTTTTGTCTGTTTAACTAGGAGTATTTTGGTCTTTGAGGGTATTTTGGTCTTTTAGTTTAGGGTTTAGTTTTTCCTTTCATGCATTTTTTAAATTCTACTTCATTTATTTTTTTATTCAACAGTTCATACTTTTTTTTCCCTCTTTGAATTTATGCACTTGATTGTTTAGTTCTTTGAAGAAATTTGGGTTGTGTGTGTTGTGGATTTGGGTATTATTAGTTTATGTGTTTAGTTTTTTGTTTCATACATTTTTTAACTTCTTCATTTTTGGAAGATTTACAGAGGATGGGAATAACGCAACAGAAAAAGCCATTGTTGGATGTTAACATATACTATAAATATATTTTTCTGTAGTTACTAAAGAAAATATAATTGTTAACTATGGACCAGAAAAGACATATTCTATATTTTTATTTGTTAACAAAAATACTTTTATAAATTTTAATTCTATTGTTGGTTTTTGTTTCTCTTTGAATTTATGCACTTGATTGGTTTAATTCTTTGAAAGAATTTCTTTTTAACTTTGATTCATTTTGGAGTCGTTTTTTTTTTTTTTTTGTTCTTTTCTCGTAGTCAATGATGCACTTTGTTTTTGCGCAAAGAAGTGTATGGATCTTTCTTCGGCTGTGTGATCTTTGTGGACTGAAATTTTTGGGGGAAGTTTGGTTTTGGAAGAAATATATGGATTATTTTCCTTTGCTATGCCATGAAAGATTATTCCACTTAGTTTTGTTTTAAGCTTTAAAGCTGATTTCTTTTTTTCACATTGTGTCTTACTTGAAAATTGAAATGATATTAAAAAGTGGCTTTGGACTTGGTTGAAGAAAATATTGTTTTTTTGTTTTTGTTTTTTACTATTTTCTTGGCTGACAACGATTAACAGGAAAATGCCTTTTTACGGATGTTTCTTTCTTTTATTGCCTTAAAAAAAACTGTTGGCAAATATATTTTAAATTATTCAAGAAAACAATTCCTTTATCGTGCGGATATACTCAATCGTGGATAGTTTTAAAATAGAACATAAATATTGGTAGTTCAGTTAGGAATTTTTAGGCCAAACCAAGTGAAAATGAAAAATAATACATCATATTACTGTAATTCCAATTGAAGAATATAAATAATTAAAATAATTTGGTATCTGTAGTTGGTTAAATCAATCAAGTTATACTTTGGATTAAAATCAAAGGCCAGATATAGTGAAAGTTTTGATATGCCTCACTTGTTGCAGTCAGCTCTGATGACATTGTCATGTTTGAGGCAAGGGAACTTTTTTTGTATTTCATTGCTCATTATTATTATATTGGTTACATGATGTGTTTTTTTTTCGTTTTTATATTTTTGTTGCAGTGTTGTTTTTTTTTATTCTGTAATTTTTTGTTGTCTTTCTTCTTGTAAACAATTTTTTTTTTTTTTATTCTGTGATTTTTTCAGATGTGTTTTTTGTATATGTTGTGGGTATAGATCAAATTTTTTTAAATCTGTTTTGTGGAGTTTGAGTTGTGTAAAGTTAATTTTTTAAGGTACAATGCAGTGTTGTATTTTTCCGTTTATGTAGGAGTTTGGTCTTTTTAGAGGGGCAGTAAGTTTTGCTTTAATGGGACCCCATCGATATGGCAGGGTAATCCTCACTTGGAACTTTCTGCATAAGGCAATCGGGGTTTGGGTGTGGTTTTGCTGCCATTCGATGCGAATGGTTCCTTGCAACTACAGAATACTTTTATTTAGTGTTATTGTGATTTGCATTCTATTTGCCGTGTTTGAAGATTTTATTAGATTTGGTTTTTGTGGTGTTTTTTTTTGGACGACATTTTTTATGTTGCTTTAATACTTGCATTTTTTTATTTATTTTTTTGTTCTTTTCCCTTTGTCGATGATGCACTTCGTTCTTCTGAAAAGAGGCAAATGGATTTCTATCCGGCCGTTCCATGTTTGTGGCCCTATTGTTTTTTTGAGAATTTTGATGAAAAATATGATTTTTTTTGTTTTTACTTTAAAAGACTATGATCTTTTATCATTTAATGGATAATATTTGTTTGTTTGTGGAAGAAATATATGAATTCTTTTCGTTTGCTATACCGTGAATGAAAATTCCACTTAGTTTTGTTTCAAGATTTAAAGCTATTTTTTTTTTTAAGTGATGATGTGGTGATGCATGATCAAAAATCTAATTTTTTATTTTTTATTTTTTAATAAGTTTAAGTGGGTGCTTTGATCCTACAGATCGTTTTTTTTAAGGCTGGTTTAAGTGAGTGTTTTGATGCACTTCACTTGTTGCAGGTAACTCTGATGACAGCGTCATGTTTGAGACACGGGAATCTTTTTTGCATTTCATTGCTCGTTATTATTATATTGGTTACATGATGTCGGTTTTTTTTTTTATTGTGATTTTTTATGTCATTCTTTTTAAAGTTTTTTATTTGTTGTGTCATTTGTAGTTGTTCTGTTTTTCCATCTCTTATACTACAGTATTTTTTTAGGTATATTTAGCAATTTAAAGTTTTTATATCTTGACCTGTCATTTTGGTTGCTCCAACAGAAAAGAATTTAGATGATGAGTGTTTTATAAAAAATGATGAAATTTTTTACCATAATTGTCTGTAATAATGATCTTCAAATGAAAGAGGAAATTGTTAAGGTGTTATTTCATCATCTGATGAAAATCTTCTTTATTTATGTTCTTTCTATTGGGGATTAACAGTTTGATGAGTTGGATGGTGTGTAGTGTATGCTTTGGTTTGTATGTTATAGTTGTTGTGTGATATATTTTTGCAATCGAATAAAAGATAAAATTTGTTATTCTGTTTGTTATAAAAGAAAATGAATTTAGATGATAAGAGTTTTCATGAGATGATGAAGTTTTTTAATGTAATTGTCTGCAGTGATAATCTTCAAATGAAAGAAGAAGTTGTTCTTATTCCATCATTTGACGAAAATCCTCTTCATTTATGTTCTTTGTTTTCTTTTAATTTTTTATTTATTAACTATCAGATGCTGTTATGTGAACATGAAAGTATCAAAATTTTGTATTGTTATGTAAAATATGAAAGAATTAGAATTTTGGGCTGTTTAGTTTTAAGGCTTTTTTTTTTTTTTTTGATCTTTTTATTTATTAACATCTTTTTGTCCTCCCTGTAATCGTTCATTCGTTCTTAAGAATCATTTTGTGAGGTCTTATTTTATGTTATGCAATTTTTTTTTTTTTTTTTGGAAAATTTCAGATATGTAAATATTTGATTTATTTTTTTTGGTTTAGTATTAATATGCAATTTTTTATTTGGAATTTATATGATATTGAAAGTTTAATATACATTCAAAATTTTTTCTGCTTTAAAGTGCATGATTATTGGTTGTGTTGCACAATTTGCTATTTTGTTTGTGGCAAAAATTAAATATGCATGAATGAACTTACACGACTTTGAAAATAAGATTAATTTCCGTTATAATTAATACAACATAGGTAATAAGATTAATTTTTGTTTTGATTAATACAACACAAGTTGTTGGTGCTCAAGTTCTTGTCAACTTTTAGATTCTGTTTATATTTTCCTAAACACATTTTCCTTTCATAAAAAGTTAAAGGTCTTATAGTTTAGAAATATTATTACATTATTTCTAAGAAAATAAAATGGCAGATTTATAAACATCGAGGACATTCTTCCATTTTTTAAAATTAAAGCATATAAATTAAAAACATTTTATAAATTACGATGAAAAAAAATCATAATTATTTTATTCAAGATTTTTTGATTTATTTTTTATTTTCTAAATAACGGAGGAATGTTTTCAGCATTTTAGATTTGTAGTTAGTTTAAGTATTTATTTTTGTTGGATATGAATGTAATAATCTCTTAAACAGTAACTACCTTTTTATTAAAAAATTACAAAATGTCAAATTAAAAATGTAAATAAATATAACTGACTATATAAGTAAAATTACGGCAATTTATTTAGAAAAATTTGCTATTTTTTTAAGAATAACAATTAACAATTTATGATAAGTTTCTTTTTCATAAAACTTTAAGGGTTTTGATAGTTTAAAAATATTATTATATTATTCTTAGAAGATAAAATATTTATTGTGGTAATAAATTTATAAACATCGAGAACATTCTTCCTTTTGTTTTAAAATAAAGCATATAAGTCGAGATCTTTTATAAATTATGATGGAAACAAATCATAATTATTTTTTTCAAGATTTTTAGGTTTATTTCTTTTTCTTAGACAAAGAATGAATGTTCTCAGTGTTTTGGATTTGTTATTACAGTAAGTATTTATTTTTCTTGGATGTCAATGTAATAATATTTTAAACTGTAATTACCTTTTTATTAATATGAAAATGAAAAAATGATATGAAAAAAGTTTTGGGAGATTTCAAAATTAAAAATGAAAATAAATAGATCTGGTCATGGAATTAAAATTACCACAATTTATTTAGAAAAATTTACATATTTATTTTAGTATAATACAAGCTGGCAAATGATCATAAATTTTTTTTTTATTGTTTAAAAATTTTATTGTATTATCCACACAACAATAAAACATATTGAACAAAAAGTCAAATATATCCAGGTTTCTCTTACTTTAGAAGAAGAAAAAAAAAATAGAATGAATGAAAAATATTTTAATAAAATAAAATAAAGATTTTATTTCATTAAATTTTTTCATGACATGTCTTTTTCTTTAAAAAAATAAGAAAATTATTCTAGATGTGTGTGTTTTTTTTTTTGAAAACTCTAAAGTCAAGCGAAATTGCGTACCGAAGTGCACCCATGTGCTGACATGGATCAATTTAATGAAACGAACCGTTTTTGATTTTATGTGAAGGAGCTGAAGTTTGGGCGGGATCTGAAGATAAATAAAATTTTTTGACAAAACGCACAGTTTTGAACGAAGGGCACAGTCTTCGTGCCATCTCTCTTCCTCTTCCTCTTCGTGCCCTCTCTCTTCTCTGGTTTTTTCCCCTCCGCGTGCGTGCCTTCTCTCTTCTTCGCGTCCCTCCTCTGCTCCGCGTGGCTTCTCTTCAGGTATCAATTTTCTTCTCTCTTCCACCTAAAAGCTTCCATTTTTCGTTTAACCCCCATTTTTTGGTCCAAGCCCTAATCTTCTCCGCATGCCTTCGTTGCGGCTCTTCCCTGCGAACACAGCTGCATCCATTGGTCTCTCTCTCTCTCTCTCTCTCTCTCTCTCTGATTTAAGAGTTTTCAAAAGTTAGGTTTTGAATTTAGGTAATTCGTGGAATGTTTTGTCAAAAAATAGTCTCTGAATCAGGTAATATGTCCTTCTTAACTAGGCAAAGTTCTTTGCTGCTTCTCGAATTGGATTTTTACGGATTAGCTTGTGAGATAGAACTTTGCCCTGTTTTTGGTTGCTATGAAAATGGGAAGAAATTTTTTAGTTTGTGTCTTTTTGTTTTGGCTTTAATAGTTGGGAGGTCACTAGATGTATGCTAATTGATTGGCTTCAGATTGAATGACTATAATAATTTTTAACACCCTTTAATTTTTAATTTGCACTGAAAATATCCTTTGTTCGAGTAGAGTGAGTTTACATTTCTTTGGATATTGGTTTACGGGCTTGGGGATTCTCACCATTATGTTTTCTTGTTTAAATTTTGAATATTGTTGTAGGGAAACTTAAGGTTTGTGGAAAACATCCAAGGTATAAAGTCTTGAGTTGGTTGGGGAAAGTGAGAATTCGGACTTAATCAAGTTACTTCTTTTTTTGGTATGCGCTGAAACCAAATCAGTTGAAATGAGTGTGGTGGGATTTGATATTGGAAATGAGGACTGTGTTATTGCCGTGGTGAAGCAAAGGGGTATTGATGTTTTGTTGAATGATGAATCGAAACGTGAAACCCCGGCTGTGATATGTTTTGTGGAGAAGCAACAGTTTATGGGATCTGCTGGTGCTGCTTCTGCATTGATGAACCTAAAATCCACAATATCTCAGGTCAAAAGACTAATTGGTGGGAAATTCTCATATGTGGTTGTGCAGAACGAGCTAAAAGAGCTGCCTTTCGAAACTTCTAAAGGTCTGGATGGGGGCATTTTGATTCACTTGACAAACCGGGGTGAGAGCCATACCTGTACGCCAGAGCAGATTATGGCAATGCTCTTTGCTCATTTGAAAGAGATAATAGAGAAACGTTTGGAAATGCCCATTTCAGATTGTGTAATCGGGATCCCATCATACTTTACGGACTTGCAAAGATGTGAATATTTGAATGCTCCGACAATTGCTGGGTTAAAGCCTTTGAGATTGATGCATGACTGTACTGCTGCTGCACTTAGTTTTGGAATTTATAAAACAGATTTCCCCAGCTCTGGACCAACTTACGTTGCATTTGTTGACATTGGTCATTGTGACACCCAGGTCTCTATTGCATTATTTGAGGCTGGACATGTAAGGATATTATCACATACTTTTGACATAAGTTTGGGAGGGCCAGACTTTGAAGAAGTTTTGTTTACTTATTTTGCTTCAAAATTTAAAGAGCAATACGGTATTGATGTGTACTCTAATATCAATGCATGTATCAAGCTGAGGGTAGCATGTGAAAACTATAGTTGCTTATAATAATAACTTATAAGCAACTATGGTTTTCCTTAAACAAAGACAAGATCACTTGCATCCATTGTAAAATTCTGGAAAAAACATTGTTGTTCATTAGGCCCACAGGTCAGTCATTTACTAGCAATAAATCAGTTGATCATCGAATTGGAAATAATATGATTTGCAAAGTACTAAAATCTGTTTATAGAATGATCATGGCAAATTGCATGGCAAAATGAGACCATCCTTAAATGTTTTTAAAATTCCTGCACTCAGTATCATAAACTCTGAACTTCATTCAAGTCCCTAATTTCACAAACTTCCCTTGCAACATCTTCCAAGTAAAAGAATATAAAAAAGAGCTAAAAATATCAACATGTTTTTAACAACTTCCCATCCATGTATTTAACATCAATAGTCCCAAAAAGAATATATTTACATCTGACAATATATCAACATGTTTTTAACAACTTCCCATCCATTCTAAAATAAAACATCTATACAACCAACTTCTCCAAGTACATTGACTTATAGCCACAGTTGTGTCCCAGACAAGCTATCCGGCTGGGTTTCATCCACCACCCCAAGTTGCATCTATGAACATAATATAATAGTTAAAAACTCATCCACATGTAACAAAGTCAAATAGAGAGAGTGACGAAGTGGAACAAAAACCATTACACTTTCTTGTGTCTCCATCTCTGCCGTGCCAATCTGGATTCCACTAAAGTCTAACACTTCGGTAGTGTTTTGGGGCTGCTAACAACAGATAAAAAAAGGGCATATTATATATATAGTTGAGAAATCTTACAAAAAAATCTGCTCACTTCTTAAGCATTATAGTTGATTTAAAAGTAATCCTATGAATAAAAAGAACAAAACACAATATAATTTAAAAGCACTAATTAAGAGTTATGTAACCTGAACGGAAACACTCTCTTGAGTCCCAAATAAATTCTTGCACGTGTCAACCAAGGCATATTGCAGCTGAGGCAAATTGCAGATAACTAGAAGGAAGAGGCACAAGCTAAATAATCATGCAGCTGACTGAAATATGCCAAGACAGATTAGAAAATTTAAGTCATTATCTACATACTAAGCTCCAACTCAGTGTCCATGGAATGATTAGTAGAAAAGACAAAATAAATGGATGAAGAGGGACAAATTTTAAATGCAAGACTACGAAATATACAATTGAGAAATGCTCTCCTTCATCCTAATCTGTCATCCCCAATCACATTTGGAAAATTAAAATTTGTAGAAAAATAATCTTTATCTTATAAAACCCTAAAAGTACTAGAATTTATTAAAAAAGAAAAAGAAAGAGTAGAAATAAAATATTAAATCCCACAACAACATAACTTTACATGAAAAAATTTCCATTGAGTTGACAACATGTTTCAGAGCATTTAGCTGGAGATTCCTAGAATTTAAAAAGCCATCAACATTACTAACAACCAAGCCCATTTACCATCACATAAGCAAGCTGGACCATTCATTTTTTTTAATGTGTTGCTGGACCATAGACAAATTTTATGACGGATTTGCCAAAATGAATATATGTTGAGCATTGAAGAAAATACTAACTAAATTGAAACCACAATAGTTATTTGTTGCACCTGTATATCTGGCACTGCCAAGAAAATCTTTTTGCCAACGAATTTTTTAAGTTGAAGGTTTCAGAGATGCATTGAAGGATTATCCACTCACGGGATGGGGGTGCTTCATTGGAGCAACCATCAACAAAATGTATGAACCAAACCAGTTTGGCAAGAATAGATTATTTCAGATGCAGAGATGGCAGCATCCGATTTAAAAAAGAATGCCCTTTTGCGTGAGCACAGAGATGAAATCAAAATATTCACATACCTTTTTTTTACAGGGGATGGAGTACTGAAACCTTCGACACAAAGGAGACTGTCGCCGTTGCACGCAGAGGATACCCTCGCCATCCCGTCGTCGTCATGCGCAGAGGAGACCGTCGCGGTCGCGCGCAGAGGAGACCCTCTCCATCCCGTCGTCGTCGTGCGCAGAGGAGACCATAGCCATCCCGTCGTCGTTGCGAGCAGAGGAGACCCTTGCCATCCAGTCGTCGTCGTGCGCAGAGGAGATTGTCGTGGTCTCGCGCAGTGGAGACCCTCGACATCCCGTCGTCGTCGTGTGCAGAGGAGACCGTCGTGGTCGCGCACAGAGGAGACCCTCGCCATCTCGTCGTCATCGCGTGCAGAGGATATTTGGGGGAGATGCCTGCGTTGAGGAAGAAATTTGGGAGAGATAATGCGTTGGGATCAATAGATTTGGGGGATCTGAACGCGGGCTGCCCTTTTTTCCTCCATTCTTTCTATTCTCTGCATTTTCTTTCTTTTTATATTTTTTTTTCTTTGACAAAGTTCTCCACGTAGGCCGTTGGTATGCAATTGGTAGGCAGCATCGCTTGCACCTAGAAGAACTGTTTTTTTTTTTTTAATAAGAATGCCTATTCTTTTTTCCTTTAGAGAATCCAATCAATATTTTAAATTATATGATCTTTTTCATTTTAATAAAAAAAATGTTGTCAAAGGATGAGGAAAAAAAAAAGTTTTGATGGTTTGAAAATTCTATTGTGTTATTTACACAACAAAAAAAATATATTGAAACAAAAAACAAATTATGACCGACTTTCTTTTGTTTGAAAAAAAGAATAAAATGAATGAAATTGATTTTAGTAAAATAGAGTAAACATTTTATTCTATTAAAATTTTCTTTGGTGTATTTATTTCTGTTCTATTTATTTCCTGGCATATTCTTTGTTCTATTTTTTATAATTGTTTATGCAATTTTTGATTAACAATACTAATTTTAACTCTTTTCTGTTACTTTTTGTCAGGTTAATCGTTTTTATTAACTTTTTGTCGGACTTCTTCTCTCAACTTTTCCAATTGTCATTTGCTTGCGGGTATGCTTTATATTTTATTTTTCCTTATGAAATTATAGAGTGTTAATTGAAATATAGATATTTTAATGTTTATAAGTTCAATATTTAATTTTGTACTTATTTATTATGTTATTCTATTATATTTCATAAATGTGTCTGCCAAGCTATTCGATTCAGCTACCACTACTTTGGGCATCCACGAAGAATCTTTATGTGCTCTTCATTCTATTTATTGCCTTTGTATGTTTTATTTGTTTATTTCAATATGTGTTTTATTTTTATATATATTAATTAAATGTTCTGCCCATTAATTTTAGTTATTATTCTTATTTGTAATTTTTATTTTTTCATGCTTGTAATGTTTAGTATTTATCTATTTAATTTTCTGATTTTATATCTATTTATTATATTGTTCTGTTTTGTAATTACATAACTTTTCTTTATAATTTTTTAAAAATTCTTTCTTAAAATTTCTGTTTTTTTATGTCGATTCTACTTTTCAGTATATATGCTTACATGTTATCTTTTGGTTGTGATAATACATGCATGTTTTTCATTATGTTGATCATTCTTTTGTTCAGATTTCATAGGTAGTGATTTGAAATTCATTGTGTTGATCATTCCGACTTGACATTGTGACAAAAGATGGCCGCTGCAAAATAGTATTTGCAACGATTTTTAGCGGAATTGAGAGGACACTTGCAGAGATTTTAACCACTATTATGACGAATTCATACATTCGTTGCGTTAGAGAGAAAGTGAATAAACAATGGCAAGTAACGTGCAGTGAAGCAATAATCATTGGGAAGGACTTGTTGCTGGAATTTTACCCAGTTTTTACGACGAAAAGTGATGCTGCAAAAATCCATTTTTCTTCATGTGCATGGATTGTTGGCTACTCCAAACAATACGTCTGACCATATTGGATTTATATTTGTATGGATTTAGACTTTATGGGTTTTTACTAAGTCAAGTATGATTAAGTCAAGGAGAAGCGAAGCTACATAGAACCTTGGTGTGTAAATTAATTGGCCTTACGCATTTTAGATTTATTTCTTTTTGCATGCATTATTAATGTTGATGAATGCGAGAGGAGAAAGCTGACCAACGTCGACTTTTGAGTAGACCGCGTACTATGTCGATTCATGATGCTTCAATTCCAATCGCTAATTTTAAGTGGCAAATTCCTACGGCCGCAATAAGTTCAAATGACTTCAAGCAGAACAAAATTTTTTATGAACATTAGATGGCCGCTACAAAATAGTATTTGCATCTATTTTTAATGGAATTTGATAGGACAATTGCGGTGATTTTAACCACTTTTTACAGCTAAAAAAAATGGCTGAAAATTATAGTTTTTATGACGATTTCAGGAGTTCATTTCGTTAGAGAAAAAGTGAATAAACAATGGCAACAAATGTGCAACGAAGCAGTAATCGTTGGAAAGGACTTGTTGCGGCGATTTTAGCCACTCTTTGCGATGAAAAATGACGCCGCAAAAATCCATTTTTCTTGATGTGCGTGGATTGGTTGCAATTCCAAACAATACATACGACCATATTGGATTTATATATGTATGGATTCGGACTTAAGTATGATTAAGTCAAGGAGAAGTGAAGCTACGTAGAACTACGTGAGGAGAATGTTGACGGCCAACGTCGACTTTTGAGTAGACCACGTGCCATGTCAATGCATGATGCTTGAATTCCTATTGCTAATTTTAAGCGCCGAACTATTGTGGCCACAATAAGTTCATATGACTTCGAATAGAACAAAATTTACGGCAAACTTGATAGTATTTGTGACAATAGATGGCTGCTGCAAAATAGTATTTGCAAACATTTTTAATGGAATCCGAGAGGAAAATTGCAGCGATTTTAACCACTATTTGTGACTAAAACAATGGCCGAAAAAATATAGTTATTGCGATGATTTCGGACTTACATTGCATTAGAAAACAAGTGAATAAACAATGGTAACTAATGTGCAGTGAAGCAGTAATCATTGGAAAGGACATGTTGCAGCGATTTAGCCACTTTTTGCGATGAAAAGTGAAGCCGCAAAAAGCCATTTCTCTTGTTGTGCGTGGATTTGTTGCAACTCCAAACAATACGTATGACTATATTGGGTTTATATATGTATGGATTCAGATTTTATGGTTTTTTATTAAGTCAAGTATGATTAAGTCAAGGAGAAGCAAAGCTACGTAGAACTTTGGTGTGCAAATACATTCGCCCTACGCATTTTAGATTTCTTTCTTTCTGCAAGCATTATTAATGTTGTTGATTACGAGAGGAGAAAGTTGACTGACATTGACTTTTGAGAATACCGCGTGCTTTTTCGACGCATGATGTTTCAATTCCTATTGCTAATTTTAAGCAGCGAATTCTTGTGGCCGCAATAAGTTCCTATGACTTAAAGTAGAAGAAAATTCACAATGAACTTGATTGTATTTGTGTTGATAGATTGCCGTTGTAAAATAGTATTTGCAACGATTTTTAATGCAATCCGAGAGGACAATTGTGGCAATTTTAGCCACAATTTTGACAAAAAAAATGGCCAAAAAAATATAGTATTGCGACAATTTCAGTAGTTCGTTGCGTTAGAGAAAAAGTGAATAAACAATATCAACTAACATGGAGCGAAGCAATAACCAATGGAAAGGACTTGTTGCGGCGATTTTCGTCACTTTTTACGACAAATTCTTGTGGCACTGCAAAAATCCCTTTTTCTTGTAGTGTGTGGATTGTTGGCTAGTCCAAACAATACGTACGACCATATTGGATTTATATATGTATGGATTCGGCCTTTTTGGTTTTATTTAAGTCAAGTATGATTAAGTCAAGTAGAAGCGAAGCTACGTAGAACATTGGTATGTTAGATCATTAGCCAAACACGTTTAAAATTTCTTTTTTCTTACATGTATTATTGATGTTGACGACTACAAGAAGGGAAAGCTGACGGACAATGTTGACTTTTGAGTAGACTGCGTGCTATGTTGACACATGATGCTTCAATTCCTATCGCTAATTTTAAGCGGTGAATTCTTGGGGCCGCAATATGTTCATATGAGCTCAAGTAGAACAAAATTGGTGACGAACTTGATAGTATTTATGACGATAGATGTCAGCTATAAAATCGTATTCGCAATGATTTTAATGGAATCCCGGAGGACAAGTGCGGCAATTTTAACCACTATTTGCGACCAAACAAATCGCTGAAAAAATATAGTTATTATGATGATTTTTGACGTTTGTTGCTTTAGAGAAAAAGTGAATAAACAATGGCAACTAACGTGCAGCGAAGCAGTAATCGGTGGAAAGGACATGTCCCTGCGACTTTAGCCACTTTTTGCGTGAAAAGTGACTCCGCAAAAAGTCATTTTCTTCTTGTGCGTAGATTGTTGTCTACTCCAAACAATACGTAGGACGTATGGATTCGGACTTTATGGTTTTTTATTAAGTTAATTATGATTATGTCAAGGAGAAGCGAAGCTATGTAGAACCTTGGTGTGCAAATTCATTGGCCCTACACATTTTACATTTCTTTCTTTTTGCATTCATTATTAATATTGATGACTACAAAAAGAGAAAGCCGATGGCCAACATCGACTTTTGAGTAGACCCGTGGTATGTCAATGCATGATGTTTCAATTCCTATCGCTAATGTTAACCAGTGAATTCTTGTGGCCACAATAATTCCAATGACTTCAAGTAGAACAAAATTTGCGATGAACTTGATAGTATTTGTGACAATAGATGGTCACTGCAATATAGTATTTGCAACAATTTTTAATAGAATTTGAGAGGACAATTGCTAGGATTTTAGCACCATTTGCGACTAAAATAATCGCCGAAAAAATACAGTGATTGTGCCGATTTATGACATTCGTTGCGTTAGAGAAAAAGTGAATAAACAATGGCAACTAACGAGCAACGAAGCAGTAATTGTTGGAATGGACTTGTTGCGACGTTATTAGCCACTTTTTGAGATGAAAAGTGATACCACAAAAAGCCATTTTTATTGTTGTGCGTGGATTGTTAGCTACTCCAAACAATACGTAGGACCATATTGGATTTATATATGTATGGATTCGGCCTTTATGTTTTTTTATGAAGTAAAGTATGGTTAGGTCAATTAGAAGCAAAGCGACGTAGAGCCAAGGTGTGCAAATTTCTATCGCTAATTTAAAGCGGTGAATTCTTGTGGCCACAATAAGTTCAAATGATAGCAACTAAAAGAAAATTTGCAATGAATCTGACAATATCTGTGACGAAAGATGGCCGCTACAAAATAGTATTTGCAACGATGTTTAATGGAATCCGAGAGGACAATTGCTACCATTTTAACTCCTATTTGTGAATAAAAAAATTGCCAATAAAATATAGTTATTGCAACGACTTGAAACCTTTGTTGCATTATAGAAAAATTGAATAAACAATGGCAACTGACGTGCAACGAAGCAGTAATCGTCAGAAATAAATAGTTGTGGTGCTTTTAGCCACTTTTCGTGACGAAAGGTGGCGCTGCAAAAACCTCTATTTCTTGTAGTGCGTGGATTGTTGGCTAATCAAAACAATACGTATGGCCATATTGGATTTATATATGTATGGATTCAGTCTTGATGGTTTCTTATTAAGTCAAGTATGACTAAGTCAAGGAGAAGCAAAGCTACGTAGAACCTTGTTGTGCAAATTCAGTGGCCCTACGCATAGGAAATTTCTTTGTTTTTGCATGGATTATTAATGTTGATGACTACGAAAGGCGAAAGCCGACGGCAACGTCGACTTTTGAGTAGACCGTGTGCGATGTCGATGTAAGATGTTTCAATTCCTATCGCTAATTTTAAGTGGCGAATTCTTGTGGCCACAATAATTTCATATGAGAGCAACTAAAAGAAAATTTACAATGAATCTGATAGTATCTATGATGAAAGATGGATGCTCCAATATAGTATTTGCAGTGATTTTTAATGGAATATGAGAGGATAATTGCTGCTATTTTAACCACTATTTGCGAGTAAATAAATCGCCAAAAAATATATTTATTGCAACGATTTCAGACCTTTGTTGCATTAGAGAAAAATTGAATAAACAAAGGCAGCTAACGTGCAACGAAGCAGTAATTTCGTAAATGACTTGTTGTGGTAGTTTTAGCCACTTTTTGCGATGAAAAGTAGTGTTGCAAATAGCTCTTTTTCTTGTAGTGCGTGGATAGTTGGTCTTTGTGGCATTTTATTAAGTCAAGTATGATTAAGTCAAGGAGAAGTGAAGCTACGTAGAACCTTGGTGTGCAAATTCAGTGGCCCTACGCATTGGAAATTTCTTTGTTTTTGCATGGATTATTAATGTTGATGACTACAAAAGGCGAAAGCTGATTGCAACGTCGACTTTTGAGTAGACCAGATGTAATGTCGATGCATGATGTTTCAATTCCTATCGCTAAGTTTAAGTGGCGAATTCTTGTGGCCACAATAAGTTCATATGACTTCAACAAGAAAAAAATTTGCAACAAATGTGATAGTATTTATGACGATATATGGCTGTTACAAAATAGTATTTGCAACGATTTTTAATGGAATCCGAGACGACAATTGCTGCTATTTTAAACACTTTTTGCGAATAACAAAGTGCCAAAAAAATATAGTTGTTGCAACGATTTCAGACCTAAGTTGCTTTAGAGAAAAAATGAAGAAACAATGGCAACTAAAGCGCAATGAAGAAGTAATCATTGAAAATGACTTGTTGCGATGCTTTTAGCCACTTTTTGCGACAATTAGTGGCGTCGTAAAAAGCTATTTTTCTTGTAGTGCGTGGATTGTTGGCTGCTCCGAACAATATGTACGACCATATTGGATTTATA
This sequence comes from Juglans regia, assembly GCF_001411555.2. Lineage (NCBI taxonomy): Eukaryota > Viridiplantae > Streptophyta > Magnoliopsida > Fagales > Juglandaceae > Juglans > Juglans regia. The sequence continues at coordinate 7,113,801 of NC_049909.1, read as the reverse complement.
TATGTATGGACTCGGGCTTTATGGTTTTTTAGTAAGTCAAGTATGATTAAACAAAGGAGAAGCGAAGCTACGTAGAGCCAAGGTGTGCAAAATTCATTGGCCCAATGCGTTTTAAACTTCTTTCTTTTTACATGCATTATAAATTTTGATGACTACGAACGGAGAAGGTTGACGGCCAACGTTGACGTTGACATGCGTGCTATGTCAACGCATGATGTTTCAAGTCCTATCGCTAATCTTAGGCGGCGAATTCTTGCTGCCGCACCAAGTTCATATGACTTCAACTAGAACAAAATATGCGACGAACTTGATAGTATATGTGACGAAAGATGGCCACTGCTTGATAGTATTTGCAACGACTTGAGAGGACAATTGTGGCGATCTTAACCACAGTTTTGACAGAAACTATGGCCATAAAAAAATTGTTATAGCAACGATTTCTGACCCTTGTTACATTTGAGAAAAATTGAGTAAACAATGTCAACTAACCTGTAGTGATGTAGTAATCATTGGAAATGACTTTTACGATGAAAAGTGGTACTGAGAAAAGCCATTTTTCTTTTAGTGCGTGGAGTGTAGGCAACTCCAAACAATACGTACGACCAAAATGGATTTATATATGTATAGTTTCGGCCTTTATGGTTTTTTATTAAGTCAAGTATGATTAAGTCAAGGAGAAGCGAAGCTACATAGAACCTTGGTGTGCAAATTCAGTGGCCCTACGCACTGGAAAGTTCTTTGTTTTTGCATGCTTTATTAATGTTGAATACTACGAAAGGAGATAGCTGAGGGCAATGTCAAGTTGGAGCAGAACGAGTGCGATCTCGGTGCATGATGCTTCAATTCCTATCGGTAATTTTAAGCGGTGAATTCTTGTGGCAACAATAAGTTTAAATGACAGCAACTAAAAGAAAATTTGCAATGAATCTGACAATATATGTGACGAAAGATGGCCGCTCCAAAATAGTATTTGCAACAATTTTTAATGGAATCCGAGAGGAAAATTTGCTACTATTTTAACCCCTATTAGTGAATAAAAAAATCGCCAACAAAATATAGTTATTGCAACGACTTCAAACCTTTGTTGCATTATAGAAAAATTGAATAAATAATGGCAACTGATGTGCAACGAAGCAGAAATCGTCAGAAATGACTAGTTGTGGTGCTTTTAGCGACTTTTCGTGACGAAAGGTGGCGCCGCAAAAACCTTTATTTCTTGTAGAGCGTGGATTGTTGGCTACTCCACACAATACGTATGGCCATATTGGATTTATATATGTATGGATTCAGCCTTGATGGTTTCTTATTAAGTCAAGTATGACTAAGTCAAGGAGAAGCGAAGCTACGTAGAACCTTGGTGTGCAAATTTAGTGGCCTTACGCATTGGAAATTTCTTTATTTTTGCATGGATTATTAATGTTGATGACTATGAAGGGCGAAAGCTAACGGCAACGTCGACTTTTGAGTAGACCGGGTGCGATGTCGATGCATGATATTTCAATTCCTATAGCTAATTTCAAGTGGAAAATTCTTGTGGCAACAATAAGTTCATATGAGAGCAACTAAAAGAAAATTTGCAATGAATCAGATAGTATCTATGATGAAAGATGGCTGCTCCAATATAGTATTTTCTGCGAGTTTTAATGGAATACGAGAGGACAATTGCTGCTATTTTAACCACTGTTCGCGAATAAAAAAATCGCCAAAAAAATATAGTTATTGCAACAATTTCAGACCTTTGTTGCATTACAGAAAAATTGAATAAACAATGGCAACTAACTTGCAACGAAGCAGTAATTGTCAGAAATGACTTGTTGTGGTACTTTTAGCCAGTTTTTACGATGAAATGTGGTGGTGCAAATAGCTCTTTTTCTTGTAGTGCATTGGTGTGCAAACTCAGTGGCCCTACGCATTGGAAATTTCTTTGTTTTTGCACGGATTATTAGTGTTGATGACTACGAAAGGCGAAAGCTGACGGCAACGTCGACTTTTGAGTAGACCGGGTGCGATGTCGATGCATGATGTTTCAATTCCTATCGCTAATTTTAAGTGGCGAATTCTTGTGGCCACAATAAGTTCATATGACTTCAACAAGAAAAAAATTTGCAACGAACATGCTAGTATTTGTGATGATATATGGCTGCTACAAAATTGTATTTGCAATGATTTTTAATTGAATCCGAGAGGACAATTGCTGCTTTTTTAACCACTTTTTGCGAATAACAAAGTGCCAAAAAAAAAATAGTTATTGCAATAATTTCAGACCTATGTTGCGTTAGAGAAAAAATGAATAAACAATGGGAACTAAAGAGCAATGAAGAAGTAATCGTCGAAAATGACTTGTTGCGATGCTTTTAGCCACTTTTTGCGACAATTAGTGGCGTCGTAAAAAGCACTTTTTCTTGTAATGCGTGGATTGTTGGCTACACCAAACATTACGTACGACCATATTGGGTTTATATATGTATGGACTCAAGCTTTATGGTTTTTTAGTAAGTCAAATATGATTAAGTAAAGGAGAAGCGAAGCTACGTAGAGCCAAGGTGTGCAAATTCATTGGCCCAATGCGTTTTAAATTTCTTTCTTTTTGCATGCATTATTAATTTTGATGACTACGAACGGAGAAGGCTGACGGCCAACGTCGATGTTTGAGCAGATCGCGTGCTATGTCGATGCATGATGTTTCAAGTGCTATCGCTAATCTAAGGCGGCGAATTCTTGCTGCCGCGCCAAGTTCATATGACTTCAACTAGAACAAAATATGCGACGAACTTGATAGTATATGTGACGATAGATGGCCACAGCTTGATAGTATTTGCAACGACTCGAGAGGACAATTGTGGCAATCATAACCACAATTTTTACTGAAACAATGACCAAAAAAATATAGTTCTTGCAACGATTTCAGACCTTTGTTGCATTTGAGAAAAATTGAGTAAACAATGTCAACTAACATGTAGCAAAGCAGTAATCGTTGGAAATGACTTGTTACGGTGAGTTTAGCCACTTTTTACGACGAAAAGTGGTGCTGCAAAAAGCCATTTTTCTTTTACTGCGTGGAGTGTTGGCAACTCCAAACAATACGTACGACCATATTGGATTTATATATGTATAGTTTCGGTCTTTATGGTTTCTTATTAAGTCAAGTATGATTAAGTCAAGGAGAAGCGGAGGTACATAGAACCTTGGTGTGGAAATTCAGTGGAGTTACGCACTGGAAAGTTCTTTGTTTTTGCTTGCATTATTAATGTTGATGACTACGAAAGGAGATAGCTGACGACAATGTGAAGTTTGAGCAGACCGGGTGCGATGCCGGTGCATGATGCTTCAATTCCTATTGTTAATTTTAAGCGGCGAATTCTTGTGGCCACAAAAAGTTCAAATGACAGCAACTAAAAGAAAATTTACAATGAATCTCGCAATATCTGTGACGAAAGATGGTCGCTCCAAAATAGTATTTGCAATGATTTTTAATGGAATCTGAGACGACAATTGCTGCTATTTTAACCACTATTTGTGAATAAAAAAATCGCCAAAAAAATATAGTTATTGCAACGACTTCAAACCTTTGTTGCATTATAGAAAAATTGAATAAACAATGGCAACTGATGTGCAACGAAGCAGTAATCGTCATAAATGACTAGTTGTGGTGCTTTTAGCCACTTTTCGTGACGAAAGGTGGCGCCGAAAAAAACTTTATTTCTTGTAGGGGTGGATTGTTGGCTACTCCAAACAATACGTATGGCCATATTAGATTTATATATGTATGGATTCAGCCTTGATGGTTTCTTATTAAGTCAAGTATGACTAAGTCAAGGAGAAGCGAAGCTACGTAGAACCTTGGTGTGCAAATTCAGTGGCCCTACGCAATGGAAATTTCTTTGTTTTTGCATGGATTATTAATGTTGTTGACTACGAAAGGCGAAAGCTGACGGCAACGTCGACTTTTGAGTAGCCCGGGTGTGATGTCGATGCATGATGTTTCAATTCCTATTGCTAATTTTAAGTGGCGAATTCTTGTGGCCGCAATAAGTTCATATGACTTCAACAAGAAAAAAATTTGCAACGAACGTGATAGTATTTGTGACGATATATTGCTGCTAGAAAATAGTATTTGCAATGATTTTTAATGGAATCCAAGACGACAATTGCTGCTTTTTTAACCACTTTTTGCGAATAACAAAGTGCCAAAAAAAAATAGTTGTTGCAACAATTTTAGACCTATGTTGCGTTAGAGAAAAAATGAATAAATAATGGCAACTAAAGAGTAATGAAGAAGTAATCGTTGGAAATGACTTGTTGCGATGCTTTTAGCCACTTTTTGCGACAATTAGTGGCATCGTAAAAAGCACTTTTTCTTGTAGTGCGTGGATTGTTGGCTACTCCAAACATTACATACGACCATATTGGGTTTATATATGTATGGACTCAGGCTTTATGGTTTTTTAGTAAGTCAAGTATGATTAAGTGAAGGAGAAGCGAAGCTACGTAGAGCCAAGGTGTGCAAATTCACTGGCCCAAGGTATTTTAAATTTCTTTCTTTTTGCATGCGTTATTAATTTTGATGACTATGAACGGAGAAGGCTGACGGCCAACGTCGACATTTGAGTAGACCGCGTGCTATGTTGATGCATTATGTTTCAATTCCTATCGCTAATCTTAGACGGCGAATTCTTGTAGCCTCACTAAGTTCATATGATTTCAACTAGAACAAAATATGCGACGAACTTGATAGGATATGGGAAGATATATGGCCACTGCAAAATAGTGTTTGCAACGATTTTTAATGGAATCCAAGAGGACGATTGTGGCTATTTTAACCACAATTTTGACTAAAAAAATCACTGAAAAAATGTAGTTATTGCCACGATTTCAGACATTCGTTCCGTTAGAGAAAAAGTGAATAAACAATGTTGACTAACGTACATCGAAGCAATAGACGTTGGAAAGGACTTGTTGCGACAATTTAAGCCACCTTTTACGACGAAAAGTGGCGCTGCAAAAAGCCTTTGTTCTTGTAGTGCGTGGATTGTTCGCAACTCCAAACAATACGTATGACCATATTGGATTTGTATATGAATGGATTCGGCCTTTATGGTTTTTTATGAAGTCAATTATGATTAAGTCAAGGAGAAGCGAAGCTACATAGAACCTTCATGTGCAAATTCTATGGCCCTACACATTTGAAATTTCTTTGTTTTTGCATGCATTATTAATGTTGATGACAACGAAAGGAGAAACCTGATGTCAACGTCAAGTTTGAGCAAACCTGGTGGGATGTCGATGCATGATATTTCAATTCCTATCGCTAATGTTAAGCGGGGAATTCTTGTGGCCACAATAAGTTCATATGATTTCAACTAGAAGAAAATTTGTGACGAACGTGATAGTATCTGTGGTGATAGATGGCCGCTATAAAATAGTATTTGCAATAATTTTAATTGGAATCCGAGCAGACGATTGCTGCCATTTTAACCATTATTTGCAAAAAAAATAATGGCAAAAAAAAAATATAGTTATTGCGATGATTTTAGATGCTTGTTGCATTAGAGCAAAATTGAATAAATAATGGCAACTAACGTGCAGCGAAGTAGTAATTGTCAGAAATGACTTGTTGCGGTGCTTTTAGCGACCTTTTGCGACGAAAAGTGGCGTCGCAAAAAGCTATTTTTCTTGTAGTACCTGGATTGTTGGCTACTCCAAACAATACGTACGACCATGTTGGATTTATATATGTATGGACTCGAGCTTTATGGTTTTTTAGTAAGTCAAGTATGATTAAGTCAAGGAGAAGCGAAGCTAGGTAGAACCAAGGTGTGCAAATTCATTGGCCCAACGCATTTTAAATTTCTATATTTTTGCATGCATTGTTAATGTTGACAACTACGAATGGAGAAGGCTGATGGCCAACGTCGACATTTGAGTAGACCGCGTGCTATGTCAATGCATGATGTTTCAATTCCTATCGCTAATCTTTGGCAGCAAATTCTTGCAGCCGCACTAAGTTCATATGACTTCAAGTAGAAGAAAATATGCCACGAACTTGATAGTATATGTGACGATAGATGGCCACTACAAAATAGTATCGTCAATGAGTTTTAACGGAATCCGAGAGGACAGTTGTGGCGATTTTAACCACAATTTTCACTAAAACAATCACTGAAAAAATATAGTTATTGCGACGATTTCAGATGTTCATTTCATTAGAGAAAAAGTGAATAAATAATGTCAACTAACGTGCAACAAAACAGTAATCGTTGGAAAGGCATTGTTGCAGCGATTTTGACACTTTTTATGATGAAAAGTGGCGCTGCAAAAACCCCATTTTATTGTAGTTTATGGATTGTTGGCAACTCAAAACAATACGTACGACCATATTGGGTTTATATAGGTATGGATTCGGTCTTTATGGTTTTTTATTAAGTCAAGTATGATTAAGTCAAGGAGAAGTGAAGTTACGTAAAACCTTGGTGTGCAAATTTAGTGGCCCTACCCATTTGCAATTTCTTTGTTTTTGCATGCAATATTAATGTTGATGACTATGAAAGGAGAAAGCTGGCGGCATCGTCGACTTTTGAGTAGATAAGGTGCGATGTCGATGCACGATGTTTCAATTCCTATTGCTAATTTTAAGCGGCGAATTCTTGTGGCCACAATAAGTTCATATGACTTCAACTAGAAGAAAATTTGTGACGAACGTGATAGTATCTGTGGCGATAGATGGCCGCTACAAAATAGTATTTGCAATGATTTTTAAAGGAATCCAAGCAGACATTTGTAGCTATTTTAACCATTATTTGCGAATAAAATAATCGTAAAAAAAAGATAGTTATTGGGACGATTTTAGATGTTTGTTGCATTAGAGAAAAATTGAATAAACAATGCAACTAATGTGCACCGAAGCTGTAATCGTCGGAAATGACTTGTTGCGGTGCTTTTAGCCACTTTTTGTGGCTCCGCAAAAAGCTCTTTTTCTTGTATTGAGTGGATTGTTGGCTACTCAAAACAATACGTACATCCATATTGGATTTATATATGTATGGATTCGGGGTTTATGCTTTTTTAGTAAGTCAAGTATGATTATGTCAAGGAGAAGCGAAGGTATGTAGAACCTAGGTGTGCAAATTCATTGGCCCAACGCATTTTAAATTTCTTTCTTTTTGCACGATTTATTAATGTTGATGACTATGAATGGAGAAGGCTGACGGCCAACGTCGACGTTTGAGTAGACCGTGTGCTATGTCGATGCATGATGTATCAATTCCTATTGCTAATGTTAAGCGGCGAATTCTTGCGGCCGCAATAAGTTCATATGACTCCAAGTAGAACAAAATTTGTGGCGCACTTGATAGTATATGTGATGATAGATGGCTGTTGCAAAATAGTATTTGCAACAATTTTTAATGGAATCCGAGATGACAATTTCGGTGGTTTAACCACTATTTGCCACCAAAAAAACTGCCGAAAATATATAGTTATTGCAACAATTTCAGAAGTTCATTGAGTTAGAAAAAAATTGAATAACAAATGGCAACTAACGTGTAGTGAAGCTGTAATCGTCAGAAAGGACTTGTTAAGATGCTTTTAGCGTCTTTTTCCAACGAAAAGTGGCACCACAAAAAGCTCTTTTTCTTGTAGTGTGCATGGATAGTTGGCTCCTCAAAACAATACGTATGACCATATTGGTTTTATATATATTTGGATTCAGGATTTATGGTTTTTTATTCAGTGAAGTATGTTTAATCCAAGGAGAAGAGAAGCTACGTAGAATCTTGGTGTGCAAATTCATTGGCCCTACGCATTTTAAATTTCTTTATTTTTGCCTGCCTTATTGATTTTCTTGACTACGAAAGGAGAAAGGTGACCAACGTCGACTTTTGAGTGGACTGTGTGCTTTGTCTATGCATGATGTTTCAATTCCTATCACTAATTTTAAGGGGCAAATTTTTGTGGCCACAATAAGTTCATATGACTTCAAGTAAACCAAAATTTGCAATGAACTTGATAGTATATGCGACAATAGATGGCCGCTGCAAAATAGTATTTACAACAATTTTTATTGGAATCCGAGAGGACAATTGAGGCAATTTTAACCACAATTTGCGACTAAAAAAAATATCAAAGAAGTATAGTATTGCTACGATTTCAAACGTTCATTGTGTTAGTGAAAAAGCAAATAAACAAGGGCAACTAACGTGCAGTGAAGTAGTAATCGTCGGAAATGACTTGTTGCGACGCTTTTAGCCACTTTTTGCGACTAAAAGTGGTGCTGCAAAAAGCCTTTTTCTTTGTATTGCTTGATTGTTGGCTACTCCAAACAATATGTACAACCATATTGGATTTATATATGTATGGATTCAGGCTTTATGGTTTTTTATTAAGTCAAGTATGATTAAGTCATGGAGAGGCGAAGCTACGTAGAACCTTGGTGTGCAAATTCATTGGCCCTATCCATTTTATATTTCTTTCTTTTTGGATGCATTATTAATGTTGATGACTACGAAAGCCGAAAGCTTACCAACGTCTACTTTTGAGTAGACCACGTGCTATGTCGATGGATGATGTTTCAATTCCTATCGTTAATTTTAAGCGGCAAATTCTTGTTGCCACAATATGTTCATATGACTTCAAGTAGAATGCAATTTGTGACGAACTAGATAGTGTATGTCACGATAGATGGCTGCTGCAAAATAGTATTTGCAACGATTTTTAATGGCGTCCGAGATGACAATTGCGGCAATTTTAACCACTATTTGCGACTAAAAAAATTGCCAAAAAAATATAGTTATTGTGACGATTTCAAACATTTGTTACGTTAGAGAAAATGTGAATAAACAATGGCAACTAATGTTCAGCAAAGCAGTAATCGTCGGAAATGACTTGTTGGGAGCTTTTAGCCACTTTTTGCGACGAAAAGTGGCACTGCAAAAGGCCCTTTTTCTTGTAGTGCGTGGATTGTTGGCTACTCCAAACAATACGTATGACCATATTGGATTTATATATGTATGGAATTGGGCTTTATGGTTTTTTATTAAGTCTAGGAGAAGCGAAGCTACGTAGAACCTTGGTGTGCACATTCATTGGGCCTTCATGTTTTAAATTTCTTTCTTTTTGCATGCATTATTAATGTTGATGACTACGAATGGAGAAAGCTTACCAAAGTCAGCTTTTGAGTAGACCATGCGCTATGTCAATCCATGATGTTTCAATTCCTATCGCTAATTTAAAGCAAGCAATGATAGAAGGGCATAATAATCTCTTGCTTTACGAGGCAAATTTTTTTGTAATATTCTTAATTAAATTTGTGACAAAATTTTGCCTTTTTATATCTGAAATTTGAGTACTTCATCTTCTTTAGTCCCTGCTGTGATACCCCATATGATATGGATAAAGGTAAGTGGTGTATGAGATCCCACATTGCTTCGGAATGAGAAGTTCTTGCTCTTTATAAGGTTCTAATGAGACTCCAATTGTATCATTGATTAGTCCTTTTAGAGTATAGGTCATGTGGTTTGGGCCTTTCATTGGGGCGTTACACCTGCAATATTCACTATATCAAATTAATTTCTTCAATCTTCCTCCAGAAAATATAGCCAACTCAGTGAACAACTTTACCAAATTAATTTACATTTTTGCCATCACCCCATTAAGTACAAGATGAAAGAAGTTTTGTAGAACCTTCGTATGCCATAAGGGCCTGTGATGGGTTACCATAAATAGGGCTTAAATAAACTGAAAGTTGATGCTGTCTACCTAGAACTTTCCATCTCAGGTCGACCAACACTACTAGTACTCCATCGCTAGCTTCTATTATATATACATACAGATTATCTCATGATATCTTCAATGTTCTTCTCATTCATGTCTAAGCCTGCAAATTACCAATATTCCCTTCCATAATTAAGCTTCTAAATCTCTCGCATTGCAATCATGGCCACTCAAAGACCCTCTTCATCTACTTCTGAAGATACTAAGAAAAGAAAAAGAGACAATTCATCTTGCTCGGAAGAAGATGAAAAAATCATAACCTCTTCCCCATCTTCTTCCTCAACACCTTGATGGAAATATGAAGTTTTCCTTAGTTTCTATGGCAAAGACACACGCACGAGTTTTGTAGATCATCTATATGTTGATTTAAAATGAAAAGATGTTCTTGTATTTAGGGATGATGAAGCACTCCAGCGAGGCGAATACATTTCTCAAGCGCTTCTGAAAGTAATTCAAGATTCACAATATGCGATGGTCATTTTTTCGGCAAATTATGCTTTTTCCAAATGGTGCCTTATGGAACTTGCTGAGATCCTTGAATGGGAGGAAAAGAAGAAGCTCACAATTCTTCCTATTTTCTACCATGTAGATCCTTCTGACATGAGAAATCAGAGTGGGTCTTTTGCAGAAGCGTTCACTGCACATGAAAAAGATCCCAAGATAGACAAGAAAGATATGGATTCGTGGAGAAATGCTTTGAGAAAAGCCGGTAGTATTGCTGGATGGCACATACACAACAGGTAACATTAGCGCTCGATTGTTTTCACAACCATTCTCATCTCATCTCATCTCATTTAATCATTTTAATTTTTCTAAATTTTTCAAATCCTAAAATAAAAATAATATTAAAAATAATATTTTAGTTCTCTTTTATTCAACTTTCAAGTTTTATCTCATCTTATACAAAAATGAGACCTTTAAGTCTTCTTTTCTTCTTCCATTGCCAACTAGCAAACAATTAACATGTATCTATATCTACCTAAATTATGGCATTTATAATTTTTAAAATGTTTAAATTATGATCTGGTCTGACAGCTCGAGTGTTGCAAGAGGCAAAATATTAAAGTACGAATTGAAGTGTTTCGCTTCCTCTAATAAAAAATGCTAATTATCAGCTAAAGCTAGCCTTTTTTTTTTTTTTTGGTTCGTGTCAATTCAGGTCTCATCAATATTAATTGTTCTATCAATTTACAGGTACGAATCAACAATTATACAAGAAATCAGTCGTAGTATATCTCGTGAGTTGAATTCTAGATTCTCACGTCATGATTACGATAAACTTGTTGCAATAGACTCCCAAGTAGACGAAATGATGAAGTTATTGGATTTGGAACCGAACGATGTTCGCTTTGTAGGAATTCATGGGATGGGTGGCATTGAGACAACGCTGGCCGAAATAATTTATGATAGAGTTTCTAGTTGTCGATTTGAAGGAAGTAGCTTTATTTCTTGTATTAGAGAAAAATCTACTACTGCTCGTGATCTAGCTTCTTTACAAAAAGAACTCCTTTCTACAATCATGCAAGAAGAAATACATGTATGGGATCATCACCAAGGAATTAGGATGATAATGAAGATGCTGCAGAATAAAAAGGTGTTTATCGTCCTTGATGATGTGGATAGTGAAAAGCAATTAAAGACATTAGCAGGGGATCAGAAATGGTTTGGTCCAGGGAGTAGGGTGATTATAACATGCAGAGATAGTCATCTGTTGAGAACACATGGAGTGTATGATATATATAAGTTTGAGCAGCTTCAAACTGCTGAAGCTTTGCAACTCTTTAGTTTATCAGCATTCAAGAAAGCCCATCCTACAGAGAATTACATGGATCTATCTATGGATTTTGTAAATTATACTCAAGGCCTTCCTTTAGCTCTTAAAGTTTTGGGTTCCTTCTTATATGAGAGAGAAATAGATGTATGGAAAAGTGAGAGAGAAAAACTAAAAAGCAATTCCTAATCGCAAAATTATGGATGTACTTCAAATAAGTTTTGATGGGCTGCAAGAATTGCAAAAAGAGTTATTTTTGGATATGGCATGTTTATTTCGAGGACAGCATGGGGTGGAGAACATATTTTATGAGATGTTATTAGAAAGTTTTGGTCATTATCGCATCGACATTGATGTCCTCGTCGAGAAGTCCCTCGTAAGCAAATCAAAATACGGATGGTTGTCCATGCATGATTTGCTAAAAGAACTGGGCAGGGAAATAGTTCGCCAGGAATGCCCTGAAGAACTTGGACGGCGTAGTAGACTGTTTCGTGTGGAGGATCTTTATCACGTACTGAAGAATGATACTGTAAGTTGATTAGTCTAGCTATTAATATAAAAAGGTATATTTTCATCCTAATTCTTGCTAACTTGTTGTTCTTGGTTACTAGGGAACTGATGCAATTGAAGGCATAGTCCTGGATTTTTGTCCTGAAATGAAAGAGAGACTCAACGCCAAAACATTGTCAACAATGAGAAAATTGAGATACTTTGAAATCCATCATTCTCGAACTATAAAATGGCATGGAGATCCTTTAAAATACATGCCAACCAAAGAGTTGCGATTCCTAGAGTGGTCTAGATATCATTTGAAATCCTTTCCAAGTAGTTTCCAACCTAAAATTCTTACTGTACTAAGGATGTCTGGCATCCGTATCAAACAACTGTGGAAGGGATCGATGGTAAGTTTCTCACTCATATAAATACATATTCATCTTAATAATTCCCTAATAATTTTCCAAACAAGTTAATATATTTATATTTTGATCCAATTAACTACTTGTTTATAACAGGTTCTAGACAATTTGAAGGAATTTGATCTTAGTTATTCTCAAAACTAGATTGAAATACCAGATTTGACTGGAGTCTCAAATCTTGAGATAATAAACCTTCGAGGTTGTAGAAGCTTGTGTGAGGTCCACCCATCCATCGGAAGTCTCAAACAATTAAAAGTAATGGAACTTGACAAATGTTCAAGCCTTGAGAAGTTACCAGACCTGAGTAGTTTGGAATGCTTGACAAATTTTTGGGCACATGCAACTGCTATAACAAAAATACCATCTGCCAATCTAATGCCCAAGAGCATCGGTGAGTTTTATCTTCAAGGACTCAAGTTGATGCGACTTAAATCAAGAGATCCCATCAATGATATCGGATCACTTGTAGAATATCAGAAGGAAGGAATATTTGATTACGTAGAAGCAACGTGCATTGATTTTGACAGCAAAGGAGAAAATATTTTAGACATGGTAGGTGGAGTTGTTTTAGCTTTAGATGACGATTTGGTGAGTCACTGTGTCTCTCTCATTCTTTTCTCTAGAAACAAATAAAATATGTCAGAAAAATGCTTTAATCAAAAAGGATTTCATTTCACAAATAGAAAAATTAATCATCGCCTTGCAATTGCTTTATTTTACAGAGGATAATAAGTGGATGGTCGTTGGGATTCCATATCCAGGAGTGGGTCCAGTATAAAGGTAATGGCTCCTCAGTAACGATAGATTTGGATGCTAATATGAATCCGAAGATGGGGTTTGCTTTCTTTATTGTCTGTGATTCTGAGCAATTCTTTTCCATTGATTATGGACATACTTCAAGTTCTTCGTTATTCAAGGGATCGATTATAAAAAGTTCAGAGGTGGGGCTTACATTAGGGTTTGAGACGGATGAAGAATATTGTGTGGAATATGATTGCTTACCTTACGAATTAATACCTCCTCCCTTGGACGTATCTTCCGGTAAGCAAATTGGATTTTGGGTGTATATACCGGCGGTTTTGCAGTTTTTGGATATACAGAGGGTCATTAAGATTTCATTTGAAATAAATTGGTATTATTTCCAAGGTCGTGTAAAAGAAGTAGAAGTGAAAGAATGCGGGGTGCATTTAGTATCTCCAAATGATGCTAATTCAAAGTTCTTTAATAGCATTGCTCCTTTTGACCTTTCAGGATCTTCAAATTCCGATTTCCATCAACGATTTTTTGCTTTTATGAGAAAGAACAAGGACATGAAAAGTTATGTGAGCTTTCGAAAAAAATAGAGAGAGGGGGAACTGGCATGTGTCGAATTATTATAAAGTCAATTCCTCAGCTTGGCTAGTTTCGAGTTTGTTCTTCGAGTGTTAAACCGACCGAACTATAAATTTGTTCTTACGTACTTTTCGGTTCTCTCGAAGCCTAGCCTCCAAATCCCACGGAAGAGAACCCTAGCCTTCCAAATCCAACTTGCTGCTCATTGTCGCCGTCCCATTGGCGCACTTGCAGGTGTAGGGGATTCAGATCATCTCCTTCGCGAACACCATTTTGTCGGCTGGGGTGGAGGTGGGGAAGTTGTTTGTGCCCGTTAAACATTTTGTTATTACATCCTTTTTATACTAATGACAAATGCTATATCTATATGATGTTGCAGTGGGTGGATTGTTTAAACTGGAGGATACAAAATGAAATTGACAACATCTTAGCAGTAAGTTTGTATTGTGCTCAGGATCACATTTTTCTTTCAGTTGACAACATCAAGTTCTTTATTGGGATTGGGAGGGAGTGGGAGTGGGATGCCTGGAGAGTCCCTGCTCATTGTGCCTAGTTGCTTGCAGCACCTTAAATTAAGGTTGTTAAGTCTTTAAGGTTGTTGGAATATACAAAGCCATATAGAGGGTTTGGAGTTAAAATCTTGTGAAGCCAAACAGAGGGGTTGACAGTTAAGTTAGTTGAGAATGAGATGTAAATTACTGGTCCAAGTGGCAAATGATGTATAGTCTTTATATGTATATAAATACAGTGATTGTATAGCCATGAAGTCACACTTTTCTGATCATAATGAGAATTACTCAATTTTCTTCCAGATTATAGTTTCCAGTTTTCAACAATTTTACATGGTACCATCGTGTATAAAGATTCCACTGCTCTCTTTCTTTTGTGTATAGTCTCAATTCTTTCTTGATTCTTGCTTCTATGGCAAATCTTTTTGATGATTCTCCGAGTAGTTACTATTTGCATCCATCTGATAATCCTGGAGCTCTTCTGGTTTCCGAGATCTTCACTGGTGAAAACTATATTGCATGGAGTCGATCAATCTCCATTGCTCTCACAGTGAATAACAAGATTGCTTTCATTGATGGAAGCTTGATTCAACCTAGTTCTAGTGATTCTAGGCTTCAAGTTGCTTGGCTACGAGTAAATAATCTTGTTCTATCTTGGTTGATGAATTCTATCACCAAAGAAATCTATGGCAGTCTGCTTTATTTCACAAGTGCATTTGATGTTTGGGAAGAACTCAAAACCAAGTTTCTTCAAAGTGATGGTCCATGAGTCTTTATCATAGAGAAATCCCTTAGCTCCATTTCTCAAGTATCAAAGTCTGTTACTAAATATTTTAGTGATTTCAAGACCCTGTGGAATGAGTACATCAACTATCAACCTATTCCATGTTGTCAATGTGGAACACTTGATAGATGTTCATGTGATATCTTAAAGAATCTTATAGAAAGGCAACAATCTGACTATGTAATGAAATTTCTAATTGACTTGCATGATTCTTATTTAATGATGCGAAGTCAGTTACTTCTTCAATCTTCTTTGCCTTATATGAGCAAAGTTTTTTCTTTGCTACTGCAAGAAGAAAGCCAATGATCTTTGAGAAATGCAGTTGGCATTCCTCTTGATTCACATGCCATGTTTGCTGCACAACCACAAAAACAAACTTCAACAAATGGTGCTCGATTTACAAAACCAAAAGGCAAGGCAGATATGATTTGCTCCCATTTTGGTTACTCTGGTCACCTTGCAGACAAGTGCTTTCAACTCATTGGTTATCCACCTGGATGGAAGGGTCCACAAGGGAAAAGATCCTTTCCTACACAATCTGGAAGTGTAAATTCACGGTTGCCCATTGCAAGCAATGCTTCTTCTTTGGAGCCAAATTCAAGTATTCCAAACATATTTTCTCAAGAGCAAATTCAAAATCTGCTGACACTTGCAAATAGTCTATCCAGTTTACACATTAATCCCAATTCAACAGCTAACACTGCTTCTATCCATGGATTCTTGATACTGGAGCAACAGATCATATGACCTGTTCTCCTCATTTCTTCAACTCAATTCATTTGCCAACTAAACCATTTCTAGTTCGTCTACCAAATGGCCAATCTATTCCCATTATTTTTACTGGAAATGTCAATTTCTCTTCTGACATAACCCTTCATAATGCCCTTTATGTTCCTTCTTTTAATGTCAATCTTATTTCTGCTTCAAAGCTAACTAAAGACAATTCTATTGGTTTGTTCTTCTTTCAATCCAAATGTGTTCTGTTGGACCTCTGCAACTGGAAGATAATTGGGCTTGCTAAAGTAAAGTCTGGTCTATATCACTTACAAAAGTTTTCTGCTAAAGCAAAGAATGAAGTACCTGAATTAATCAATTTACCTTTTGTTTCTTTAGCCAACAATTGTAATATCAATTCTGATATTTGGCATCTTCGATTAGAACATATCCCACCTACAAGACTACAAATCATTAGGGCATTAGATCCCATTGTACAAGTTTCTCATAATCATATCTGTGAAATTTTTCCATTAGCTAAACAAAAGAAACTGCCATTTTCTGTATCAAACAGTTATTCCAATAAAGCTTGTCAGTTGGTCATTTGTGAAATTTGGGCCCCCTTTTCTACTACATAATTGTGACGGCCCCAACCTCCGCTTGGGACAGAACAGAGACTTAGAGCGTCAGGACATCCAACACAAGGTTACATACTCTCATTTATGATAGTTAATATGCAATGTCTTCTAGCAGTATGCAATAATCGCAGCAAAAAAAGGGTGATTAGTTATAACTCATGCCAGAATGAACTAAAAACATCCCAATAGCATTAATAACCATCATAAGTTCATACTTAAGGATAGCATTTCCTTAATACAAAATACTTAATCCAAGTTCTATGGTTAGATCAACTATTTCATACGCTCTAAAGTATGAAGAGTCAATGCTTATGAGCATGAAAATTATTTGTAGTCTTTGTTCAAGGTCCAGCTCCTCTTCAACCATCTGCATCCAGCGATCTATCATGTTCATCCTCTACCGGTCCTGTCACAACTTCTATCATTCCGGGAGGAATGATAGTGGTCCCACAAGGGGTGAGATTTACTCAAAATTTTAGTAAGTTAAATGACTAACTTCCACAAAGATAAATTATGCATGAAGAATCATAAATAAGAATTGCATGAAATGCCGAAAAATGTGCATGTGCCTCCCATCTAGATTCATCAACATTTTTAGAAAAACCTTGATGCACTTTCGCTTTCAGAGAACATTTTCACCTTCTCATTCCAAAAACATGATATTTCAAAAATGTACATTTCATACTTTATTGCTTTCGAAAATCATAACATTTCACCGTTTGTTAAAGCCATCATTATCATACATTCCATCATTAATATACATTTGATAGTAACATGGTTCCCCATATGTACCATGAGCATCTGTCGGTGACCGTATCACAACTCATGTTGACACTACATCATTGTCTGCAGACATCATTCTCAATGCATTGCTACCATAACATATAACGTGTACATCCACCAACATTAAGTGTCATAACATATTGACTTCGCTCCGGCATTCTTTAAATATAACCCATTCGAAACCCGTTGATTGTTCTTTGTCAACTTAGGAGTTACCACTCCATTCTTAAACACTCCAGAGTGGACAGAGGAGTTCTACTAGGATAATTCCCCATCCTAGCTTTTGGGGTCATGACAAAAATTATTTTCATGCTAAGTTAAAAAATGTATTCCATGACAAGTGCATATATAGCAAGCTTTTTATGTGAAATGACATTTATAGATGCAATATGCTAAAATGGTAGAAATATCACATGTCATGTAAATATACACTCAATGTATTATATAACATGATATTTTATGCTCAAAGTGATAATTGAAATATGAATGAGGCATTTATCAATAAATCATAAATAATCTGTCAAGGTGCAAGTTAGAAGCCAACATACAAACTTCTGGAGTAATTGAAAATAATGTCGTAGCTGCGAAAATCAAGTGCGTACTAAGTTAGGATTAATACTTCTATGTGTGAGGTCCAAAATCAATGGCTTCAAAATGGGTATTTACAAAAATACCCCCATACCCTAAAAATTTGCCGTTAAGACGCTAAATTTTCACAAATTGCAAATAAACTCCAAATTTGATATAAATTCATGGACTTCATATTTTTGGCATTCTAAAACCATTTATACCCTTGAGTTTTCAAAAATCAAAGTGGAACTTTTCCAAATGATCCCAACCCGTGGCATGTACTCCAGTTGATGCCTAAGTGTATTTTCAACTATTGGTTCCTATGAATGCATGCATATGAGATTTGCTTTAATTAAAAATGATCACTAACATCTTTAATGACATAATGAAGATTAATTCTTGGATAATAGAGTTCATCTCAACACTTAGTCATGGCTAAGATATCCTTTATCTCTACTTCATTCAAAATCGATTCATACTAGATGCTCAAAACAAGATAGATTCAAAACCTACCATGGCAAGCTTCTAACCACAATTTAAACCTTCCATAATCATGTTAATACCATAATGAATTATATAAAATCATGCTTAAGACATGTCATAGCTAAATTCCCATTTAAAAACATTTAATTATCCAAACCATCCCTTAATAGAACCGGTTCTGATTTAAGCATGATAACCTTCCCAAAACTTACCCAAATTTTGTACCAACTCAAGGAAACAAAACTTGACATGCTAATTAAGATCAAAACAATAAAACTTACAAATTGTGTGGTCTTCCAAGCACTCTAAACAGCCTTATACAAGAACACTCAAGAACTCACCAAGAACTCACTCGGTTTCACTCTTTTGATCCCTAGGAGGGGGAAGTGTTCTTCAAAGCACAAGAGGAAGGTTGGCGCTGAGGTGTGGAGGAAATGAGAGGATGGGGGGCCTTTTATAGGTGGCCAAGTGGCAGGGGATACTGGCTTTGGTCAAGAGGAATGATGGAAGATGGTGTATAAAAATTGAATTTTCCAGATTTGCACTCCATCGCTTGAGTTGTAACACCCGGTTCCAGTGCGAAGTTGTTTTCAAAAAAAAAAAAACATTTTAAGGGTTGAGATATTTTTCTAAGACAAATTCTTATTTTTAGAGATTGAGTCGAGGCCTTTAATTCACTGCCCAAGCCCATGTTACCTTACCTCAGACTCCACGTTCTTCATGGTTTCATGTCCGTTTTATGCCTATGCATGCACGACACTCTCTCTCATCTCTAGGGTTTTATTTTTTTGGTATTTCAATCACCTATAAATACACATCCTTCGTGCATGTAGAAAACCCATAATAGGGATGTCGTTTCCTTCCCCAAGCTAGGGCTGCCACACGATTAACTCCCCCACGCCTCCACATTTAGGTAGCACCAATCTCACGCACGAACCACATCCCGCACTATGGAAACCATTATGTGATAGCACTGCCCAAGCCCCGCCCTCTGTCATCCGTACTGCTGCTGCACCAGTATACATATACGTGTGTCATCCCATGACATAGCAGCCCTTTGCACCACCCAGAGCTCTCACTGCCCCATACAAAAATCGATGCAACCCGTGCATGCACTGCATCTCCACGGATTGCAGCTCCACCTCGCCGTGCGCCACCTCTGCTTGACCATCACTGGAGCTCTAACTCCTCCGTCGTACACCACTGTAGCACCACCATAGTGCCGAGAACAACCACCTGCATAATGAATCGAAAACTCCCCTGTTTTAGCCCCCGAAAACAGAGCAACGCACAGCCAGTACCCTTGTCGTACAAAGCCACCACACACAGTTCCAGCGCCTCCACGTCGTTAGCACCGGCACAGAGAACTCCGACGGCCACTCCATGCCACTCCTATCATGCTGCGTCCCTATTTGTAAGCTCACAAAGCGCCACGGCCTCCTCGCCACTCTTCCATTGTCTATCTCCGTCTCTCTCTTTTTCTACGTGAGGTTTTTCTCTCACACATCTCTCTCTCTCAGTGCCCCACCACCGTGATCTGCCACTGCCCCCAGCTATGCCGCCGTAGACTTCCACCAAGCCACCACTGCACATAGTTTCGGTATGCATGGCCCCTGTCACGTAAATGTTGATCCTAGGTTATTTTATCAAAGAGTTATGAGTTTTCTTTCCCAAAATGCCCTTGATTGGGTATGTACCGATCGTGTTTTTATCATCTGCTATGCGTGGGATTTTATTAGCAGTATAAGAATTCATATTTACGAATAGAAGTTAAATTACTAAATATATGAGTTTTAAAATATGATTAAGTTAATTACCAAAATGAATCTAAGTTGTAGTTGTTTAATTTTTAAAATATTTTAGTATAAATATATTAGCTAGTATTAAATCTTATAATTTGATTTCATTTGTAAATAACTTAGATTTTGTATTTTAGTCAGACTAATTATTTAGGCATTGATGAATTGAGAAATGTGACGATATTTGAGGATTACGTGAATTTAGTTTTTTTTAAAGAATTAAAATAGGTTATTTTAGCATCTTAGGCTTAAATGTTGAAATACGTATTCGATTGGAAATTTACGAGAATTACGTGATTATTTTATAGGTGACGATTAATTATTATTTGACATTTTTTAGGAAAATTCCGAAAAAGCTAAGAAATCCAGGGAAGCGGGGTTCCTATGCTAGACTTTGCATAAAATAAAATGAACTGAGGTTGATTTATGAAAATGTGCATTATGTGTTTTGAAAAGAAATGTGAAAATAACCTCAGTTATTTGTTCGTCATTACTCATTGAACTCTGATAAAAGAGAAAGCATTTTGTCATGACTGGTGTAAACATGAGCTTATTTTTTACATTCTATTTCTGACCTATGCAAAAAGAGCGAATATGAAAATTTGTGCATAATTATGTAAATAGTGGATACAGCCCAACCACGGGTTATAGTAGTGGATATGGCCCTGCCACAGGTTATAGTAGTGGTCTCTATTTTGAGTACACACCTTGGTGAAGGAGTGATTTATGTTCTGCTTGGCTATTCGCAGATGCATAACCCTACCAAGAGGGTTATACATGGCTTCTGTTCTTATATGATGTTCTGATGATAATCATCATCATTTATGCTATGCCAAAGGATATTTTTGATTGAAATTAGTTCTGAATCTTCACTCTGATATTTTGATAACATTTTCTGCTTCCACATTCTGAAAATGAAAATGTTTTGTTCTGCATTATGATCTCTGTAAATGCTCATGTTTACACACTGCTATATGTTCACTGCTTACTGAGTTGTTGATAACTCACCCCTTATCTCCAAATATTTTTCAGATGATTTTGATGGTTCAGCTGGAGAACAAGAGTATGAAGTTTTAGCAATGTGCAATGATCGCAGTGGAATAAGTGTCTGAGGGTACTAGTTTATTGGAGAGTCCTTTTTTTGTAGGTTATGATTTTTGGATTTTGAATAAATGGATTTGTACATTTTTT
Source organism: Juglans regia (assembly GCF_001411555.2). NCBI lineage: Eukaryota > Viridiplantae > Streptophyta > Magnoliopsida > Fagales > Juglandaceae > Juglans > Juglans regia. Next base: position 7,092,542 of record NC_049909.1, on the reverse strand, counting down.
GGGAATATTGGAGTATTTAAATATATTATGGAAGTTGGATTAGGTTACAAAAGTTAACTCTCCGGACCTCCAAGAACGGGGCGTTACATGTGTCATCTTGTGCAGGTCAAGACAATGTCCTAAACCACCATGATTTCACTCCTATGGTTTCTATATTACTCCTATGGGGGCTGGCCAAGTCGTGTGGCATAGGAAAGGGAAGAAAAATCATCAAAACTACACGAGGGGGCTGATGGGATCAGCTGGATTTTCCCTTGGCAGATTTTGATTATTGCCTTAACTAATCCCTTTGAACCATCATGAAGGTGCAGCCCGAAATAAGGTGATGGGATGGAGGTGTCCTACTGAAATCTCAGACTGCCTTCTACAGTTTGCATCCTTTTGAGCAAGGAAATAGTGGCCTGAAACCACCATGATTGCTTCCCTACTGTGGCGACCAGGTCGTGGGGTGATAAGTGTGATTTTATGCGATTTTCATCTTGACTGATGAGAGGCAATGAGAACTGAAGAGACCCGATGAGATTTAAGTGAGGAGCCTTGTCCCATGGGTAGCAAATAGATTTCTCTCGCCCAAAGGCGAGAAGGCCTACCTCTCGATAGGCAAGGAGATTCGCGACTAGAGGGCGAAGACCTGGGCACAAAGACTTCGCGCCAATATATATTTACCCTCTAGGCAAGATGACTAGGCGACAAGGTTCTAGGCGAGAAGACTTGGCGACTAGTCTAATTGACCAATATAAAAGTCCATCCTAAACGACATCATGGGGTAACAACTAGAAAATGCGAGAGGAGTCTTTCATCCCAATAGGCAAGAGGAGTCTTTCATCTGATAGGCGAGAGGAGTCTTTCTACTTGGTAGGCGAGAAGACGGTCGTGTGGTCTTGTGACCTCCACACCCGTTCATTTGTGACCTCCATGCTCGATATGTTCAGTGCACACGGCATCTACCCGGTGGGATAATTCCTCCCAACCGGGATCAATATGCTGCTAACCACCAAATCCGAGTTCCGTAATCAATCTAATGGCAACCAAAACCTTCCAAGCTCCACAATAAATCTGTTGGCGACCAAAACCTTCCGAGCTCCACAAATCAAGCTGCATATCATAGAATCTTTCGATAATTTCGATATTCTTGGGATAATTTCCTTTTTATGGGCCTCTTGGCATTGATCCTCAAAATTAAATAAGCATGAAAAATTCTCCAAATAATATCTAGCTCCAAAATTTTCATTTTTCTTCAAAAATCACTATTGCACTAGAATCTTCTAATAATTCTTTTAAACCTAAAGTATAAGGTTATCTTGCCAACTCAAATATCCAAAATTATTCTTATTATAGAATAGCTCCACTCCTAAGGTCAAGGCCTAATGAGATTTTTAGGCAGGGTGTTACATCCTTCCCCCTTAAAAGAATATTTTGTCCTCAAAATCGGGGTGCGGATGTGGATGTATAAAGCATGCAATACACATCTACTATGCATACCTACTAGAGATTCTATGGTCACGAACTAGATAAGAAGTCTTCAGTGACATCATCCGACAGTTCCTCCTGAGTGTGGTAGCAGAATCGATCCTCTTCTGAGTCATAGTACGTGTTAACTTGTTCTTCCATTTCCCTCCATTGTTCAGTTGATGCGTCTTCGATCTTTGGAGATCCCTCTTCACAGTATCGTATGCTACAAAAAGAGAGATCAATGACTCTGAGGCATCCATGGAAGAGATAACTGGATACTATGGCTCATCCTCTTTCTCCATGTTGCTTCTTCAACATTGTGATTTCGCCAAAAAACCTTCACTAAAGGAATTTTTTTGATTCCCAAGTTCCTTTGCTTTCCAACCCATAATCTAAATGATATGCCAAGTTGGATTGTAACGAAATTTCCTCTAGATCTTTTGGGAAAAAATTACGATTGCTAACTCTAAGTGTCAAGAAATCGCTCCAAGATAGCTTCAAGAATTTGAGCAGTTGACGAGAGTTAGGCTTCGTGGTCTCCAGAAGGGGGCCATGGCGGCCAAGGATTCTGGTCGACGTTCCTTTGCTGATATGGTATCTGTGGTTCCGCAACCACTTCCAGAATTATTGGTGCCTCATCGTGGGCCAAAGTACGTGGATGGCGAAATGTGTTTTCAGTTCACCAAGGAGGAAATTGCTCGATCTGCGGAACATTTTCGGTTCTCTATTGTGCTGAAGTTTATAAGACAGAGACCTTCGTTGGATGTGATCCGGTCGTTTATACATCTCCGCTGGGGATTATCTTGCATGCCGATGGTTACAGCTATGCGGAGATCAAGAAATGTTTTCATTCGAATGACTAATGAGCAAGATTTCATCAAAGCAATATCTCGTGAATCTTGTGAAATAAATGGGATTCAGTATCGTGTTTTTCACTGGACTCCAGAGTTTAATGAAGATGAGGAACCGTCTTTGGTCCCAGTTTGGATTGTGCTGCCGGGGCTTCCTCCAAATTTCTATCATGAATCTTTTCTTAAGATTTTAATTGCTCCAATTGGTAAGTTCATTAGACGAGATAATACAACCAAATGTGCAACCCGCACGGATGGAGCTCGTTTATGTTTGGAGATGGATGCATCAAAAGAACCAATTTCGTATTTCTGGATTGGGATGCCTGGATCGGGCTGCAAGCAAGAAATCATATATGAGACGCTTCCAGCATTTTGTAATCATTGTAAAATTCAAGGGCACAATGCTCGTACTTGTAAATTGCATAATCGGAGTGATGGAGAAAAGATTTGGATACGAAAGAATGTAAAAGATTCAGAAGAAAAAAAAACAGAGATTCAAGTGGAAAATAATGTTGAGTTGGATAAAGGTAAGGGAGTGATGTTGATGGAAGCAGGAATGGATCAAGGAGATACGGATAAAATAATTTCCTCGCAGGATCAAACTCGGAATTATGGTGATCAAGAAATGGGTGAAAAGGAGGGGGAAGCTATGGATAAGTTGAAGGGTCACGAAATGGATGTTAGGATGAGTGAAGAAAATGAATTATCTGGTAAGGATTATCATGTAGAGGAGATAGTAGATGAAGAAACAGAGGGAGTAAAAATGAATGAATTGGTGAAGTTGGCAGGGGAGGGGTTGATGGCAGAGAGGTTTGCTGGGGTTGTTGATACAGAAAATTTGGATAGTAATTTGATTTTTGAAAAGGCTTTAGAGCCGATAGTTTCTGATTCGGAGCTACGGAAAATACCTGAGGAGAATACTGAATGTATGGAGGATACAGTTTCTGAACCAGATACGGAGCTTAACGTGGAACATTTTTCGAAACAAAAAGACTATGCTTCGGATAATGAGGGAGCGAGTGTTAAGCGAAATGGAACGAGGAAAATATTTCAAAAAGTTCGAAGTTCGAATCGGGTAAGTTCTCGGCCAAATAAATTTTCTTTATGATTGGTCCTATTTTATCATGGAATATTAGAGGATTTGGAACTTCTAGAGGTCGTTTAAAAAGTTTGGTTAGGAAATTAAATCCGAAAATTGTTGCGTTAATGGAACCTTTTGCTTCATCGGATAAGGCGCAGGAGGTTGCTCGGTTTCTTGATATGGATAGGTTTATTATAAATGAGGGGGAGTCTGGTAAGATTTGGGTGTTTTGGCATGATGATATTTCGGTTCAGCCGATTATTTGCAAAGAACAATATATTTTAATTCGCGTTGGAGTGGGAAATAACGCAGTTATTTGTTGTTTTGTTTATGCAAAATGTAATTTGGGTGAGAGGAGAGAATTGTGGGAGTCTCTCAATGGTCAACTGATAGGTAATGAACCTTGTATTGTTGTAGGGGATTTTAATATTATAAGGGAAGACTCGGAGCGTAGAGGTGGTAGATCACGTCCGAGAAGGGCTATGGAGGATTTTAATAATTGGATTGATAATTGTGGTTTAATAGATATGAAGTCGTCGGGTAGAAGATTTTCTTGGTGTAATGGCCAAAGAGGGTTAGCTCATAGCTGGGCAAAATTGGATAGAGGTTTAGTTAATGCCAGCTGCTTGACTAAATTTCCAAATATGAATAATTGTTATTTATCGAGATCAACTTCTGATCATTCGCCTATGTTTATGCAATTTCAGTCCGATCTTTTTAAGTATGGACATTCTCCATTTCGGTTTCAGCAGATGTGGATTGAGCATCCAGACTTTCAGCAGTTTGTGGGTAGGATTTGGACAGAGGAGGTGGGTGGTTTTGGTCTTCTGAAGCTGGCTTTGAAGCTTAAAAAATTGAGAGGTTCTTTACGTGAATGGAATAAGGGTATCTTTGGTAGAACTGAAGCTCATATTCAGGGGTTAGAAAATAAAATTGAGGATTTGGAATCTGTTTTACAACAAGATTGGAATTCGGCGATAGAACAGGATCTTGTTAGTACCACTATGGAGTTAGCTAGTTGGCGTCGAAGGGAAGATATTAGATTGGCTCAATTGGCTAAAATTAAATGGCGGGCGTAGGGGGACCAAAATTCATCTTTCTTTCATGCGATTTTGTCTTATAAACGGAAACAAAAAGTCTCGGACATGAGTTTACAAGATGGGACTTATTTGGGATCTCCTGAGGAGATCCATTTAAGTGCTGTCAATTATTTTTCAAATTTTTTACAGTCTGATAGGCATGATAGTTTACAGGATTTAACGCATATTATTTTGCCTGTTATTTCTTTGGAGGATAATGCGATTCTTGGGGCTATTCCTTCGATTAATGAAGTGAAAACTGCTCTGGATTCCATTCCTTCTAATAGTGCACCAGGGCCGGATGGTTTTGGTTCAGGTTTTTTTAAGAGTGTCTGGGAAATTATTAAGATAGATATTATGGCTGTGGTGGAAGAGTTTTTTAGAGGTGGTAAATGGTCGAGATTTTACTCTTCATCTTTTGTGGTTTTAATTCCTAAGATGGATAAGCCTAATGGGTTTGATAAATTTAGACCAATTAGTCTTTGTTCGGTGTTTTATAAAATTTGCTCTAAGGTGATTGTAAACCGTTTGGCTGTTTTGCTTCATAAAATTATTTCTATTGAGCAAGGTGCATTTATTCCTGGAAGAAGTATTTTTGAGAACATTAGTTTAACCCAAGAAATGGTCCATTCTATTAATAAAAAAATTCATGGGGGTAACGTGGTATTGAAGCTTGATATGGCTAAAGCTTATGATCGTGTTGAGTGGGATTTTCTATTGAAGGTACTTCAATCTTTTGGGTTTTCTTCTGCTGTTTGTGGTCTTATTAAGGAGTGTATTACTACGCCTTGGTACTCGATTTTAATGAATGGTACTACAAAAGGTTTTTTTAAAGGTGGTAGAGGATTGAGGCAAGGGGATCCTTTGTCGCCTTATTTGTTTATTATTTTACAGGAGGTTCTGTCTCGTCTTATAAAACAAAAGGTGGAAGAAAAAAGTTTTGGCCATTTTTCTCAACCTAGAGGTACGATTTTAGTATCTCATCTAATGTATGCGGATGATGTGGTTATTTTCACTAATGGTGGTTGTCGATCAATTCGGTGTCTTCTAAATATTTTGAATACATATGAAAAGTGGTCTGGTCAATTGATTAATAAAGAGAAAACTGCTATGTATTTTTCCAAAAATCTTTCGATGGCTAGAAGAAGGAATCTTAAACGATTGATAGGATTCTCAGAAGGTAAGTTTCCTTTTAAATATTTGGGGGTGCCTATTGTGTCGGGGAGAATGAAAATTAGTGATTTGGAAGAGTTGGAGAACAAGGTTAAAAGAAAAATTAGTGGTTGGAAAATGAAACTTCTTTCAGCAGGGGGCCGAGTGATTTTATTGAGACATGTTTTGGCTAGTATGGCATTGCATCAACTAGCAATTTTAAAAGTTCCAAAGTTAATTATTTCATCTTTAAATCGGTTAATGAGTGCTTTCTTTTGGGGAGAAAAGGATTGGAAAGGGTAAGAAAAAATGGGTTGCTTGGAGGAATATTTGTTTGCCATTAGAAGAAGGAGGTTTAGGTATTAGATCGTTTGATGATATGCAAAGGGCTCTTCATTTAAAGCTTGCCTGGAAATTGATGCATGAAGATTTGCTTTGGACAAATTTTTTTTCGATCAAAATATGTGGGGAATAAACCTTTGATGTTGTTGGATTCTAAAAAGGGGACAAGTTTTTGGCGGATGATTGTTAGAAACATTTCTACAGTTTTGAGTAATTCTAAATGGAAAATTCAAGAAGGAAATGTATTTTTTTGGTATGATAAATGGTTGGATCAGGGGCCTCTTGCTGATAATGTTTTGGTAAGTGAGCAACCTCTTTTGAAGATAAAAGATTGTATATTGGATAGAGGATGGGATATGGAGAGGTTAGAGAGGCTTGTCGGGTCTGAAGCTGCAGAGAGGGTATTAGAGGTTTTTGCAAATTGCAAAGAAGGCAGTGATTTGTTAATTTGGACTCCTAGTGAAAGTGGTAAGTTTTCAACAACATCAGCGTGGGATTGTGTTCGTGTTAGAGGTCAGAATTTTGAGGGGAATAAGTGGATTTGGAATAGCATTCTTCCAAAAAAAATTTCGGTATTTATGTGGAAGGCTTGGCATGGAGCTTTGGCCGTGGATGATAAAATTAGAAGAATTGGTATTCCTTTAGTCTCAAGATGTAATTGTTGTATTCAAGGACATTATGAGGATTTAAACCATGTTTTACTTGCTGGTGAAGAGGCTGCCGAAATCTGGAAGAAAATTGGAGTTATGCTTGGGCTACCTATTGGAAGGACCTGGTATGAAACATGTCTAAGTTGGTTTAGGAGAGCTTCTAATGCAACGCATTCTGGAGTCATTTTGGGTATATTACCTACTGTGATTTCGTGGAGGCTTTGGACAAGGAGATGTAAAGCCCGTATGGAAGGGAAAATTGAATCTGGTCAAGTTGTGTGGCAATCTATCAAACAGTGGGTGGGCATTATTTGTCAAGGGTTTTCAAAGCCTAAGAAATTTAATAAGATTGACCTTTACATTCTTAATTGTTTTAATTTACAGCAACTTCCAATTAAAAATAAAAAAAATGATTACATAGCTTGGTCTAAGCCAGAGCCAGGTCGAGTGAAGCTCAACACGGATGGAAGTAGTCTTGGGAATCCAGGTGTGGCAGGGGCAGGAGGTGTGATCCGGGATACACATGGGAATCTGTTGTTAGCCTTTTCAAAGAACATTGGTTATGGTACTAGTAATTATGCTAAGTTGAGAGCTCTAGTGGAGGGTGTCAAACATTGTAAGAATTTGAACTTTAGTGCAGTAGACGTTGAATTGGATTCGAAAGTGGTGCTGGCATGGTTAGATAATAAACGCTGTGGTAGCTGGTATTTGGAGGATTATTGGGAGGAACTGCTAGTTCAGAGTATTAATATGGATATACGGTTTATGCACATTCATAGGGAAGGAAATGGGGCTGCGGATTGGCTAGCTAAAAGGGGGGCAACTGATGGTGATGTGGTATGGCAGAGCATGGGGGAAGTTTCTCCTCTGTTTCGGGGGTTGGTTAGAGTTGATAAATGGGGTCTTCCTTCTGTTAGGCGGAACAGATAGATGAGGCTTGTGAATGTTTCTGGGTTTCGTTCCGTGTGGAGTTTTGTTCCGTGCGGAGATGAGTCTTGTGGCTTGGTTCGGGGATCGGTTTTGTATTTACGGGTTTAAGCAGGTTGATTTTGTTTTCTTTTTTCCAGTTTTGTTTTGCTAGTGTGGGTCTGTTCTTTTAGTTGGTTTTGTAGTTTGTTGTTGGGTTTTGGTTTAGATACTTGGGATGGTCTGTATCCTGAGTGTCAGTTTTGTTACCACGGTTTTCCTCCGCCATAAGTGAGGTTGATTAATAAAATTGGGACGGGGCCGCTAATGGACAGGTGGTTTCCGGCTCTTATATAAAAAAAAAAAAAAAAAAAAACTCTAAGTCGTGGGGTAATTCTACTTGTGGCTCCTAAGTTGTGAGCGACGCTTAATCTTGCATCCAAGTCCTGATAGCCTAGAGAGACTCTATACAAACCTTTGGTAATAACTGACTAATTTTAAGAAACTTTGGACCTTGTGTACTTTGGTAGGATGCTTCCTAATCACTACTTCTTCAATCTTACTAGGATCATCTACTCCATTACTAGAAATCTCATGCCCTAAGAATTTCACTTCCTTGAGCCAAAATTCATACTTGCATACAAACTATGTTCCTTGAATCTTACTAGCACTTGAGCTGAGATGTTGCCTATGTTCCTCTATCTGAACCTTCAACTCCTTTAATTCTAACAAGGCAATACAATATGATGTTCTATTTATGGTAGATTACACGTTCGTCACTGACCCGAAAAGACCTCGTTGTGCCAAAGCCAAATAAGGCACATGTCATGTCTCCTCATATCATGATATTACTTAAAGAATAATCATCAACTACCATCTACCTAATGGCTAAATCGAAAGGACTAACTTCTATAAAAGAGAGGGGTACTTAAGGAAAAATACCAGTAATGACTTCCATTTCTTCACCTCATGGTGCTTCCTTGTCCATATCACTAAGGGTAATTGAGTAAACGCGGGTTTGGGTGGGTGGCCTTATATTTGACTTGTTACTAGGGTTATGAGCATTTCTGCCTCCTTGTGTATTCTGAGGGCATTCCCAAATCATATGGCTAGGCTGACCACATTTGAAGCATACCCCTAATACAAATTTGCATTCTCCACTGTGGACCTTTCCACACTTTAGACAGGTAGCAGGTGGAGTCATCATAATGCCTTTACCCTTACTAGCTTCCTGTATAGTCCTTGTTTTGGCACTATTCCCTTCTGCAGATAAGGCAGAAGTCCTCTTTCACTCAAGGTTAATATGGGTTGCCAAACTTCGTTGTTCTGCTTTCGATATTTCAGCCAGATTAACTAACACTTGGAAATTGTTGATGCGAAACTCAGCTACGTAACTGTGAATCCTGGGTTGCAGTCCTCCTTGGAACTTTTGGGCTTGCATCTTTTCGGTGGCAATCAAATGTGGAGCAAACCTCCCTAGCTCCATAAACTTTGCAGTGTACTGCTCAACGATGAGATTGCCTTGTACCAATGTGGCAAATTCTTGGGCCTTCTTAGTCTTCATTGACTTTGGGAAGAATCAATTATCAAACTCCTCCTTGAACCTATCCCAGGTCAAAATGGTGATATTTCCCAATTCTCTTATCAGAAGCTACCTCTTGGTGTCCCACCTGATACTAGCTTCTCCTTGTAGCAGGTGTCCCACGTACTGTATCTTTTGTTCTTCAGTACAGCCACTAATCTCGAAGGTCCTGTCGAGATCCAATAACCACTTATTAGCTTTCATGGGTCCCTCAGTTACCATCTGGCAAATTGGGTCTGCCAAATCACGTCCTCCATTGAAACAATGATCCTGATCTCTGTGGGTGTTAGAACACTCAGCATTCCTTTCTTGCCTTCCACGTGTCATCTTGGCTTAATCCTTCCAACTCCTATGATGCATGCGTATCAAACTGAGCTCCACTTCAGGATTCAAGCCTATGCAAAACTAATGATTCAAACCTATATTCTAGCATAAAATTTCTAAAGACATGTGGGTTTACCCAGAGATGTAACTGCTCTGATACCACCCTGGATGCTTCCAACCTCCACTTGGGATGGAAAAGAGACTTAAAGCATCAGGACATGCAACACAAGGTTACATACCCACGTACATGATAGTTAATATGCAATGCCTCCTAGTATGCAACTAGCAGTATGTAATAATCACAGTGAAAAAATGGTGATTAGTTATAAGTCATGCCAGAATGGACTAAAAACATTTCAATAGCATTACTAACCATCATAAGTTCAAATTTAAGGATAGCATTTCCTTAATACAAAATACTTAATCCAAGTTCCATGGTTAGATCAACTATTTCATATGCTCTAAAGTATGAAGAGTCAATGCTTATGAGCATGAAAATAATTTGTAGTCTTCATTCAAGGTCTGGCTCCTCTTCAACCATCTATATCCAGCGATCCATCATGTTCATCCTCTACTAGTCCATGTCAAATCCAGAACATTGAGAAGTGGGCAGACATATGACCAGCCACAATCGGTAAATACCGAGCGAGATGAAGAAGCTGCCAAATATGTGGAGTTCGAGAAGAAGGAAACCGAGGACGAGGTGAAAGAGACTGATAGGGAGGTGATCGACCAGCAAACTGGGAAGACTAGAGAGAATAAAAAGGCCGCAAAACTCAAGAAATCTAGGGAGTTTACTTCTAAAACTTATTCTCCTTCAATTTATGATCCACCAATTCCTTTTCCGCAAAAATTAAAGAAAAACAAGATTGATAATCAGTTATCTAAATTTCTGAGTATATTTAAGCGACTACATATTAATATTGCTCTCATTCAAGCTTTAGAGCAAATGCCTAAATATGTAAATTTTTTTAAGGATATATTATCAAACAAGCGGAAGTTGGAGGAGCATGAGACTGTGATGCTGATCGAGGAGAGCAGTACAATTTTACAAAAGAAGTTGCTGCCTAAGTTGAAAGATCCGGGGAGTTTCAAGATCCCTTGCACTATAGGAAATTCCTATTTTGATAAAGCTTTATTCAATTTAGGGGCAAGTATTAATCTAATGCCTCTCTCTGTTTTCAGGAAATTAGGCCTTAGAGAAGCAAAGCCGACCACCATCTCTCTACAGTTGGCAGATAGATCTATTTAAGTACCCGAGAGGACTCATTGAGGACGTATTGGTGAAAGTTGATAAGTTCATCTTCCAAACTGACTTCATTGTGCTTGATATGGAGGAGGACGAGGATGTTCCTTTGATACTGGACCGACCTTTCCTGACGACGGGGAGAACTTTAATTGATGTTTAGAAAGGGAAACTCGTTTTGAGGGTTGGCGAGGAGCTGGTCTGTAGTTGTAACACCCAGACCCAATCATGCTCAAATTTTATTTTATTTTTATTTGTTTATTTTTAGTTCATTTTATTTTTATTTTAGTTTCTTCGCACGTTTGATCCTTTCGTCTACATTTCTCTTTCACCTGTTAGTTCTTCTGTCAACTCCATGCACACACACAACACAAACTTCCATCCGCACACACGTCTCTCTTATCTCTAGGGTTTTCGCATCGTATTTATACGCACACAATAGCCATGCGTAGAGAACGCCTTTGTTACGAATCACTGCCGCGGCTAGCAACTCCTTCGCACACAAATAGCAATCCGTAGCCCTCGACTCAGCGCTCGTCAACTTTGCACACATAAACCAGACCACCACTTTTGACACACTTCGGCTCACTACCACTTTTGACACACTCCGGCTCAGCCTCCGTCACCCCTCCACCAAGTTGCAACCGTTGTTAGCCTCTTCAACCTAGCCGTTGCACCGTCCAGAATACACGCTGCTTCCATACGATATCGACGCAACCCGGGCACACTGCAACTCCACGGACCGCAGCTCCCCTTCGTCATGCACCATCTCCACTTGGCCATCACTGGAGCTCCCGCTCCTCTGCCGTATACCACTGCACCACCACCTTACTGCCGAGGACGACCACCTACATAGTGAACCGAAAACTTCATTGTTTTAGCCACCGAAAATAGAGCAACCCAACCCAGTGCACTTGTCGTTCGAAGCCACCACACACGGTGCCAGCGCTTGCACGTCGTTACCACCAGCACAGAGAACTCTAACGGTCACTCCACGCCACTCCTATCCGCTGCGTCTCGCTCGGTAAGCCACCGACAACACCTCCATGTCACACTCTCTCGGCTTACTTTGTCTTTCATTTTTTCTCATTCGTTGGTCTCTCTCTCTCTCTCTCTCTCTCTCTCTCTCTCTCTCTCGCGTCCAGTGCTCCACCGTCTGCCTAGTCCCTCGCCTACATCACACGCTGTCGCTTGATTTCCTACGTGAGTAAGCCCTGCTGTGCATGTTATGTTGATTTACGTAGGTTTGTTTTGTTAGTTTTCAAAGAATTAATTGAAATTACCGTAATACCCTTTACTACATGTTATATTAATGGGCTTTTATACTTTTATTATGTATTAGTACACTGTTATTTAATTATGATTATAGAAAATTATTTTAACATGTTATTAAGTAAAGTTTTATTTTGAAAGTAAACAATATTGGTGTAATGTTATTTTTACATTTTAGATATAATTTAGTCTATTTAAAAATAGTTATGGTTTATTTTAAAATATTTTGGGATAATTATATAATCCAGTATTAAACTTCATGAGTTGTTTTCATTAATAAATAAGTTAGATTTTTAAATGTTTTTAGTCGAAGTTATCAAATGGACATTGGCGATTTTAGAAAAAGATGATATATTTTAAGGTTATGAAATTTTAGATTTTGAGGAATTAAGTAGGTTATTTTAGAAGTTTAGGATTAAATATCGAAATAAGTGGTTGATTGGAAATTTACGGGAATTACTTGATTATTTGATAGGTGACGATTGTTAATTGTTCAACATTTTGGGGAAAATTCTAAAAAGCTAAGAAGTTCAGGTAAGCGGGGTTCTTATGCTAGACTTTGCATTAAAATAAAATGAGCTGAGGTTATTTTTGGAAAATATACACATCTAATTATGAAAAGAAATTTGAACTAACTCAGTTATTTGTTCTGCATTACTCATGAGATTCTGTTTAAGAAGAAAGTATTTTCTGTCATGACTGGTGTAGACATGAGCTTATCATTGACATTCTGTTTCTGAACTTTGAAAAAGAGGACGAATATGAAATTTGTGCATAAATTATGTTGTGATATGATTTTATTCTATTTTGAAGATTTTGTTCAGTACTCTATTTGGATAAGACGTGATTTCTGAAAACCTTTGGCATGACTCTCTGATTTTGAATTTGATTATGTTTCTGCTCGATTCAGTTACGGCCCTACCACTAGTGATAATAGTGACATACGGCCCAACCACAGGTTACAATAGTGGATACGGCCCAACCACGGGTAATAATAGTGGATACGGCCCAACCATGGGTAATAATAGTGGATACGACCCTATCACGGGTTATAGTAGTGGTCTCTGTTTTGAGTGCACACCTTGGTGACAAAGTGATTTATGTTCTGCTTGGCTATCCGCAGATGCACAACCCTACCATGGGGGTTATACATGGCCTCTGTTCTGATATGATGTTTTGATGATGATCATCATCATTTATGCTATGCCAAAGAATATTTTTTTAATGAAATTATTTCTAAATCTCCGCTCTGATATTTTGAAAACATGTTTTGTTTCTACACTCTGAAAATGAAAATGTTTTGTTCTGTATTCTGATTTTTGTAAATGCTCATGTTTACACACTAGTATATGTCCTCTGCTTACTGAGTTGTTGATAACTCACCCTTATCTCCTTGCCCCTCCAGGCAATTCATTTTTTTTTCATGTTTGTTGACTTAAAGAGTTATATATTTATATGGGTAATTCTGTAACCTAATAGCAATGGAGTTATTACCGTTATGCCCTTTCATCATGTTTTCAAATGATAAGTATTATAGAAGCTATTGTATAGTTTTTCTACTAAATAAATAAAATTACATTATTACCATTGAGTTACAAGTTGCATTCTTGTGTTTTAAAGTTTTAATATGTGTTTGTAAATACTAAGTTTTCCATGTTTACATAAATTATTTTGGTAAGTTAATTTTATTTGAAGTAAAGTTTTCTTTCAAAAGTAAGTGATAATGTGTATTTTATTATATTCTAGTTTATTAAATAAGTTAGAGTTTGATACTTTAGTCAGAGATTTAGTTAAAATTTGGAAAGTGTTAATATCTTGGTATTTCATGAATTTAGGTTTTGAGGAATTAAAATGAGTTATTTTAGCATCTTAGGCTTAAATATCAAAATACGTGGATTGGAAATTTATGGAAGTTACGTGACTATTTTATAGGTGACGATTAGTATCTGTTCAGCACTGTTATAGAAAAATTCTGAAAAGCTAAGAAGTTCAGGTAAGCGGGGTTCCTATCCTACATTTTGCATAAAATAAAATGATCTGAGGTTAATTTTGGAAAATATGCATGTTTTGTTATGAAAAGAAATTTTGGAAACAACCTCAGTTATTTGTTATGCATTATTCATGAAATTATGTATAAGAAGAAAGTATATTCGGTCATGACTGTTGTAGACATAAGCTATTTTGGCATTTTGTTTCTGAACTATGCAAAAGAGAGCAAATATGAAATTTTGTGCGTAAATTATATTTGTGTGATTTGGTTCTGTTTTGTTTTGAAAATGTTCTGTACTCTGATGTGATATGATGTGATTTCTGAAACCTCTGGCATGACATTTTGTTTCTGTTCTGACCTTACCACGGGTGTAAAACTGTGGCCTCTGTTTGGGTTGGTACCAACTTTTTTGTTTCTGGTGCACCCACTTTGGAAATAAAGTGGTTTTATGCGTGGTCTTTCCTATGTGCACACTTGGGGCTCCGAGAATAATAAGGGAAAGATTCACATTCTGTTTCTGTTCGGTTGTCCACCAGGGTTTGCACAACCTTACTACGGGGGTTAAACATGGAATTATGTTCTGATATGATGTTTCAGTTATGCTGTGCCAATGGAATTTTGATTATAGATACTTATGAACTTTCGCTCTGATATTTTTGATAACATGTTCTGATTCTACATTCTGAAAATAAAAATATTTTGTTCTGCATTCTTAACTCTGTAAATGCTCATGTTTGCATACTAGTATATGTTCTCTGCTTACTGAGTTGTTGATAACTCACCCCTTATCTCCATAATATTTTTCAGATAATTTTGATACATCAGCTGAAAGTCAGGAATAGGGAGTGCTAGCATATTTTGGTTGATCATAGAAGATTGAGTGCCTGAGGGTATAAGGATTTTTTGGAGAGTCTGTTTGTAGTGTTGATATTTTATGTTGCTTTAGTATTTTCAGTCATGGATATTTCTAAGTATTGATGAAAATGTTATTGTATATTATCGAGGTACTTTTGTTGTGTTCTTATGTAGGAACTTGGATAATTGTGTTGAACTAATAGGTTATTATGTTAAGGAGACTCTGGTTTATTTTAGAAGTGTTATTGGAAACGATTTTAGTTGACATGAGTTAACTCTCCGGACCCACTAGGATGGGGCGTTACATGGTCACTTCTGATGTGTTTAAATCTATGGAACTCCCATCTGAGGTATATTCACATTTTCAAATAAGCGACCGAGACATGTCTTACTCACTCTACGTCTATTGAATACAAAGATGAAAAGGTCAAGGAGTGTAAGAAATATTTGGAAGCTACACCTTCCCTTTCTCCTTCAATAAATTTGAAAGTGGAAGAGCTAAACTCATCTCTGTCAACGTCGCCCAAGCTTGAACTCAAACCGCTTCCATCAAATTTAAGGTACACTTTCTTAGGCCAAAACTCTACTTTTCCATTCATTATTAACAATTCTTTGAGTGATGTAGAGGAAGAGAAGCTGTTGAGAGTTTTGCGGGAATACAAGATGGCCTTGGGTTGGACCATCTCGAACATCAAAGGAATTAGTCCTTCAATTTGCACGCACAAGATGTTAATGGAGGATAATTTCAAACCGATCATCCAACTCCAGATGAGATTGAATCCATCAATGCAAGAAGTAGTGCATAAAGAGATATTGAAGCTTTTAGATGTCAGGATCATTTATCCAATCTCAGATAGTGCATGGCTAAGTCCAGTACAAGTCGTCTCAATGAAAAGAGGGATAAGCGTGATCAAGAATGACAACAATGAACTCATACCGACCTGGATGGTCACAGGATGATGAGTACGCATAGACTATCGAATATTGAATGATGAAACTCGAAAAGACCATTTTCCCTTACCATTTATTAATCAAATGCTAGAAAGACTTGCCAGCCACGCCTACTACTATTTTCTAGATTGATATTCCGGTTACAATCAAGTAGTCATTGCACCCGAGGATCAAGAGAAGACCATTTTCCCCTATTCTTATGGCATTTTTGCATATAGGTGCATGCCTTTTGGTCTTTGCAATGTGTCAGCCACTTTTCAAAGATGCATGTTGTCAATCTTCTTGGACATGGTGGAAAAATTTTTAAAAGTCTTCATGGATGACTTCTCGGTTTTGGTCATTCTTTTGATAACTGTTTATCTAATTTATCTTTGGTTTTGCAGAGGTCCAAGGAGAAAAATCTTGTTTTAAATTGGGAAAAATGCCACTTCATGGTCAAGGAGGGAATTTTCTGCACTCTGTTGATTAAGGATACTCGGTTTGAATTTTCTGATGAATGCTTGCATGCTTTTGAAACATTGAAAAATAAATTAATTTCAGCACCTATCATTGTGTCACCGAATTGAAATTTACCTTTTGAATTAATATGTAATGCCAGCTATTATGCTATAAGGGTTGTTTTGTGGCAGAGAAAAGATAAAAATTTTCATGTTATTTATTATGCAAGTTGAACCTTAACAGGAGCTCAACTTAATTATGCTACTACTCAAAAATAATTATTAGCAGTTGTGTTTGCTTTTGACAAATTTTGTTCTTATTTGATAAGTTCGAAGGTGGTCGTTTACACCGATCACTTAGCTCTTAAATACTTGTTTTTCAATAGGGATACCAAACCAAGACTATTAAGATGGATTCTGCTACTACAAGAGTTCGATTTGGAAATAAGAGATAAAATAGATTATGTCTCCAAATGGGTGGAAGTGGTCGCCTTGCCAATCAATGATGCTAGGATCGTAGTGAATTTCCTGCGGAAGAACATTTTTTCCCGATTTGGCATGCCGAGGGCCATAATCAGTGATGGTAGGAAGCATTTTTGCAATCGCCAATTTGAAGCGCTACTAACTAAATATGGCATTACCCATCACGTGGCGACACCATACCATCCTCAAACGAGTGGCCAGGTCAAGGTGTCTAATCGGGAGCTGAAGCACATACTGAAGAAGACCGTGAGTGTCTCTCCGAAAGACTGGGTGAGAAGGTTAGATGATGCGCTATTGGCCTATCGGACAGCATTCAAAACACTGATTGGGATGCCAGCTTATTGGCTCGTTTATGGAAAAGCCTACCATCTACCCATGGAGCTAGAACACATAGCCTATTGGGTGACGAGAACACGAAACTTTGATTTACAGGTGGTTGGCAAGAAGAGAATACTGCAGATCAATGAGATGGATGAGTTACGCAATGATGCATATGAGAATGCTCATATTTACAAAGATAAAATGAAAAGATGGTACAATAAGCATATTCTGATAAGGGAATTCGAAGTCGGACAGAAAGTTCTATTATTTAACTCAAGACTTCAACTCTTCCTGAGAAAGTTGCGCTCTTAGTGGTCGGGACCGTTTGTGGTAACCCATATCTTTCCTTATGGGGCGGTTGAAGTCCATCACGTGACAAAATGCACATTTAAAGTAAATGGATAGAGATTAAAACCCTATATGGATAGAGACTTTAACTCGGAAAAGTGTTCCATCGATCTCACTAGTAATAAATGATGAGAGGACAATGTCTAGCTAAAGACTTTAAATAAAGTGCTTTTGGAAGGCAACCCAAGTTTTTTTTATTTTATTTTATTAAGTTTTATTTTTGCTTCATATTATTCCTTTTCTTTCATCTTGCAGGAACGAAGAGGCTTGGAGATCTCCAAGGAGTACATGGTTGCACCTTCAAGAAAAATATTCAATTGGTAGAAGTGGAAACAATTAGGGGAGCATCTCTTACCTTCTCTCATTCTTTGCTTTAATTTTTCTTCCTTTTTCCCATTGAGGACAATGTGATATTTAAGTTTGGGGGGAAAGGATATTATTTTATAATTTAAAAAATAATAAACATAATAATAATAATAATGATGATGATGATGATAAAAACAGTATGGTTTGATGAATAAAAAGCCTACGATAAGAATATGATTGAAATCGATTATACTTTTTAGGAAAAATTCTCATTGCTTAAGTCTAGTTGTTAATTCTTTACTTGATCTTACTTAATTTGATATTTCCTATGTTCAATGAATGCTTCTTATGATCATTAATTGTTTTGAATATCTAGAGAAATTTTATGTGAATTTATATGGTCTCAACTTACTTTAGAACTTGTTTGATTACACTCAAGGTGAAATCCTAGACAGAAGCATTCACAAAGGTAGTCAAAAATGTATGAATATTTAAAAAAAAAAGTCTGATATGTCGAATAGAGGGATAAAGAGAGAGATACTTGAAACTGTAGTAAAGAGAGAGATACTTGAAAGTGCAATAAAGAGAGGTGTGTTAAGAGATTTACAAAGATTGAGAAGAGATGTTTGTGTTAGAAATGAGAATGCTCTATTTATTCTGTTAGCGTTCAAACTTAAGTTCTCTTGCTTTATTTGAATCCTACATTTTCTTTGTAGCCCTCACCCTAGCCTTACATTACAAGCTTAATAAAGACTTATTGATCCCTGGTGATAGTTTATGCTCTACATTAGTGGAGAGTAATTTGAAAAGTAAGCCTATGGAGTTTTTAGAGATCCATTATTTATTTACTTGTTTGCATAAAACTATCTAGGGAGGTAATAATGAAGTGAGAATGATTGGTATGCATGAATGTGGGGATGGATAATGCGGTGGAATTGAGTTTTGCATTAACTTTTGGACTTAATTTATCTTGAATGACTCCTTTCAATTATAGACCTTAGACAATCTTTGAGGCAATAAATTTTGTGAATCAAACTAATGCTTGTTTTAATTGTCTTTTCTTTTCTTCTTTGCTCGAGGGTGAGCAAAGTTTAAGTTTGGGGGTATTTGATAAGTGTTATTTTTATGTTATTTTTATCACTCTTTTATTTATGAAAAGTATCATTTTCCCTTCAATACCATTGATTTTATTTTATTCTACATATTTTTATTTATTTTCTTGGATTTGAAGGAATGAGAAGATTTAGTGCAAGAGAAGAGTATTTTGGTACAAAAGAAGAGACTACGGATCCAGACCGATGAAAGGTAGTGAGATCTGAAGAGAGCCGATGAGATTTGGGCGAGGAGCCTATTCCCATGAGCAACAAAGAGATTTCTCTAGTCCAAAGGCGAGAAGACTTACCTCTCAATAGGCGAGGAAACTTGCGACCAGAAGGCGCAAAGACTTTGCGACAAGGCTCTAGAAGACCAACTTAAAAGACCAACCTAAATGACATCGTGGGCAACAACTTGAAAAGGCAAGAGGAGTCTTTTATCCTGATCGAGAGTTTTTCCACTCGGTAGGTGAGGAGAGGGTCGTGTGGTCTTTGTGACCTCCACGCCCGTTCATTTGTGACCTCCACGCCAGTTATGTTCAGCACATACGACATCTACCTAGTGGGATAATTCCTCCCGACCGGGATCAATCTACTGCTGACCACCAAATCCGGTTCCGCAATTCAAGAATCTTCCATTTTAGATAATCCCGTTATTCTTGGGATAATTCCTTTTATGTTAACATTTATCTTTAGAAACTATTTTCCATATCTTTATGCTAAATTGTAGCCACAATTATCTTGTTTCCAGATTTGAATTTATACAACTATTTAATCCTGTCTTGTGGGATGAATAGGGAGAGTTCTAAATCGGAGTCGAGAGTTTTTATGTTTAGAGTCTGAGTCTGAGTTTAGAGTTCCAAAATTTATTCTTTAAGTGTTCTTTCAAGAAGGCGGAACTGGAGGGTAGTGGCGAGAGCCGCATGCCTCATCAACCGACTTCAACGAAGAACACCAGTTTTATTCTTTTTCTTCTCAATTTCATTATGAACTAATTCTATTTTCTAGAGTTTTAATGTAGCCTAGCATTGAATACACAGTTTATATTCCAAGTTATTTTATTTTCAATATTTTCATGAATGAGTGTTTATTCCTTGTTCTTAATGCTTACAATTTTCTAACTAATTTTTGTTCGATCTTTTAGATTGCAATGAGACTGAGAGGTAATTTGTGATTAAAGTTCTATGATTAAACACCATTAGTTGAGCCAAAGCAGAGATGCTTTATCATGACTAGTGTGATTTTCAAGAAAAATTCAAAGAACTTAATGAGTCTCCAACTAATTAAATTCACATAGAAATATGGAGTTATTAGTTGGAGATATTTTTCGTATTGTTCAAGAGAAAATATTGAATAGTTAAGGGATTTTTATCCTCAACTTGGGATAATCGGGATTCTATAACAACGAAGAATAAATTGTGTAGGATTTGCTAGGTGAAGTCAAACGCTCTAAATCTATTCTTATTATTTTTTAAAATCTTAATTTTAATGTTATTTTCTTCAGTTTAATTTAGATAAACTATTCTTCAAATTTGATTTTCCAAATAGTAATTAATTTAGTCAATTTCAATAAAATAGCATAATTATACCCTATGAGCTCGATAACCGTTTTCTTTAAAACACTTTACTACTTCTTACAATTATGTACACTTGCAGATATATTTTTATGCGAACACTTCCCAAGCCTGGGTTGCATGCGACGACTCCCCACCTACCTTGCTTCATGCAAGATCTGCACCCTACCACTCATCCACCTACGACGCATGTCGATTCATAGTCTGGGCGAGTCCATATGGCACGAAAGTTTATTTATACCCACACACCTTCCACTCTTTGTCCGTTTGCTTTCTTTCCCTCTCAAATTTTTGAATTCCTTGCATGTCGCTTGCCTTCTTGTTCTCCTTCTTTTCCCTAATATTGTCTAACTTGTTCCTTTCTCTCTTTCCATGGCCCCTATGAGCACCTCTTGCCCTTCTTCTCAAGATGCATGTTTTTCTCATCTGGCGGACTCTTCCAGGGCCCGTGGGGATTGGGTCCTCCAAAGGTCTGTGGTGCTTCTATGTATTTTGAGGGGTACCATTGGACTCGGTCATTACTCCTGCTAAGAGCATTCTCATTGGCTTGGCCAAATTCATCTTTAAAATTTAGTCAATATCACACTTTTTTACATTTGCCTATTCCATTTAAATTCAACCCCTACATTAGATTATCCATTCACTCTCTATATAATAATAAAATATTATTAATTTAATAATTTTTTTATTTAATTTATTTTTATCACATTTTATATCTCTACCAATTAAATGTTAATAATAATTATATTCTAATTGAATTAAAATTAAAAAATCATATTTTCAAAAGTCATTTAATACTAATAAAAAAAATATTTGATTAAACTCATTTAAAATTCTATCTAAATTTTTTAATTACAAATCAAATAGTATTTTTATTTGGAGTGAGAAACTAATATTTTAATGTTTGTTTGGAGTGAGAAATTAGTATTTTAATGTTTGGTGAATCAATTGTGGTTCTCCATTTTTGACAAACCACTGTAGCAAAAGTCTAAATTATTTTACATTTGCCCAATTTAATGTGGGATATTTTTGACATCAATTATGCAAATTTTAGCCAACTTTCTCATTTGGCCAAGCCAATGAGGATGCTCTAACTTGTGGTTGTTAAGGTCCTCGTACGGGGTGCTGGACTCAATCATGTTGGAGATCCCCGACAACTCATCATGGTCCCCCATAATTGCTCGCAAGTTCATAGGTGAGGTCGGGTGATCCTAGGCCTTTCCCGCCAATGGGCTCGTTGCAATGGAGGTTGGGCTGTCAAGTGACTTGGCCTACCTCTTGATCCTTGGTGAGGTATGAGTATGGTAGCGCAATCCTTGACCTTTCCTGCCGGTTGGCTCAAAATGAGGCAGGTTGGGCAATCAAGAGACTAATCCTGCCTCTTGATCCCTGGATAGGTATGAGTACAGTTAGGCGGTCCTTGACCTTTCCCACCGGCTAGCTCTTCACAAGGGAGGTCAAGCAGTCAAGTGACTGATCCTTCCTGTTGACTCTCGATGAGGTATGAGTAGGGTCGGGCAGTCCTTGACCTTTCCCACCTATTGGGATCATCGTGAGGGATGTCGGGCAGTCTAATGAATTGTCCCTCCTCTTGGTCCTTAGTAGGAAAGGAGTAAGGTAGGGCGGTCATTGACCTTTCTCGTCTCTTCGACTCGTCATGAGGAAGGTCGGGCAGTTTGATGACTTGTGTCGCCTCTTGATCCTCACCAAGAAACGGAGTAAGTTTGGGTGGTCCTTGACCTTTCACGCCTTTTTGACACGTCATGAGGGAGGTCAGACAGTCTAATAACTTGTCCTACCTCTTGATCCTTAGCGAGAAAGGAGTAAGGTCAGGCAGTCCTTGACCTTTCCTGCCTCTTCGGCTCGTCATGAGAGAGGTTGGGCAGTTTGATGACTTGTGCTGCCTCTTGATCCTCAGTGAGAAAGGAGTAAGGTCGGGTGTTCCTTGACCTTTCCTGCCTTTTTGGCTCGTCGTGAGGGAGGTCGGACAGTTTGTTGACTTATCCCGCCTCTTGATCCTCAACAAGAAAGGAGTAAGGTCGGGTAGTTCTTGACCTTTCCAGCCTCTTCGGCTCATCATGAGGGAGGTCAGGTAGTCTGATAACTTATCCTGCCTCTTGATCCTTAGCAAGAAAGGAGTATGGTCGAGCGGTCCTTGACCATTCCAGCCCTTCAGGCTCATCGTGGGGTAGACCAGGCAGTCTGGTAACTTGTCCCACCTCTTGATCCTTAGCGAGAAAGGAGTAAGATCGGTTAGTCCTTAACCTTTCCTGCCTTTTCAGTTTGTTGTGAGGGAGGTCAGGCAGTTTGATAACTTGTCCCGCCTCTTGATCCTTAGCAAGAAAGGTGTAAGGTCAAGTAGTCCTTGATGTTTCCCGCTTGTTAGTTTGTGTCGATTTGGTTTCGTGAAGTGTTTTATGCAAAGTTAGACACATAGTTCTGAAGAGAAGACAAAATTTATTCATAATATTTATAGGTTCATACATACACTTCTCAAATGCATTTAACCGAAATATCTTTGTAAATGTTCTGCATTCCATGGGTATGGGAGTTCCTTTTCTTGTGAGTCCCGGAGTCGGTAGGATCCCAGCCAGTTGTTGGCCATGACAAAGCATGGGCCTTCCTATTGTGGCCCCAGTTTTCTCTCTTCCTGGGTAGTTGTCTATGTTTGTCTTACTACCAGGTCGCCCACCTTCAAGGATCTCAGTCTAACTCTCCTATTGAAGTAATGATCGACCTTCCTTTTTTTGATTGTTGTCCTCATCTAGGCCTCTTGCCTCTTCTCCTCTAGCAAATCAAGTTACTCTTCCAACTTTTCATCGTTCAAGCCCTAGCCGAAGTGCTTAACCTAGTAGGTTAGCATCCCTACTTGCATAGGAACTACTGGTTCGCCCCCATAAGTAAAGGTGAAAGATATCTCCCGTATCGGCATTCTGACCGTGGTCTAGTAGGCCCACAGGACCCCAGGAAGCTCCTCTGCCTAATCCTATTTCTTGTCGGTAAGCTTATTCTTGAGTATCTCGAGTAGCGTCTTATTAGTTGCTTCGACCTGATCATTAGCTTGGGGGTGTCTCGGGGATGAGTACTTGAACTTGATTCTTAAGTCTTTGTAGTAGTCACGGTAGTGGTTTGAGTAGAACTATCGCCCATTGTTCAAGATGATGCAGCGAGGGATACTGAACCTACATATTAGTGTCTTCCACAGGAATCGAGTGATGTTGTCGATCTTTGTTGTTGCCATGGCCTCAGCCTCTATCCATTTGGTGAAGTAGTCCACAGAGACGACGACAAATCTTACACCTCCCATACTCGGAGGAAAGTTCCGACCAAGTCGGTTCCCCACTGTGCCAACAGCTAGGGTGACATGATTGATGTTAGCTCCTCTGGAAGACAATGAGGTATCAAGGCGAACACTTGACACTTATGGCACTTTCGAATGAACTCTTCTGCGTCTTTGAAATCGTGTAGCCAACAGTATCCTACTCTTATTACCTTTCCTGCCACTGCCTTCCTGCCGGAATGATTCCTACAAACCCCTTTTAGTAGCTCGGTCAGGCCTGACCTTGAGGAAGGGATGAGAATATTCCCTCCACAATCAATCGGTTTATTTCATTTTACTCACACCTTCTCACCTTTGTAAACTTTATTGGTAGCAACATAGGACACCTAGGTCCATTTCCTATCACTCGAATTGATTAATATGGACATTTGTCATCAAGAGAGGCTTGAGTAATTGAGTCACAACCGAGAAGGCTATTTCTCCATCTCCCATCCGCACAAACCGAAAGAAGCGCTTACTTTTCCTTTATTTATTTTTCTCCTCACGCCACCTAAGGTCCATCTATAATAGCTCTTCTCTAATGCACAGACATCACACACTTCACTTTTGTTTACAAGTCCAACATGCGTCACAAGTATCACTTCCACTTAAGAAAGGTTAAGTGTAGCATTCAATCATCACCTCAAAGAATCACTTCCTCTTCATTTTTTTTCTAATCACCGAGAGTTGCTTCCCTTCTTTTGTCTGCTCCTTCTCTTCTTCATGCAACACGCATTAGCTTGGACACAAATAACTAACCGTCCTAGTGAAATAGAGAAGGCTGGTGTCAGCTTAATGAAGAATTGGTTTCTTTGAGCTTCATGCATTTGGTTTGGTGAGCAATCTCTTCCATTTCTTCTTATTATAAGTTAGATTGATGTATTAAGATGTGATTTGAGGCATAATATTCGAATTATATGTTGAAATTGTTGTATCTTTGTTGGTTTGATGTATTGGTGCACATCTTGAAGCTTGATGATTGTTACTTTAAGTTTGATTATTAAAAGTGAAACTTTTGTGACTTGAATGTTGCATTTGGAGTTGGACTAGGCTTGGTAATGACTTTCATTGTTTAGATGCTCAAGAAATCAGCATAATACAAGTGGATGAAGTTACAAGTTCAAGATAGTCAAATACATGTTTCGGTTTGAGTAGTAGTTGATGATTTGGAAAATCTTCTTGAAAGTTATCTTGGATTACTTGCAGGGGAGGAACTAGGATTTGGTGCGTGGGGGTGTAATACCCTGCTCCTTCCTTCTTACGTACGCTTCTTCTTTCTGACGTACGTTCCTTCTTTATGACGTAAGCAAATCCTGAGGGTAGAGATTATGTGATCATCTGCCCTTCTCACTAGCGACTGCGAGCCTCGTCATGCGTGTCGAACCATGATGGTGTGTTTCAAAAGATATCGGGCGACTTCTAGGGCACGCCCAGTGTTTTAAATATGCTGGAAATATTTATAAGGAGTATTTCCAATGTTATTGAATTAAGATTGATCTTAAATACGACAATTATAATATTCTTGAAGAGCTCCAAAAATATTATAATTGCAGAAATCATTATAATATCATTATTAAAATGATTTCAATTATTTAAAATATTATGGGATTTAAATTATGTTGAAAGCTTTTACTAATGAAATGGTTTTATTCTCTTTAATATGTTAAGTGAGACTTCATCATTTTATTAATGATAAAAGAATATTATTTTATAAACTAAAATTAGTTTAAAATAAAATTCTACCTTAATTCCTATAAGTGCTTTTAATTAAGTTAATGTTTTATGCATTTTAAATCAGTGTTTGAGATCCATCGTTAGATCGTTACGTGGATCCCCAGATGAAGGGACTGGGTTAAATACCCAAACCCCTTCTCTTTCTTCCTCACTTTTCCCCAGCTCTCTCTCTCTCTCCTCCCTTTCCCTCAAGCGTACGTAGTACACAGCCTCTCCCTCTCGCCGAATGCTCCATGCCTCAGCCCCGTCGCTTCCGTGCGTCGGCAGCCCACACCGCCATCACCACCGGCACCTCCTCCCTCCGGCGAGCCCTCCCATGCCATTCTCTCTCTCCCATGCTCCCTCTCTCTCTCCGCTGGCCATGCACAGCCCGAGGGGGCTTAGTGCTTACTGCGCTGCTGTGCGCTATGCTCCAGCGCCACTACCTTCACATCAGCTTCTCCTTCCGCCGGCCATCATCCTCTAGCAAGCTCAGCCTCCCTCTCCCCCTCCATCGCACACACGCACCATACCCATGAAAATGGGTTCACACGGCTTCAAGGCCATCGATGCTCCTAGCGCCGCTGTGTGCGGCCACCTTGGCCACCGGACACAACCACAGGCACCTCCTAGTCTCCCCCTTCCTCCTCCCTTGAACCCATGACCAGTAGCCCCCTCCTTCATCTCACAATTTCTCCCTCTCTCACGCATGGGTTTCACACCCTCCACCGTCGTGCGCTGCCACCACGGCAGATAACCACCACCTACAACCTCCTTAGGCCACCATCGAGCTATCCCAACCGCCCATAGCCTCGATCTTCCACCCATGCACACACACTCTCTCTCACTCTCCCCCATGCGGCCAGATCCGCCGCCGTGAGTCACTCTGGTGCCACCTCGACGCCACCACGAGTCCCACTGTGCTCCAAAACTTAGGTGGTGGGCAGCCACTACACGTGATGGACAGCCACTATGCATGGCTGACCGCCACTGTACACAGCTGGATACGCTGTGTACCTCTCCTTGCCACCATCACATGGCCACCACGAGCCCTTCCAAGACCACACCTAGCTATCCAAACGCCCAAACAGCCACCGTACGTGGGTTAGCGGCCACATACAACTCTTCCGACATCATCAACTGTGACGATCAACGAGCAACGCACGGGTTATCCCATCGATGGTATAAACCCTCGATCCCTCGTTAATTATGTTAGATATTGATTAGTTGATTAGGTTGTGGATTGTGCTGTTAGTATTTGTGGAGTTCGCTGTGTTGGGATATTCTGTGTAGTGAAGTATTGGGCATATCAGTGTAGTGTGGTGATGTGATGTGCCGTGTATGCGAAGTGCTGGGCTTATCTGTGTAGTGCGCTGTAATGTGTTGGGCGTAGTTGGGAAGTGTGATGTGAAGTGTTGTGGACTGTGCCATGTAGTGTGGTAGTGGAGTATGTGCTGTCTCGGTGATGTGGCAGGTGGAATGGGAACAGTAAACGCTGAGTGTACTTTATGTGTGGCGTAGTGTGAGACAAGGAGAGTATATGTAAAATATACCCTCCTGGCATATTGTAGAACGGGATGAGTACAAGTGGAGTGTACTCTATGGCATAGTGCATGTAAAAGGAATACACGTGGAGTGTACTCCATGTGGTGGATTGATGCACCATATGGTGTGCGCCATAGTGGTGATGTGGCGTAATGCATGTGAAGGGAGTACACGGGAAGTGTATTCCATGTGGTGGAGTGATGTACCATATGGCAAGTATGCCATAATGGTAATGTGGCGTAGTGTGTATGAAGAGAGTACATGCGGAATGTACTCTGTATGGTGGAGTGATGTACCATATGGCGAGCAAGTCATAATGGTGATGTGGCGTGGTGTGTATGAAGGGAGTATATGTGAAATGTACTCCGTATGGTGGAGTGATGTACCATATGGCGAGTAAGCCATAATGGTGATGTGGTGTTGTGTGTATGAAAGGAGTACATGTGAAATATACTCTATGTGGTGGATTGATGTACCATATGGCGTGTACGCCACAGTGGTGATGTGGCATAATGCATATGAAGGGAGTACATGTGGAGTGTACTCTATGTGGTGGAGTGATGTACCATATGGCGAGTATGCCATAGTGGTGACGTGGCGTATGTAAAGGGAGTACACGTGGAGTGTACACCATGTGGTAGACTGATGTACCATATGGCGGGTATGCCATAGTGGTGATGTGGCGTATGTAAAGGGAGTACACGTGGAGTGTACTTCATGTGGTAGACTAATGCACCATATGGCGGGTATGCCATAATGGTGATGTGGCATAATGCATATAAAGGGAGTACACAAGGAGTGTACTCCGTGTGGTATAGTGATGCACCATATGGTGGGAATGCCATAGTGGTGATGTGGCGTATGTGAAGGGAGTATGCGTGGAGTGTACTCCATGTGGCAGCGACACTCCGTGTGGCGTATAGTAGAGATAAGGTGGTTATGTGATTGATTGGCGTGGAATGTGATGGGTAGTGTCAGGAACTGTGAAACAGTGTCCTGAAGTAGTTATGGCATAGCCTGTAGTCTGAGGTGGCAAGTCTCACTGTGATGGACTTATGGCTAGGAGTATGCGTGAAGTAGCAGAACAAGTATAAGAGTGCGCAGCGGAAGCATGATTGAGGAATGTCACCGAGTGACATGACTATTAACAGTTGTGCTTGTGATGGGTTAAGTACCAGAACAAGTGTAAGAGTACCCAGCGGAAGCATGACTGGGCAACGTCACGAGGTGACGTGGTTACTGATAGTCATACCTATGATGGGTGAGGAGTTAGTGTAGAAATGATGTAGCAGGATAGTGATGAGATGTCACGATGTGATGGGAGTACATGAGGAATCGTACTCACGCTGAGTTAGGAGTTGACATAGCAGGATGTCAGGTGACATGACAAGGTCACAATGTAGCTTGAGAGTAGTCTCAAGCTATATGACGTGACGTAAGGCGTAGTTGTGAATGGGGTCCTGTCATGTCAAGTATTGGGATGAACTGTCAAAAGGGATGGGTAGCACGAAGAGTCATGCTAGCCAGGTTAAGAGAAGGTTGGTATCGGAGTATGGCCCTTGTCCCTACAAACAGGTGATCAACATGTTATATGTTGGTCTCAGGTGATAAAGGGGTAAGGTACATGTGTAATCTGGATAAACACATGTGTCGGACGGATTCACCATATGTAATGGGTAATCTGTCATGAGCATAGTTACACGGTGCTTAAGCCTCAGAGTTGGCTTAGAGTCGTGTGGCTTGTATGGATGGGAATGAGGATTAGTATGGGCTAAGGTGCATGAAGATAGTGATGGGTGTATTATCTAGGATTGGGATGCTTGATTTCATCGGTCGGAATCATGCATCGAAATGTGGTTGTAAGAAGAGTAAGACGAAAGTCTTAGTGTCTTAATCCTAAGGTGAATCATGGGTTCACTTTAGTGGATGAGCACTCGAGGCAAGACTTTGAGTTGGAAGATGTGGTGACTGTAAGTGGTCCCCAAAGGGTTTAGCATAGTAAGGGGCACATAAGTGCACGGGATAGAAGGAGAGTGTTCTAAGTGATGACGCTAAGGTATGTGTATGCATGTAGGTTGCCATCTGACAAGCACATGAATGGACTGCATGACATGCAAATAGCATGGAGTCCAGGTAAGAGTTACGTTCATACTCTTCTAGAGTTTTCCAAGATACAAGAAACGCTTTTTCCTTTAAGATGCTTACGAAAACAAACGAAAGACGCTTTACGAAAGAAAATGCTAAGTGTTCAAAGGTATAAGTATGTACGGCCCCTCCTTGGCAGACCCTGTTTATGCACCCAAAGTATTAATTGTACGCATGTGAATGGATGACTATACGCTATATCTATTGTATGTATTTTCTAAGAAAATCCATAAACTGATGAAAATGCATGAAGGGCATGAAAACGGATGCTTTTATGGATCCTACGAACCGACGCTTTCATGTGCGCCATGAGGTGATGCTTATGGACGCTATGAAAGACGACGTTCAAGGTGATGCCTATGGATGCCATAAAAGCTGATGTTTAAGCCCATGTATGTTCTTAAATGACGTTTTCCATGAACGAACTGTTAAAGAAAGGATAGAGCTGAAATGAACTGAAAAAGGAAAGACGATTTTCTGGCTTACGCCCCAAACGATGTTTTTCTCATGAAATGATGTTTTCTCATGAAAAGGAATGTTTTCTCACAAAAGGACTGTTAAATGAAAGAAAGAAGTGAATGAAAGCTTCAGCTCTTTCAAGCTGACATGAATGAATGAATGAAAAGCAAGAAAGACATGAAAGCATGAAATATATGAAAATACGTAACGGCCACATGAATGAATGAAAAGGGTACCAATGAATGAGCAGATTGTAATGCCAGGTAAGTAGTACTGGTAGTGCACCCAGTGCAGCCCCCTGACTGAAAAGGGATTCCCAACCCGTGGCCAAGGGCGGAGTTCGGGTCCAAAGGAAGACCGCTAACCCCAACACATGGGGCGTAACAGTGTGTACTGGCCTATGAAAGTGATAAGAATGAATGGATGTATGCATGCATGTATAAACGCACGAATGCACGAACTTTTAAGAAATGAAGGCACTGACGGGGGACACATTTTAAAGAAAGGAAAGCCTTTTACAAGAAAAACCCCGTCCAGTGATGTTTTTAAAAGAACGCACGTATGCACATAAGCATGCACGAATTCTTGAAGAAATGAAGGCACTGACGGGAGAAACGTTTTACGAAAGGAAAGCCCATGTTTAAGAGAGAAAAATCTCTTCCAGTGATGTTTTCAAAAGAACGCACGTATGCACGTATGCATGCACGTAATAGTATGTATGAATGATGAATGCCTGAATGAAAACCTATGTTGTTATATTTTAACTGTATGAAGCAATCCTTACGAGTCATCGACTCATTTTAGTTTTTATGCATGTCCATCCCCACAGGAACTGCATGATCAAGACAGACACGGCCCATGGGGAAGAGTACGGAAGTTTAGGCATGAGTTTTAAATGTACGAGAGGCCTTTTATTGTAAAAAATTAATGTTTTTCGCTGTAAACCACTTTTATCCTAAAGCACATTTTATTTTATAAACGTAGAGTCTCGCATCCTAGGTATGCAAGTAAAAAGTTTTAAATCGGATGGTAATTTCCGTCGTCCTTTCTAAAAATATTTATAAAAAGTCTTACCGCAAGGACAGGCGTTACAGAGGGCAATTAGCAAAGTGTGCCATATGTAGAGGACAACAGTAACCGACATTTAAGGTAGCAAAGTGTGTCACCGACATTTAACATGAATCATATAAGGTTGTTATCTAGGGATAAACTAAATTATTAAAGCCACCCATCTAAACCTCTTACTTGAGCTCCATTGGACTCAAGTGAAAGATAAAAATTAAGATAGAAATAGTCATGTAAGATTTTTTGAAGCAAATAATAAAAATTAAGTAAACAAAGATAAACCTTTTTGTTGAATCTAAAATTAAATATTGTAAAGTCTCTATAATATAGATAAAAATAGTTATGCGAGATTTGTTGCATTCGCTCCTAATTGTTAACTTGATGGTAATATATATATACTTACTAACAAAACTAATCCAAACAAGTTAGCTAGTGGAAGACTTAGAAAGAAAAGTGTAAACAAATAGAAAAAATGAGGTTGTAAATTTACCAAATAGCTTATAAAAAGTGACCGAGATATTTTATTACCTCTTATGAGATGTAAAAAAAAATTGAGAATGTGAGCTTTTATTAATGACAAAAAATAGGTATAATTATGAAACAATTATTAAAAAACTAAAAGAAACCTAGACAACTAAGTACTAAATGAGATTTTTGAAAATGTTTTGGGGGGGCAAATTATCTTTATATTAGGATATCTTTGAAAAAAACCATATACTAAAGCATATTTTAAAAAAAATTTGGAACGTAGGTCTGCCCCTGAATTTACTTGTTTATTTGGCCATGATAATTCCCAAAATTGATCTTTAGTATGAGTATATTTAGAGTTTAGGATATATTGGACTTTTAAGCACTCAAATAATCAAGATAAGCAAGGAACTTCACATTGAGTTTCAATTTCTCATGCTTAAGCTCAAGTTGTGTGAGTTACCATTTTGGTGTAAATCTGATTATTTGTGATGGAAATTCAGTGAGAAAACATGTTATTAAATTCTGTTTTGGGATGAAGTTAATGGATAATTTTGGTATAAAGTTTACAAACACAAGATTAGGCTTTAAATTGCCCTTTGGGACATGTGTATGTTTATAGTCTAGGATTTGGTGGAAGTTTTCATGTTTGGCATGTGGAAAATCATATTTTGTTTTAAGGTTAGGAATGGTTTTAGAATAGAAAGTACATGTGATTTATGGAGGTTGATCTGGAGTTATTGGAAAACATGTATCATGATTCAGAAGATGATGAAATGTATTACCTTCCACGTGACCCTGCTCTAGAAGAATTGAGAGTACTACCGCCGAGATTCCCTTATCATCCCACTCGTGACAATGGTGAGTGTGAGGGGTGTTATCCCTTGGGTCAGACCAGGAGAAGGGCCCTGGTCGGAGCCTAAATGTGGGGTCTGAACTGGGCTGAGCATGCTAGAAGGACCCAGGTCAAAACCCAGACATGAGGTCTGGGCCAAGCCGGGCATACCTTAGATGTCCAACCAGATGAGATGGGTAAATAGGAAACCATGGCAAACGTATGGCAGGGAAGACAATCTGACACCCCACTGGCCGATAGATAGATACATTCATCGACTCTAAATATCGGCGCCCAGACATGATAGGAAGGTAGGAATATCTGGGTGAGACCAAGAAGAAGGCATGTTGCATTCAATGCAACCTTGAGGCTCAATATGCACGATGTGAGGCCCTACATGGCGAGGGCCACTTCGCATTAATGAAATGGAAAGGGCTGTGAGGAGAGGGCACCCCTCATTCAACGCATCCTAGGGCTCGGTACGCTCAACATAACGCCCTGTGTCAGGAGCAATCGTCGTCTTAGGTCTTGTAGCACAACAGGTGGACAACATGAATATCCAATCTCATACAGAGCAACACCCCATTACCATGAAGGCCAAATAGTCAAGTATAAATAAGCATCACCCGCGAGCAAAAAAAGTTAACTTCTTACATACACTCTTACTATAGCTTTCTTTAAGATATTCTCCCTCCATCACCAACACTGAAACTAACTTGAGCGTCGGAGGTACCATGGACCCCGAGCTCACCATTCACCATCTTTGCAGGACCAGACTCCGAACCCCAGTAGTGTGCAGTTGCCCAGGCCGTGAAACACGACATCAACAGTTGTGCCATCTGTAGAGTTTGTTTCCTATAAATAATGTGTCCTTCGTATGTCGGCAACAACGTGCTATCAAGCCTTGCGACGTGAAGAAGCATAACCTAAAGTAATGGAAAGAAGAGTCAGCGAGCAGGCTGCGACCATATAGAAACTCATGGAAGAAATGACGACCCTTAGTCAAGAGAATGCTGCCTTGCAAAGGGGCGACGGGGAACCAAAAGAAGACCAACAAAGCCATAACTCCGAGACTCATCATCCCCCTGACACCACAGCAGCCGAAGAAGAACAACGCAGGGTGGATATCCAGTTCCAGAAGCTCAGGAACAAGTACGACGAGGTGGTCAAACAAGTAGGTCCACCATCAACTGTGGACCAGCTACTCACCAGCATCGAGCTGCCACAACTGTGGACTAGCTACTCACCTCTACCTCCAAGCTTCAAAGTTCCATAGATAGATGTGTATGATGGGTCGAAAGATCCCTTAGAACATCTGGAAACTTTCAAAGCCCACATGACCTTACACAGGTTCCCTAGCAAGGTCGCTTGCAGGGCATTCCCCCTTACATTGAAGGGACTAGCAAGAGTGTGGTTTGGGTCCCTACAACCATGGACTATCATCAACTTCACTAAGCTGGCTTGTCTCTTCTTAACCTAGTTCATGGCCAGCTGTAAGAGAATATGACATGCTGCCTACCTCCTAACTGTGAAGTAAAGGGATGATGAAAGCCTAAAGTCATACATCTCTTGATTCAACTAAGTGCATGACGACAGATGACCAGGATGAGAAAATCACCTTGGTAGCACTATTGGGAGGGATCTGGCCTTGCAACCACTAGGGAGTTCATGAACCGCGTGAACAATTTTATAAATGTCGAAGATACACTCCGAGCATTGACGGCCCCTAGACGGACTGAATTGGAAAGAGCATATAAGAACGCAGTTGGCTAGAGTAGCGGGGCAAGCATAGAAGGCGACAAGAAAAGGACACACGAAACAAAACACAAGGAAGAGCAACCCTCACATGGAAAGGCTGGGCCACACATCCATTCCAGCCTAGTAGTAGAAACTGAGAGAGAGCAAAACTCCCAAGATGAACGACGATGGGACTCAACCCACCCCAAATACTGCACCTACCACAAAACTGGTGGCCATCGAACTGAAGATTACGTCACTAGGAGGCTAAAAATGGAGGAATGGAAGCCCAAATAGATCGAAAGGGTAACGTGAGGTGTAGTCAACAACGCGATGATCGTGCGCACCCCCGAAGAAGTAGAAGCCCTTCTAGAAGAAGCGGAAGCCCTGCCAGGAGAAGCATATGCCCTTCCAGGAGAAGAAGAAGCCCTCCCAGAAGAAGTAGAAGCACTGCCAGGAGAAGAACCGAAGACCAACACAGAGAAAGCCTACGTTGAAGAAGCCCGAATAGAAGAGAAGGTCTGATAGGCAAGATTCACACAATAGCAGAAGGATACGTCGGAGGGGGAACTACCTTGTCAGCAAGAAAGGCCCATGCCAAGAGAGCCAGGTATGAGGAAGTATTCACCAACTATAGGCCAACTCCAGGTATCAGGGGCCAATCAAGAGAGAGCCTCATAACTTTCAGGGAAAAGGAAGAAGAAGGCTTGCTATGCCCCCATGATGACGCCCTGGTTGTAATAGTGCAAATTGCCAACTATTTGACAAGGAGAGTATTGATCGATAACGGCAGCTCCGCTGACATCCTATTTTGGGAGGCGTTCATTCGGATGGGGATCATGCTACACCGACTGCATCCAGCACCCATGCCCTATAAAGGCTTCACTAGAGACATGATCCAGCCCATCGGAGCAATCGCTTTGTCCATCATGGCCGGAACAGCCCCCAAAACAACATCCGACATGGTAGACTTTCTTGTGGTGAAGGCTCCCTCCTCCTATAACGCGATTTTGGGACGTCCATCCCTGAACCACAAGAAGGCGGAACCTCGACATACCATTTGAAGGTAAAGTTTCCAACTCCTTTGGGGGTGGGTGAAATGTGTGGTGAGCAAAAGCTTGCAAGAGAAAGTTATGCATGAGAAATGAAGCCCAATGTAATAGAGGTCTGAACTCTCGAAGAAGACCGGGAAGGAGCCATCCTACCCCCACCTCTAGCACTGATGGAGCTGGACAGGGAAGTGAGAGTTGAGGAGGCCCTATGGCAGGAAGAGCCCAACGAACCACTAGTTCTTGTACCAGTAGATCCAGAAAGGCCGAAGCACACTATGCGAATGGGGACTAAGATGACAATCAAGCTAAGCCATGCCATGAGACAACTCCTTGCCTAACATTGAGACATGTTTGCATGGAGCCACGAAGAGATGCCAATAATTGATGTGTCCATAATCGAACACCATCTCAGTGTGGACCCCGAGGTGAAAAGAATCAACCAGAAGTACCATAGCCTCAGTGCAGAGAAGTATGAGGCCATCGTCAAGGAAATAGACCAGCTACTAGCTGCAGGGTTCATCAGAGAAGTACATTACCCTGAGTGGCTCTCCAATGTCATCTTGGTAAAGAAAGCAAGTGAAAAGTGGAGGATGTGCATGGACTTCACTGACCTAAATAAAGCCTGCCCAAAAGACAGCTTCCCCTGTTGCAGATAGATTTAATAGTAGATTCGATGGCTGGACACCCCCTGCTCAGCTTCATGGATGCATATTCTGGATACAACTAGATCAGGATGAACCCAAATGATGAAGAAAAGATGGCTTTCATCACCGACTGAGGACTCAATTGCTACAAGGCAATGCCATTCGGTTTAAAAAGCGTTGGGCAACATACCAGCAATTGGTCAACCGAATGTTCAAAGACCAAATCAGGCAGAATATGGAAGTTTACGTAGACAGCCTCCTGGTCAAGAGCAGAAAACTGGAACAACATCTTGACAATCTTAGAGATGCCTTCGCATTACTCAGAGAATACAAAATGAAGCTCAACCCGCTAAAATGTGCCTTCGGCGTCGAATCAGGGAAATTCTTAGGCTTAATGGATCAGACCATGGAATCGAGGCCAATCTCGAGAAGGTCAAAGCAATTGTGAATATGCCACCACCATAGACGATCAACAAAGTCCAAAGGTTGGCAGGAAGGGTGGTCGCCCTGAGCCGTTTCATTGAAAGGTTGACCGACCGTTGTCTTCCTTTCTTCAAGGTCTTTAGGAAAGCACGAGAATGGGACGACGAGTACAACCAAGCCTTCAGCAAATTGAAAGAATACTTGGCCCATCCACCGCTCCTCAGTCAGACTAACCCTAGGGAGGACCTAATCGCA
Source organism: Juglans regia (assembly GCF_001411555.2). NCBI lineage: Eukaryota > Viridiplantae > Streptophyta > Magnoliopsida > Fagales > Juglandaceae > Juglans > Juglans regia. The sequence continues at coordinate 7,056,586 of NC_049909.1, read as the reverse complement.
TACCTGGCAGTGTCACCAAATGCCATATCCGTTGTCCTAACTCTAAGCGAAGAGGGAGTCCAACAGCCTGTCTACTACATAAGCAGAGCCTTCCGAGGAGCAAAGGCTAGATATTCCCAAATGGAGATGTTGGCATTCGCGTTGGTTATCGCCGCCAAATGACTAAGGAATTATTTCCAGGCCCACCCAATAAAGGTACTCACAGATGTCCCACTGAGGAAAATATTGCATAAACCTGATATGTCTGGCCAAATGACTAACTGCGCGATCGAATTAAGCGAGTTCGAAATCGAATACCTTCCTTGTACTGCGATTAAAGGGCAGATGTTGGCAGATTTCATCGCCAAATTCTCAGACTTTCCAAAAGAAATAACCATTGCACCCTAAGGCAAACCCTGACAGGCCTACGTCGACAGCTCATCCTGCCGAGTTGGGGGGAGTAGGGGCACATAGTCATAGTGTTTGGAGAAGAACTCAACTATGCAATCAAGCTCGGCTTCAAGGCCACCAATAACGAGGCCAGATATGAGGCACTACTAGCTGGTTTGATCGTAGCCAGGTCATTAGGTGCCACTGAGGTTGAAGTAAAAGCCGACTCCCAAGTGGTGGTCGATCAGGTAACAAGACAGTTTACTACTAAAGGAGAAAATATGAAGAAGTACCTCCAACAAGTAGGAGAGGAGCGTGACCTCTTCCAGTATTTCCGCATCTAACAAATCTCGTGGGAAGAAAACTATAAAGCAAATCACCTGGCAAAGGCCGCCTCAGGCCAAGAAGAAACCCCCTTCCAAATCACACCACAATCCAGACAATCGATGTGCTAGCTATCGGGATCAGGGTATCCACAGTCCAGATATTATAGCCCCAAAAATGGGCCATCGACATCATAAAGTTTCTCGACGGGGGACTGGTTCCAGATGACTGGGAAAAGACACAAAAGATCAAGAATAGAGTAGCTCACTTCGTATTGGAGGGGCTTCGTCAAGCCCCTCCTAAGATGCATATGATCTGTGTAAGCCCAGTAAGTGCTGGCTGAAATACATGAAGGAGTTTGTGGAAACCACTCCGGCAAAAGGGCACTAGCAGCACGAATCACACAAGCAGGATACTATTTGCCTAACTCCCTCAAGGATGTAGAGGACTTTGTAAAAAAATGCTCTAAGTGCCAAGAGCATGCGTCTATTCCCCATTGCCCTCCCGAATAGCTCACCTCCATCATCTCACCCTCACCCTTCACACAATAGGGGCTCGACCTCATCAATATGCTTCCTGGGGGCAAAGGAAGAGTAAAATTCGTTGTAGTGACGGTCGATTACTTCGCAAAATGGGTGGAAGCGGAAGCCCTGGCAATAATCACGACCCGAGCGATTAAAAGGTACCTCTGGAAATCCATAATTTGCCCATTCGGAATTCCTCAAAGTTTTATATTAGACAACGGAAGGTCTGTTTGATTGCTGCCACGAGAGAAACGCCCATTGTGACACCCCCAAATTTCACTTGGGATCGGACAAACATTTGAAGTATCGAGACATGCAACACAAGGTTACCTGTCTCCGTTCATGACATATAAGATGCAATGTTCCTAACATGCATCTAGCATTATACAATATTCGCAGCGGATAATTTTTTTTTCTTTACCAATACTATGCACCAAACTAAAATATCCCAAATACTTAAAACATACTTCATACATAATAACATACTAAAGAATTGAGATCACAACACTAGTCCAAAATAGTTGTGATCAAAAGAGTACTGGAGATTGAACTCCACAAATACAAGTAATAATCTGAGGCAACTACTGTACTATCACCTACGTCGCACCGTCACTTAGTCGACCATTTCCAGTTGGTCGATTCCCAGTTCTCCTTCAAATCCTATAACAAGATCTACCATTTGGGAGAAATGGTAGTTGGGACTACCACAGTGAGATTTGATTACAAATCTCAGCAAGTTAACAAAAAACCTTCACAAACTAATGATGCATGCATGGCAATAAAAGCATGAATGCATAATCAAATCATAAGTAATCATAACATAACTTGACATACAACATAACATAACTGGCATAACTTAAATTGAAGCGTGAACTGAACTTGACTAGCTTAAACTGAACTGGACTAAAACTGAGACTTGACTTGGCATGAACTTGATATGAGACTTGACTTAACATTATCTTGGACTTGAATTCTGAAATTTAACTTAACATGAACTTGAACTTGAACTTGAACTGAAACTTAACTATACATGAACTTGAACTGGCTTTTTTACTTAACATGAACTTGAACTGACTTATTTACTTAACATGAACTTGGACTTGAATTCTGACAATCAAAATAATTCCGTCAGTTGTTTCATCAGGAATAGTGAACAATCAGAATGATTCCACCCAACATATTATGTCAGAGATACTCAAACAATTAGAATGGTTCCATCATGAGTATTTTGAATGAGATACCCTAACAATTAGAATGATTACGCCAGGAGTATCTGCATAACTAAACTTGAACTGAATTCTTTACTTAACATGAACTTGGACTTGAATTCTGACAATCAAAATGATTACGTCAGTCATTTCACCAGGAATAGTGAACAATCAAAATGATTCCGTCCAACATATTTCGTCAGAGATTCTCAGACAATCAAATGATTCCGCCAAGAGTATCTGCATAACTAAACTTGAACTGAATTCTTTACTTAACATGAACGTGGACTTGAATTCTGACAATCAAAATGATTCCACCAATCATTTCATCAGGAATAGTGAACAATCAGAATGATTCCGCCCAACATATTCTGTCAAAGATACTCAGACAATCAAAATGATTCCATCATTAGTATTTTAAATGAGATACCTTAACAATCAGAATGATTACGCTAGGAGTATCTGCATAACTAAACTTGAACTGAATTCTGACAATCAAAATGATTTCACCAAAAGTACCTTGCGTGAATTAAAAATGGAGATGCTCAAACAATCATAGTGATTACGTTGTGAGTATCCTAGACATAATTGACTTGAACGTAACTCAAAAGATATGACTTACTTGAGATAGAAATATTTCATAACATGGCATAACATGTAACAAACAACATACTTAACATGACATACTTGCAATAGTGAATACTACATGACATGACATGTGTGTAATAGATGACATACTTAGCTTAACATGACATACTTGTAATGTATAACAATACGTGACAGAATATCTTATGTAATAGATGAATAATTGGTGACAGAATAAATTATGTGTAACAGATAACTATGTAATGACTTGGCATGACACATATGATAACATGCATACATACACTTTAGTTCCCTTACTTGTCGCTCATACACATTAAACTAATAGTAAGTTAAAAGCTAACTTATCTCGGTTTTCGCGCTTCAAGACAAAATCAAGTGCGATCACGAGAAACTGAAAGTAGTGATTTTTAAAACTTAGAACTTAGTCACTAACAATTATGAATATGGAAAAATATCAACCTGGAATAAAATTACCATTACAATTAGGAATATGAAAAAATATCAACTTAGAGTAAAATTACCATTTTATCCTCTACATGTGGAAAAATGACCATTTTACCCCTAACTTAAGGATTTTACATCCTAACTCCAAAAATCACCAAAATTTACATACCTCATGTAAATTTTGTCCTCAATTCAAATATCTATTTATAAAAATTTAAAACTAAACACAACCATTAAAATTCTATAGGAGCCGAAAATTACATAGGTTATTTCTTTTGATTTTTGTTGTAATTCTTTCAAATTTCAAAACTCATGATTAAACCAAAATTTTTCTCCTAATATACTCATAACATATTCCTAAGAATAATCATGTTTTGAATCATGAACAAAAGTCATCAAAATCACTAAAACCATTCTAGAACTTTTTGGTTTTTCTTCTAAGTTCAAAATGGATTTTTGTTTCTAACTTGTTTTGATCAACCTCTTGGTCCATGACTTATAAAGATGTGGTCTTCAAACCAAAACAACACATGGTTTAAAAAATTTTCCTAAAATAGATCCAAGCTTCAAACTCAAGCTTACATGGTTAAACATCAACCAAAACATAAATTTAGTCTAGAACATCATCACTTTGGCCTAACCGAATATCTCCTTGCATCAAATTTCATATCTTTGAAACTAACATCAAATATGTTCAAAATAATATTCTAACTTGTATATAAGAGGCTTAGGATCCTCCAATAAAAATATCAAAGCCATTGGATTAGGATTAAACCATAAAAGATTTAAATTTTCCCAAAACAGAAACTATTTTTCCTCTTCCAGTTTCTAAGTTTCTAGATCTAAGAAAAGCTTTCACCAAAACTTTTAATCATGCAAAAACTCCTCAACCAATACTCATATACACATGTTAACAGTACTCTATAAAAATTTTGGACCAAAATCTATTCATTAGCTTGGTCCAAAACTCCAAAATATTACACACTCTCCAGTTTATCACCCAAAATGACCTTTCCAGGGTTAAAACAACTTTTTATCAATCCAATGATCTCCAAATGGAACCAATAATGTATCCACATAAACTAGACTAAAAAAGCAACAACTTTCATGCAGGAAGCTTTGCGAGAAAACACTTAAAAAAGCTTCGAATCAGGCGTGAAAAAGATATAAGAAAAACTGCCCGAAAGTGTCTTTTGTGTTCTATCAAGGAAAAGTGTAAAGGAGGGTTGCTTTTCATGGGAAGTGGACTGGAGAGCCTCTTCCACAAGCTATGGAAAGTGATAGGACTGAAAGAAAGCTTGAGTGTTGGCTTTTTCTTCCCATTACAATAAACAAAAATCAGCCCAAGATCTTTTCTCAAGGTAGAGTGTAAAAGTGAAAGAGTGAGGTGGCCGTTTAGCTTTGTATTTCAAGAACCTTCTAGGCCCTTCTTTTGTAAAGATCTAGCCATCCAAGTGGGTTTGCAAAACTTAGCCAAGAAGCAATGCTAATGTGGTCAAATTCGTGGGCCTTAATGGGCCTAAACCGAATGGTCCTAAATTTTGGGGTTTTAAGAGGGTTTGGGTTGCTATCAAGCCAAAATCCAATATCACATGGCCCAATCAATTTTTCAAGGTTAACAAGGTTGGATAATGATGTTCTAACACAAATTTGAAGGATTAATATCATGTAGAAGTATTTTAATCAAGCGATTAAACATAATGCTAGAAACTGGTTCATTTAGGTTTTGGAAGTTAACTTTATGGTTTGGATAAAACCGTTTAGGATTTCAATTTCAACCATGCTTTTGGATTCTCCATTGGACTCCAACCATATAGGATTTCCCTAGGCTGGAAATCATCTTTGGTTTGTTACAATTTGATTGGTCAGATGGAATAAAGTTTTTGCTTAGGTGGCATGATCTCACACCTTGATTCCTTCAAATCTATCAAACGTTCCTCATGGTGCCAAGTGTCTAATATTATTCACTAAGTGTGGCTAAGACTTGCCAAGTGTCTAAATAAAACTTCTCTAATCTAATTTGGACATTCCACATTATGATTTTGAAAACACTGCACTTGGTGTGCTTACTAAGGGTACTATTCACTCCAAAAAGTGAATAATAAACTTAGCACTGAAAAATCCTAAATATTCATATTAACCTACAGTGAAAATATTTTACCAAAATTCAATCCCGAAGTGCTCCTAAAAATAATTTCATAGTTTCAAATAGACGTTTTGTCCGAAAATATGAAAATAAACTCCTTGCGCCATAGAATCATAAATAATCAACGGAGTCTAATGGCGTAGACCATAACGCATTCTGACACTTATAACTACCTCAAATAATTTGAATTGCACTTTTGGCACCATAGTGAGTAATAACACTGAATATGTTGACAGACTAAAACCTATGTGATTGGTCGATTCGTGAAAACTTATGAAGTTTTCACGAGATTCCTAAATCCAATAGAAATTGCACCGTTAAATTTCTAGTGGGCTGTTACACCCTTCGCCCTCATTTATGGGACCGAAGCCGTGATCCCAGCAGAGGTGGCAATACCCACATACCGGGTACAACACTTCAACCACCAACAAATGAAAAGTTGAACGATACTTCAACAAACGAGTTTGGTTTCAAACCTTCAAAGTAGGGAACATGGTTCTGAAGCAAACGGGAGTTACCACCTAGGAGGAAGGAAAAATGGGGCCTCGATGGGAACAGCCGTTCTTGGTAAAGGTGAGCGGGATGGGCTCTTATCGACTCAAGGATCAAGATGGCCGCGAACTACCCCACCCATAGAATGCTGAGCACTTGAGGAAATATTTTGTATAGAGGCCATGATGCAGCCCAAAAATGTAGATAACAACTTGTCAATAAAAGACCAGCGAGCTTGCTTCATCTCTTGTCTAAAAGTGTCACTCGAACAAGCACAGTCCCTTGACTGGCCACGACTCATTGGCTAAGGACCAAATCCACGAAGCTCTACCCAAATAATAGCCAGTCGGAACACAAATCCCTTGACTTGCTGACCTTCATGCCAGGTTGCTGCCTGTGATGCATTGACAAAGGATTATAGTTCTAGAACTCTGCCTTAAACAACAGCCAGTCGGAACACAAGCCAGGCACTTGGCTGGGCATGTCGACCTTCACGGGGTACAAGCCCAGTCCCTTGACTGGCCATAACACATTGGCTAAGGACTAGTGCCTCGAGCTCTGCCCGAATAACAACCAGTCGGAACACAAGTCCCTTGACTTGCTGACCTTCGTGTCAGGTTGCTCCCTACAATGCATTGGATAAGGATCAAAGCCCTTAAGCTCTACCTTAAACATCAGCCAGGCCCTTGGCTGGCCATGCCAACCTTCTTGGGGTACAAGCACAATCTCTTGACTGGCCATGAACAATTGGCTAAGGACTAGTGCCCCAAGCTCTGCCCGAATAACAGCCAGTCGAAACACAAGTCCCTTGACTTGCCGACCTTCGTGCCAGATTGCTGCCTGCGCTACATTGGCTAAGTATCAGAGCCCTCGAGCTCTGCCTTAAATAGCAGCCAGTCGGAACACAAGCCAGTCCCTTAGCTGGACTTGCCGACCTTCACCGGGTACAAGCGCAGTCCCTTGATTGGCCACAGTGCATTGGCTAAGGACCAAAGCACCGAACTCTACCCGAATAACAACCAATCAGAGCACAAGACCTTTGACTTGCCGGCCTTCATGCCAGGTTGCTGTCTGTGATGCATTGGCTAAGGATTAGAGCCCTCAAGCTACTCTTAAAGATGCTACTCTTAAAGATGGGAACCAAGGTAGGCCTACTCTTAAAGATCCTTTGCAAGTTCCAGTTGGGCCAATTACAAGATCAAGAGCCAAGAAGATCAAGGAAGCAATGCAAAGATTGGTGCAATCCACTTGGGATGAAGCTAGCAAAAACCCAACACTCAAGATGGGCTTGAAGGAAAGAGAACCAGTTTTGACCCACTTGATTCAAGTTGTGAAAGACATGACTTAGAGATAGGGCATATTGTTATTGGAGGCTTCCAATTTGGTTAAAGCATTTATTTTATTAGTTTAGAATAAGTGGGCTTGAAGATGCTTGGCCCACATATCTTATTTCTTATGAACTAGGATTTTTGGGAAGGCCTTATATTTTGACCAAGGGTTTATTTGGAAAGTTACTTTTTAGGAACTAGGGTTTCAAGATGTTATTGTAGCTTTACTGTAGCTACGGCACTGTTCATCCAGGGACATTTTTGGAAGATAGGGATTTATTTTGGCTTGGGTTTGATTAGGTTTTACTTTAAATACGCTTTGTAGCCTCATTTTAATAAGTTTATGAAATTTGATGGATTATCCATTGTGAGTTGAGTTTATCTCATCTTGTTCTTAAATGAACTTTTGAACTTATCAAAGGCAAATCACAACTTTTATGACATTCTTCCTTGTAGTCTGGGTTCTTGAAACAGGTTCTTCAACAAGTCTAGATTTTAATATAATCTAGGTTCTTGAAACGAGTTCTCATCGGGTCTAGATTCTCCATCCATTGACTTGATTTTGGCTTTCTTAGGTGAGTTTTCAAATTGATTGTTAGTTCAAGGGATTCCATTCCTGCGGGTTCATATCATTTGGTATCAGAGTAAGGTTTTCAATCAGGTCTGATTCTATCTTTTAATTCTTGCATCTTTAATTTTGATTCTAGGGCTTCATTGTTCTGGGGTTGCAAAAAAAAAAAAACAAAAAGTAAGCTGCCGAAATTCTTAGGGTGTTTGGTTTGGCTAAAATTTGCATCACCTAGGGTTTCAAAATTCTAGGGTTTCAAAATTCTAGGGTTTCCTACATCTCTAAGTTTGTCAATTGCTTGGAGTGTCGTTCCATTGATTCTCTTCTATTTCATTGTCAATTATTGTGTGCTTGAATTCAATTGCTTGATTTTCACAATTGAGTATTAATGTTTGTGATTTAATTAGAGAGAAGAAGAGAAAATAAAAGAAAAGGAAAAGAAAAAAAAATCGAAAAAAAGAAGAAGAAGAAGAAGAAGATAAGAAAATGTAGCATATACAAAAGTTGCTACATAGTTACAACAAAGAGAAGAAAATACATTTATTGATTGAGCTTTATCATCAAAGGGGTTTGAATACATCTTTCTAGTTGGTATCTTGTTTTATAATTACTCTTTCCCTCGTATAAATTCCTTGAGTCTCGTGTCATTTTATTCATTCATTGTTTCTTGGATCTATATCACTGGTTGGAATAATACAAGATTGTATTATCTTGATTTTAGTTCAACTAATTCTTAAAGAACTTGAGCAAGAAAACTATTGAGGTAAAAGGCAAGAGAGTGTGAGACTATTATTGAAAAAAAGCCAATTAAGAGTGAAACAGGAGTAGAGTGCCATTATTCGAGTGTAAACACGTAAGGGAGTGTGTGAGATTTTCCACTAACATTCTTTTTGTGCAACACATTGTGATGTCTCATAGGAATGACTCATCACCAAAGGTGATGGCAGATAACTCTTCATTTGTGTTGCAAGCCATGCAATAACAGTTTGAGCGGTTGAACTTGGTGTTGGGTGAAGTGAGGGATAGGATGGATCATCAAGATGTGGTAATTAGAAATCTACAGGGCAGAAGAGATAGGAGGCGACATGAGTCTAGTGTTGAAAATGGATATGAGAATGAAGAGTATGGTGATTCTCTTGTTACCAGGCATGCACTCAATACACAAATTAAGATGGATGATATAGAGCAGCAAAGCGAGAACATTTTTCATACTAGATGTCACATCAACAACAAGGTATGTAGTATGATCATTGATTTGACGAGTTGTATTAATTTGGCTAGCACTACTTTAGTTGAGAAATTGAATTTACGTACCTTGAAACATCCTAGACCATACAAATTGCAGTGGTTGAGTGATTGTGGGGAGGTTAGGGTAAATAAGCAAGTGCTATTTTCTTTTTCAATTAGGAAATACCAGGAAATGGTGCTTTGTAATGTAGTGCCTATGCATGCTGGCCATATTTTGTTGGGGAAGCTATGGCAGTATCATAGGAAGGTGATCCATGATGGGTTAAGGAACATGTACAATTTTGAAAAGGATGGAGAAACAATCAAACTTGTTTCTTTAACTACAACACAGGCCCATCGGGACCAACTGAAACTGAAAAGTGAGATTGAGAAAAAAAGTAAAAGTGAGCATGAGATTGAGAAAAAAAGAAATAGTGAGACTTCGGTTTTCAGCCTGTATCTGGAGTTCTAGAAGTCGGAATAAAGCATGCTTAGATGCGTTGGAAAGCTGAGAAAGAGATCTAACACTTTTATAAAGGGCCTAACTCCAAATATGTCATTCTGATGCTCTAAATCTAGATGGAAGTCGGGAAGCCAAGAATTCTAAATTTTCAGCAACAGATATGGGGAATATCTTTTGTTTTAAGATTTAAAAAAAGAATCAATTTTGAATGGATTGGATGGACTGCAAATATGGAAGAAGGGTTTTGAAAATAAAAATTTCCAGAAAAAAAAAAGGAAAAAGAATAAAGAAAAAAAGAAAACACAGAAGGAATCCGCAAAAAGTTCAAATTCGAAATGCACTAGGGATAGTCTGAACATACTTTAGTATTTTGACCGTAACTTTCTACTAACATTTCAGATTGATTCAATTCTTGATTAGTTGGAAATGTATTTTAAAGGGCTACAATGTTAACTCTAATAAGTATTTTCAAATTCTAACTCTTGAAGTACGTACACAGCTGCCAAGATAAGTCCTAAAAGTTAGGCAAAAATAAAAAAACCTTGGGGTTTCTTTCTACCATATATAAGCACACTACAACCTTGTCTCTAAAATGGTTGAGCGGCTACAGGCCAAAAACCATATGTGTACTTGAAAGGTCTTTTGGTTTGTTGAAAGGGCTTTTTCACCCATTGTGCTATAATTTTTACCTTTGGTGTATTTAGTATAGTAGAGCATTCCAAATGGATTATGCATTTGTGCTACATATCAACCCAAATGTAGATTGACACTCAAATGCATAATTTTTCTTTTAATTTTTTTTCTCCCTCTCCCTTTCTTTATTATTTCTCTCTTCTTCATTTTATCTAGCTTTCTTTATCATTTATCTCTCTATCTTTTCATAAGTTTATTTCATTAATGAAACAGAGAAAATTTGTCTTTCTTCCTCTCTTTTTGAAGCAAATGGTTGCATTTTTAAGCAGCTAAAAGGATTGCACATTATTTTAGGGGTGGATACATTTTGATTGTTCACTTTACATCTCAAACTATTAGATCTGATATATTGCATCTTTTAACTAAAGACATTGATAGTTTGAAAGCATAATGCATCAGTGTTAGTGATATGAAGTCGAACTTATATAATGCTTGGCATAATGAAAGCCGGGCGAGAACGAGGAGAGCTCAATAAACAAAAGGGCGAGAATGAGAAGCTGAAGAGGAGGTTTGGGGCCACAACAACAGAGAAGAGCAAGGCAAGAAGATCTGCCCAGAAAGAGTTGTGTGGCTTGTAGCCGAGGAAAGTCCACATTCAATGGGCAAGATCGTTCCCAGTAGGGCTACCACCAAGGGTGCTCGGAATTAGACCTTTCCCAAAAAGAGCACCCTGCTCTAGGGACTCCTTATGCATAGGAAGATCCCTTACACATAGGACCTTTAGGTCACACCGAGGGTTCTAAAGAACTTGAGTCTTCATCCACTCTAAGTCGTTGGTATAACTGAGGCGCCACACATCATCGCGAACACCACGGACATATGACAACTCCTCCCACAAACTATGGATGGTAGCTTCACAAGCTCCTAAAACTCATCTGGCCTCACCCTGGTCAGCCTCCAAGTCCTCCTCTAGGGCTTTTCTCTTGTCTGACAGAGACTTGTTAGCATCCTCAAACTGCTTCGTCAACCACTTGTTCGTCTGGTGGTCAGAATCCTGTCGCTATCCCAATTCCCAGTTTTCGGCCTGCAGCCGCACAAGCTCTAGCTGACAACTATCGAGAGACCGCTACAACACCTCCCTCACCTCAGAAGCAAGCATGGCCTAGAGTCGAAGAGCGTTGACTTCACCCTGGGATCTTGACAAGTCGGCGAGGGCCTCCTCGGCCACTTGTTTTTGCTTCCGCTCTTTCACCGCACAGTCTAAGGCCAACTGAGCAAGCGAATGAAGTGCCCAGTTCTCGCTCATCACCTCCTCACAGCCATCCATGATGAAGGCCACCAGACGCTCCAGCCCCTTCCACAGAAGTCCAAACCAAGATCAAGAAAGGAAACAAAGAAAGAGTCCGATGAGTTTGCAAGTAAAGATCTTACCCCCGCAAATAGCCTCTTGAGTCTACCATCCATCTTGCGGATGTGGCAAGCACGACCCCCTGTAGCCACTGGCTGAAAGTCTATCGGAACCTCATCAACGACCTCCTCGCCATCCCCCCCACAGTCAAAAGCCATAGGCATCAACACCTCCTCAGCCAAAACAGCAGCCCCCACCACTTCGACGTCATTGCAGATTTGACGGGGGAGATCTTTAGGGCCTCTTTCCTTTCCACTCCACTGACGACTGGGGGAACGACTACGGGCACATGATGTGACCAGGTTTTTTAGGAAGCCTACGTTGGAGCGCAAGTTGGTCAGGGGAGCTAGATATCGACAAAGTCTATCCTTGGTCAACAGAGCCTCTAAAAAAATATTGTTTGGATGCGCCTCCACCCAAGCTTGAGCGACCTTGAGCCTGAGTGACCCTTCTGGGCTAGGTCGACGACCCTTATCCCCATCCACTACGCCCCATATAGCGAAAACGTGAAACGAGAGCCTAATGGTCTACCCGACTGGGAACACCCATCCATTGTTCGACAAGAAGAAAAACTTGTAACTATACCCTTTCATAACAGTATGTCGCTCCTCCAACTGAACCAACTCCTACACTGGTTGGAAGTTGTAGATGTGCGACGCTTCCTCAAAATGTTGTGAGTGAGGAAGAACTCATATGCTGTGAGATCCAGGTAGTCAGACCTCCAATGCATGGAGCCAAATGATGCAGCACGAAACAAGAGTCCTCCACGCACTGGGAGGAAGCTGGGTAGGCACCAACTCAAAGAAGGCCAATACCTCTCACACCGGCCGACAGAAAGGCAACCGAAGGCCATAGGGGAACATGGCGGGGTACACCGTGACCTTGGTGCCGAAGCCTTCAGAGTCTACCACCCCTTTGGTAGGAGAGGGCACCATGAACTCCACCTTTGAAGGAACCCTGTAGGCCTCCTTCAACGACTCCAGTTCAGTAAGAGTCACCACCGATCACCATGAAAAATCGGTGAACTCTTCCAAAGTGGTGCCACCCAGGCCGCCAGCAGCTCGTGCATCACCGGAGGGCCCAACCGATCCAGAAGGATGTGAAGATTTCTTTGGGGCCATGAGTAATCAAAAGAAAAATAAAGGAATTTAGGAGGGAAACTAGAAAAGAATGATGCGAAGGAAAAAGTTTAAAAAGGGGAAAGGAACGTAGAGAACAAAGTAGAAGAGGAAACAAGTGAAGTGAACTACCACAAGGGAGGAAGGGGCTTTATATAGGCAAGATCGACAGTTGATCCCGAGGCAATGTAACTCCACGAATCCCTCGATTGCCGCAATTTCAACAGAGCGTATATGCTGATACAACGCAAAAATATATAACTGCCTGACACGAGGTCATGACAAAAGAATCGAAGGGGCAACATTCAATGCAAAACAGAACTATCACAATGTAGCCATAAAAGCTGAGAACCAACCGTTGCCTTGCTCAGAATAAAAGAGGACGAGTAGTCGTGCAGTACAAGGACTAAAGAAATAAAGAAAGAATTCCCCTCAACCTGTCCGAGAGGAATTGACAGAGTAACTGTAAGGGTATTTTCCCCACTTCACAAAGCCAACTGGGCCTCAGCCCAGTACCTGGCCTCAAGGTTACTAAGACCACGCTTGAATCAAGTTGTCAACCAAGGAAATGGATCAAATGACTGACAGGACAGATCAGCTTGACATCGCTCGGCCATGTTCTAGACTTGGGAACTTGTATGAAAAGTAGCGGAAAATATGAAGAACCCTCGATCAGCTGACTTAGGAACATCTACGGCTCAGAAATGATAAAAGTAAGGCCAAGGAACCACGCCGCATTAATAGCACCATTATCGAGCTACACGCCACATTAATAGTGCCGTCATAGAACCACGCCGCATTAAAAGACTCTGACAGTAGGAATAGTATGAGGGGCACGAACACCGTAGAGGCAGACACAATCTGCTTCTCCCCAGACCAATGGTATAAATGGCAAACCCCAAGTACGAGAAACTCTCTTTGATCCCTAGACTCACATACTTATTTACAAACTTCCAAGAGAATTTACTAACTTTGATATCGGAGACTACTCAGCCACAAGGCCACCCTCTTCTAGTTTCTTTCTTCTTTTTTTTTGCAGGCCCAAGTTCTGAAAACTTGAGTTGCTGGAATCTGGCCTAAAGGCGTGTGAAACACGACATTAACACCACTTGTTATGAACCTTGAACCTAGGTAATGTAAATATGCTGAAATAGTGTAAAGATTGGATAGTAATAGAGGAAATACTCATAAACTTTCATTCACTAAGACTGTTATAGAGAGTATTCGAGGTCCCTCAATCCTCCAGGAAGAATAATATGGACACTTAGGCTTCGTTTATTTTCAGAGATGAGATAAGATTTTTTGAGATATGTGTGAATAGTATTGAGATATGTTGAGTACAGATAAGATAAGATGAGATAGGATAAAATTATGTTTGTTTATAGAGATGAGATGAGATTAGTTTAACTTTTTTGTGAAGTATTTATGGTTGTGGGACCCACAGCCATTTTGCAACTTTTGTATTATTATTATTTTTTTTTTTTTTGCTTTTTCTTGGGCTGCGTTGAGTTGCCTTTTGTTTTTTTTTATGTTTCCTAACATTTCGGTGTTACTCAACGTATTTCGGCATTTTGCATTTTTTTTTCTACAGATTTTGGCGTTACTACCACTGGGACCCACTAATATGTACCAATGGGACCCACAGCTATTTGCTGTCGAAAGAAAGAAAGAAAGGATGGGCCCATTGATAGCTTTTTCTGTGTATAGTACAATTGATGAATAATGATAAAATAATGAAAAATGAAATAAGATGAGATAAGATGAGATAAAAAATGAATATTTGTTTTCAGAAAGTGTCTGACCCTACAAAACTTAGAGAAATTTTCAAATTTGTGTTTCATCTCTCAAAGCAAATGATCGTTATTCTGTTAAACGTTTTCCAGAATAATCCCCCAAAACAACTCCCATCAGTACATATATGCTAAAATGCCATAAGGCCCTGGGCCAACAAACAAAAATGACGAACGTCAGTTATGGAAAATCCACTAAACAAAGCAGACTAAATATCATTAACGGCCCAAAGAATACTTTCCCGGCCCATCTACTAACATACTAAACACTAAAGGACTACACAATAGGGGCCCATCCGCTTGGCCCATTAAGGAAGTAATTCTCCAGCTCCACTATTTGACTTAGTTCGGGCCCAATTAGTGGGGTTCATTACAGTTTGCTAAAATATAAACCCGCAAGTGTTTACGTGCGTTTTTATTAATTTCCATGTTTAATCAACTCTCTAAATTATAATACCTGGCCTCTAAGGATCTTTTCCTCCTCAAAACAGGGTTTCTGAAAGTAGTGGGTTACTTTGAGAGGAGCTTGATGGGCATCATCCAAATAGCTCGATTTTGACATCCTTTGGGTTTCTACTTTGGGTATCCAAATTAATCAACTTTTCCTTCTTATTCTAAGTCTCGTATGATCAATGTGGATAGAAACCTCATGTTTCATGTTTCAATGTAAGTTTAGTTTAGAGAGAGATTTTTTGTTCAAGAAATGGTTGAGGGTCGAGCACTATTAATGGGAAATATTGTGGCTTAACAATCGTATGAAAAATCGAGAATTAGGAATGTTTGGAAAAGTTATTCATCTCATTCTATTATATCTCATTTATTTTTTAAATATCATTCAAATACGAATATTTTCAAACTAATTATTATAATTCTTTTAAATTTTTAAATTTTTAAATAAAAAATAATTTTAATTTTTTAAATCTCAAAATAAAAATAATAATAGAAAATAATATTATTATAATATTTAATTTTATAATATTTTTTATTCAACTTTTTCTTTCTCATTTCTCAAAACTCAATAAATATTTAGAAGTTTGGATAATGAGTTGATATGAGATGAGATAAGATAAAAGTTAAAAGTTAAAAGTTAATTAAAATATAATTTTTTAATAATATTTGTATTTTGTGATTTGAAAAAATTAAATTGTTTATTAGATTTTGTTTAGAATTTAAAAAAGTTATAATCATTAAATGAGATGAGTTGATAATGTTTCATTTTACTACTATTTAGAAATTATCATACTATTATTTTACAAAAATATCTTATTATTATTACGAAATTCTGATAATCTCATCTCATTCCCTCTTGTATATATAGAGTCAGCGTTTAGGTGATATGGTCGGTTAAATCCCCCACCAATCCAAGTTAGGTTGCAGGTTGTTAGTATTTAGAAGATGCAGTTGTGTCGGGCGGAGGTATTATCCTATGCGAGCAGTCGGGCTTTTATCTAGTTGATACAGTTTGTAATGATCTTATCACCTCATTACTAACGACGGTTGGACCGAAGTTCCACGCCGACACGTCTGATGGTTACGCTTTGGTCCTTCGCTGGATGGGTCTGTAACCTTTGGATCCATGAGCCTTCATAGTATGGGGTTCGGCCTATTTCTAGAGAGAGAATGTTGGTCCCTTCATACGGGGTTAACGTTTAAATAACGTTGAATTAAATTGAATTGAATTAAAATGATAAAATATTATTAAAATATTATTTTTTAATATTATTATTATTTTAATATTTTAAAAAAATTAAATTATCTATTATATTTTATATTAAAATTTAAAAAAATTATAACGATGAGTGAGATGAATTGAGATGAGTTAAGTAACCAAACGAAGTGAGACTTCAATACTAAGATTCGGGCGTGAGGTCTCACATCCTAACATATATTTTGTTTTATAAGCCTAATTATTTCTAAAGTTCTTCATTATAAAGCTTCGTTTGGATCATCAATCCATCTCAATTCATCTCAACTCATCATTATAATTTTTTTAAATTTCAATACAAAATATAATAAATAATTCAATTTTTTTAAATCTCAAAATAATAATAATATTAAAAAATAATATTCTAATAATATTTTATCATTTTAACTCAACTCAACTCAACTCATTTCAACATCCAAACTCAACAAGTTTTATGCTCCGGGATATTACAACTCTAATCCTCAAAAGGCACAGTCCTACGTACATTATGAATAAAGTAATATTGGAGGGACAAGTTTCCATAATAAGTTGACAAGAAGACAGTAACATTGTAGTTTTGGGTTGAAATAAACACCATGACAACACTTGTTTTCCTGGATATGAGGAGAAAGAAAAACTTTATGGTAGGAGATCGGTTTCGATCGACTTTGAGAGTGTTAAGCCCAACTTGTTGTCTAACCCGATCAAGCTACTTTTGTTCGGCCAGGCCCAATCGGGTCTTTCGGTCAGGTTGGATCCCGGGCCTATTATGCATTGGCCTACTATTTATCCCGTGAAAAGAATAAAAAAAAAATATTGATCTGCATATAAGAGAGAGTGTTGAAAAATAATCTCACAAGACAAATTCTTAAACATATTTATAAGAACCAGTTTTATAAAATAAATTAGGCATAGGAATTTCTTTCAGTGCGTTCCCCGCAGTCAATCATATAAGGTTTGACAACATTTATGTTTTTAATTGCCTGATGATACTTGGCATTTTCCTCTCATTAAATTCGAGAAAAGAGTTAACCCTTGACTACTTGGAGTTTTGCTTATTTGTTCGTGCATCTGATGCTGTAAGAAAGGGACCAGATATGGGTAAAATTCAGAGAGATTGCACATCGTTTTGAATACTGGTATCCATCTCAGCCTGGCGATGCTGTGGAGATGCTGTGGGAAGCAGTTTCGCGAAAGATTCACTGAGATTTCTTGACCTTGCAAATACCTGGAAATCGCCATAAATTTGCCTAAATGATAGGCTTATTAGAGAGGCACCAAGCTTAGTATGTTTTGGATCACTTGTTTTCTTCCCACCACTCGTGATGCTGAGTTGATTGAACTTTAATTTTTTTTTAATTGGCAATTAAGCCTTCTACAAGCTCAAACCAAGAGAATTAAGAACAGGGGTGGGATTGCCTATGGTGTTCTGATTACAGAGAATTTATTCAGAATTTCAGTTAGCCTATTCACCTCACTCGTGCTGAATTAAGTGAAGTGTAGAGTGAGGACTCGAAATTAAAAGACTTCTCTAATGTAATATTTATATAATAAAAATCACCATTTCAAAAGTTTAAAATTGATTGGTACCATTTCCCGAGTAGGTTTTAGTTTTTGCGTGATAGTTACTGCTTTGGGGTGTTTGTTAGGGTCCACAGCCCCTCCTCACATGTTTCTTTTTCCACAGCAACGAAATTATCATCTTATCATGCCCATGAGAAAAATAGTAAAGAACTTGAAAATAACCCAGTTTTGGAAAGTGCATCATCAAATCTTAAACCGAGCAACAGAGCAAGTATACAAAGTCATAAAACAACATGAAGAATTGCCTAAACAGCTGATGAAAAATTCATCCTAATCCTGCAAGAAGCGTCACGAATGCAAAAAAAAATCTTGGGATGCTCGTCTTTTCTCAAGAAATAGTGGAAAATTTGCTATATATTGTATGTAGTAGACAGCTATACTCGGCCTTTCACGACGTATTCAGCTTTTTAGTTAGGACATAAGAGTGTAAGATACTAAGATTCATTCTACTTCCTCACAGATTGATTTGAGCTGCAATCCTTCAGCTTGAGCAAAAAACTTCTGATTTGAGCTGCAATCCTTCAGCTTGAGCAAAAACTTGCAGAATGTCAACTTCTATTGTGAATGGGGTCTGAACCTTTGCGAACTGTTCTTTTGTTAGACTGATTTGGATCGAACATTACTGAAGGTGCAGGTGCCAAAGCGAGCTCTGTATGCATATCCTCCACAGCAACAAACTCAAGGACTCGCAAATGTTTAAGAAATGGCAACTTTGCTCTGTCCCATTTCAGAGCAAGATCAATGCTTCTCAGGCCAGCAATCTCATCTGGTTGAAGAGCAAAAACCCCAATACAAACAAGAACAATGACTCCTCTATAAGCCAAAAGAGACATGCTTGAACCCTACAAAAAACAAGAGTGATAGAGGTATGATTCCTATTACAGCAATAATGGGAGAATGTGTTGTGTCTGAGACTTCCTATTTCTTATGCCTTATTCTCCTATAAGAATAAGCCTGAGGTTCTCTCTTTTATGGGATTTGGAAGGCTAAAAGCACAAAGCACAAGGAGGCCCCAGAATATGTTGGGAAGTTTAAGATTCATCCCAATCATAAGCCCGCCGTAGGAGCAATAAAAGGCTGTTTTAGAAGTCTCTGACGGGTTTGAATGGAAAGTTGGTTTGGAACACAATCCTTGGGAAGCCAAGTATATTTGCATTTTGGTTTCCCTACATCTACCATTTGCCTGGTTCTTTTTTTTTTTTTTTTTAAGCAAGATATGACAAACAAAGAGATTCTTGAACTCTTAGCTACCCAACTTGCCACGTAATCTGGTCTTATTACATGTCCCTACACCATGCTACATGCTTTTACATACAAGTGTTGAATTGACCTGATATTGCTAAAATTTATCTCATATTTTAAAGTTGGCTTTTACAAAATATAGGATGACAGTATTACAGTATCACTGAAATGAATGGTTAGGAAGGAAAAAGAAAAAAAATGATTTTTTATAATTATTAGATATTAAGATTGCTATAGAAGCAAGAAAGCCATCAAAAGGAGAGACGTTGGGGGAATGGGTGGGATGTATATAGTAACCCCTCCCCAAGACCCAGAAAACCCAAACTCTTGCTTTATACATCAAGCTAGGCTTTCTTTATGGCAACCAACTTTAGAATTCCAAGCTCTTCTCTCCATGCAACAAAAAATAAAAATCTCGGTTTCTTGTGCTTAATGGAATTTCCTTTACACTTTTCTTTGCTCTCTCTTGGGGTTGCCCAGCTAGCTAGCTCTAAGTCAGTCAGTCCTCTATTCAAAGTTTCAAATGAAACATTCATTTGGCTTCAATATCATGCCTTTATTTTGTTCTCGTTTATCCATGAAGACCATCTTTCTCTTCTCTCCCTAATCCCTCCTATCATCTTTTACCCCCTTCCCCAAGCTTCTTTTTAACCAAGCCAAGTAATGAAACGGTAAAAAGCAATTAGAAGATATGCTAAAGCACAGGGTTCTTCAGAATTCAAGTTGAATGTGTGTGTGTGTGTGAGTGAGAGAGAGAGAGAGAGAGAGAGATAGCCTAAGGAGAAGTTTGGATTCAGAGATGAGTTGAGATGGTTTGTGAATAGTAAAATAAAAGTTGAATTATTTATTATATTTAGTATGAGAATTTGAAAAAATTGTTTTGAGATTTGAAAAAGTTGAATTGTTTATTATATTTTGTGTGGAAATTTAAGAAAGTTGTAATGACGAGATGAGATGAATTGAGATGAGTTGAGGTGAATTTTGAATCTAAACCTATCCGAAGAAAGGATTGGAGTGGTCAAGGTCCAAACTCCAAACCAAGTATAATAGAGGTCAGATACTCTAAATAAATGTGGGGGCTTCTGCTTTTGGTACTGTGTTAAAGTAAAAGAATCAATGAATTGTTGCTTTAACAACATCCTTCCTCATCACATTTCTAACTTTTTTAAGTTTATACAGACAACCCCTCTCAGACCTTCCTGCTTATACAATATACATCATGTGCGTGCTCTTTCATACCAATTACCATCCATCATCAGCTATGGTTGCATACACATTGCAATATTCTTAGTGGAGTAATAAGACATACATAGAAGACAGCCCTTTATAACTCTTCTTTGATTGTTGCAAGTCCATCTCAGCACAATGGTACAATAAATAGCGACAGTTAGAAATTAAAGTAGGGTGTCTTTTGCAGATTCTCAAGAATGGTCCTATTATGGTAATAGGATTCCAGAACCAAAAAGTAAATAATGATAAACAAAAGTGATATAAGATAAGAAAGCCTGAATGATGGGCCAGCTTAATGATTAATGGGTGTTGTTATCCAAAATTCATATAGTCATAGTTTACAAAGAAAACCTCGCTTCCTGGGAATTCCATCTTCAAGTTCTTATTGACATGTTTATATAAATTCTAATTTCCACGCTTTTTCAAAATAAAAATCTGTGAAAACAGGCAAAACTGCTTCAGCAACACCCCAGATATATGTACAAACATAATGGGCGAGATCGAACGACATTCGGGGAGAGGAGAGAGATTAGATGCAGCTTGACAGAAACAAAATAACATAAACAATGACAATGATACAGCTTTCCAATTTTCTAACCGCTAGTGACAAATTCCAAACATGCCCAACTTTCTGATTCCAATTTTCTGCTTGACCAATGCCAGACCTCACAACCGTCATAAATGCCATATCAGTGAAGTGGTTCCTGATGAGGAACAGCAGGCCCTGGTGCTATGGTGAACTGCAAGCCGGGATGTTGTCCAGCCTCCAGCATGAATGCAACTTCAGTTGCTGCAAGTGCTGCTGCTTCCTGATTCAGTAGAAACATTTATGAAATTATTATAGAAGTACTACGAAAAATAATTAATGAAATTATTGGATTACCAACTAAAGACCCCAACAATGCTCAAGGTCGTTACACCAAAATATAAGAAAAACATGAACCTGCGCGCACAGATTTTGAATAGAAAAAACAGAAGGAAAAATTTATGAGAACCCCATTTGTTGATATAGAAATCATTTCCCAGCTCAAAGAATGCAGCCAGCCATAATTCAACAATTGAATTCTAATAATAAAGTGGAAAGTTTCTCTCAGATAACTAAAAAGGTAATTCAAAGCGGGATTCTAAAAAATTTTCAAGTGCTTAACAAGCAAGCGAAACTCCAATTGACTTTCCTTCTGTAATCAATCTCATCGCTACAGCTAGCCATTATCAAGTTATATATTTTGGTTGCAATAGCCATTATCAAGTTATATATTTTGGTTGCAATTCTCTTCCTTCCAAAACAGCAGAACCAAGTGCTAACCTGTCTTTGCCTTCGCCGCTGCAATATACTGATGGCCCAGGCCATAATGTAACATGGCAGAAGAAAACCAGCAGCCCGAAGTAAGAAAAGCTGTAAACCATTAACAATTAAATAAAAGATTGACAATGTGAATTCTCATAAGACATTCATACACCCATATCCTACTGACAGAGAAAAAGGTGGAAGCATCATCTTCTCCATCAGCATCGGTGAGAGATAGAGCGTGCCTTAACAGCAGAAGGGCCATTAACTGCCAGGAAACATGAGAATAGATCCAAATCATAACCATAAGCATCGTAATGTGTAAGAAGGGTCAATATAGAGACCACAAATAAATTATTCTTTCCAGTTGAGAAGTTATATCCAAGGTGTTACCGTAAAAGGACCCAAGTCACACAATGTACAATAATGTCCAGACATCTTTGGACAAGATCCTCACTACAGATACAACGGGTTATTGTCCTAGATTGGTGTTGTATGTGTAAGAAGTATGGGGAGTCAGTTGATCATCTGCTTTTACACTGTGAGGTGGCCAAGGTTAAGTGGGATGATTTTTTCTCAAGAGTTGGATTGTCTTGGGTTATGCCTTGTAGATTGGTGGATTTCCTTGCAAGCTAACTAGGACTACACGGCAAATCCCAGATAGCGGCAATATGGAGATCGGTACCAATATGCATGTGTTGGTGTATTTGGAGGGAGAGAAATGCTAGAAGTTTCGAAAAGCAAGAGAAAACAATGGATGAGCTAAAACTTTTCTTTTTTAAGTCATTGTTCTTATGGGCGGGGCCATAGTTTGTAACGGACTTAGTGTCCACGATCTTCTTCTCTCTATTGTAACCTCTAGCTAGGCGTTCTTCATGTATGCATCCTGTGTACCTAGGCTTGGCCTATTTCTATGAATATAATATTTTTTTTTTTTTGAAGGGCATGAATATAATATCTTTGATTACCTATCAAAAAATAAAAAAATAATGTCCAGAGCTGTCAATCAGTATAATCAGGCTCAAGATGACAATGTCTAAGTTTCCATAAATGTCAGATGTCAACAGGGCATTTGATTCCTATAGTGAAATCTTTACACATCTAACTTATGGATTCAATTTAAGAAGGCTTTAGGGCTTACAATTAGAGCTACAGAGCGGCAAAATGCAGCTCCACTAGCACTAGAATCAGCATAATCATCATACTCCACCTCCAAAAGATGGCGTTCAGCTGCTGCCATTGCCAATAGTCGAGGATCATGCAAATCCAAAGGGATACCAGATGTTGTCCAACCCTCACTGTGAAACAGAAATCAAAATTTCAATTAGATGAGCATAGAAGAACAAGTTCATTCATATTGAGCCCAATGGAATGAACAAGAGAATAACTATTTGCATGGACAAATATAAAGGGAAAACAGTCAAATAGGCACAAAATATTTTATCAATAAGCATAGAGTTCAATCTTGCCTTATATCAATTGAAGTATCTTCAGAGTGAGGAGGAGGTGGGGCAGTGTAACCAGATTGGTAAGGCTGCAAAAATAGAGTTTTTACGTGAACGTCAATAAGCTGACATTACCTCTCAACTCATTAGTGGAACCAGCTCTTTTCAAGCAAATCCACACTATCATGCGGAAAGATTTTATATTCAAGCATGAGATCATGTTATTGAAGCAGACCCTTCACCATGCCTATGCAAAATGCAGCTCAAAAATATAAATACTTCAAATGTGCATAAGACATTTAAAAAAAAAATCACTTCTATGTGAAACAAAAGGGATCATTAAGGAATTACATTCTCTGATACTAAAGGAGATACATTACCCCGCATGATATCTATGCAACACTGGATACAATTACTCATGGTACAACAGTTTATTTTGTGACTCACAATTTGCATTTGCCGTAAAACCAAAAACTCACTATACCCATTTTCTGAAACTATAGAAGTTACTTGTGTCCATGTCTCCATGTGTATATGCAATTTTCGGATTCATACTTCTATACAGATTATTATCGAACAGAGTTGAAAATTGCAAACCATTCTAGATACTATGAACAGAGGACTTACTTGATGGCATATCTCACAAGTAATATCTCCCTTCTCATTGCACCATCGCTGAACGCATTTCCTATGAGCGAACTGTATAAAAAGTGGGGTCCAGGAGAAAGGTTGAAAGTTTCAGTTATTTATAACAGTATTACAAGTCATTGGAATTTAAATAGAACAAAGGGAACCAAACTTAAATCCTTGTGTTGATTTTTAGGAATAAGCTTTTAACATGTCAACCACAATAAGGAAGCCATGTGAGTCAGTAAAATGTATGATATATGACAGACCACTGTGAGGCCAGTAATGAATGGACAATACTACTACCTAGCTTGACTAGAGCAATATGTCCTGACCTGAAGTTTCTTATGTAAGACACGGGGCATTCATATTTGTGAAAGTTGAATTTTTCTCTTAGAAAAAAAAAAAATCCAAGAGAAAAAAAAAACATATGAATAATGAATGCTGGCTCTTGAAGCCAAGTGGTAGCACCACTCTTACTAACCTCCAGAGAGATCTTATGTTCCAAGGGGAAAAAATACCAAGTTTTATAGCTCGATTTACCTTTTGATAGTATTATATCGAGGTCAACACCTGACCAATTAGATAAACTGATGGGAAAATTGTGAAATCAGTCGTGCATAAAGAATGCACTCAAAATTCCTATAGAAAAATGGGACATTTCAAATTTTGAAAGGAGACATTGGTTTTAAAAATACCTTCAAACTACCACTGCAAGCACAAGGGACTTCCAAATTCTTTACGCTGTCCTCCTCCTGGCAGATGCGACATTCCACCAACGGAATCAATGGTTCTTCTTCTTCAGACACTCCATGTTCTCCAACCCCATCAACATCAATAGCACAAGTGGGTGGATCAGCAGGTTGCGAGCCTGTACCCTCTCCAGAAGATCCCGGTGCTACCCCAACCCCATGCAGAGAATGCAAACTTCCGGGTTTGACATGGCCATCAACACACAGAACAACGTGGTCACCCATTGTAACTCAAACCACAACTCCTGATTCACCATAAAATCATTGAGTTCAAAATTTGGGAACAAGCTTGTAATTCAAAATAATATAACTGATATTCCATTTAATCCTTTACAATTAGCTGCTGACTAATAATGATGCATTGACAATTTCACAGTTAAAATGAAGTTGCAAATTTCAAAAATCTTCATGATGGGTTTCCTTTCTCTAAGCATCGCACTTGGATTTTCAATTTCTCTTCTAATTTTCTCTGATTCATCAGCAAAGACTAAAAAGAACTCGAAAACTTAGAATTTGTAAAGGATGAAACCGTAACCACAGCCTGCAATCATATGATCCCACATTTTTCTTTTCCTTTTCTTTTTCCTTTCCGCCGAAAGAAAATTTTCACTTTCACCAATAACTCAGTAAACTATAAACGAAACACACGAAGATTTAAGTTTCATACGAAGTCAACCCATTATAGCTCTCAGTTTGGGTCCTCAGAAAAATGCAAGAAAATACCATTTGGCCTGTAAAAGCCAATTCCAACAAACAAAACGAATAACTCTAAAAACAAAGAAACTCTAAATTGTATTTTTCCGCTCTTTCCTTTGTTTTTTCACCCAACCAAACAAAAGGGTTGCATTACCTCAAGACCAAAATAAACCCAAAAATCGAAACATAAAAACAAAAAAAAATACACAAATCACCAGCAAAATCCAACAAAAGAAAAACCTAGAATCAACCATCTCAATCAAATTTGAAAGAACTTAGGATCTTTTGATCAAGCCCAAACTCAATTAACAAAAAAGAAAAGAAAACCTCAAGGACGGTGGAAATCGGGAAAAGCTGAAAAGGAGAGTACCTGAAGATTTCCTTGAGTTCAAGCGCGATTTATATGGAGAAGGGTGAGTTCATGAGGTTGGGTTTAGAGAAACCTTAAGATCACTGGGTTCGGTAACGTATATTATGGACTTGGATTAGCCAGATCAAAACCAAATTCTTTACTTACTAACCAGATATCAATAACCTCCTCTCTTTTCTTTTTCTTTTTGTCCCCTGCAAATATTAATTTACCATTCCAGTCACAATCTCATTTTAAATCTTACGTCCCGTTTCGATTTGAAAAATGCTTCGTTTTATCTGATTTTATTATTATAATTTTTTTAAATTCAAACATAAAATATAATAAATAATTTAATATTTTTTAAATTTTAATTTAACTTTTTAAATTTTAAAATAATAATAATATTAAAAAATAATATTCTACTAATATTTTTTTTATTTTTTATTTTTTATTTAAAATCATCTCATTTCATTTCATATTTAAATTCAAATCAGTCGCATTTGTGTATTGTAACTAAATACAATTTTTTATAATTATTTTTTTAAAAAAATAGTTCCTCAAATTTGTTTTTGTTAAAACTTGAAGGTAACATGTAGCCTCGTATGACAGATACTTTGAAGTAGTACCATGTTCATCAAAACGTTTTTTAAAGAATTTTAGAAAAAATTTCAGCTTCAATATAAACATATTTCATTCTAGAAAAATATTATTTTAACTTTTTAACTTTTCGTTCAATCATTTGCTTAGATTTCAATAAAATGTAAAAAAAAATATAAAGATAAAAATACTTTTTATAAAAATCAAAACAAAACTACTTTTAAAAACTTATATTCAAACAAGTTATCAATTTTATTAATCCACTTTTACTAACTTCAATTCAAAACATATTTAAAAAAAAATTATTTATATTTTTCTTCTACTTTACAAAAGGTAATAAACAATCCAACACAAAAAAAAAAAATTCTAAGAATGTGTGCACACTTGAATTCCTCAAATTCAAATAAACGCATGAAATGATGTTGATCCATCTTTTATAATACCTACTTTCTTCTTTTCTTTGGCACATTTTTTGTCTTTTGCATCATTTATGTTTTTCTTATTGGTTAACGTCATATTCACATCTCACAAAATCTTCCTCTCTTTTGTTACTTAAATGGATACACATTTTATTAAAATTGGTTCTCCATCCCCTTTATTTATTACAAAGGGAGATTACGTTGATCATTAAATTACAACTCACCCAAAATATTTTGTCATTAATGTAACGCCCTTAATTCCTACTTGGGATTGGACGGCAACTAAAGCATCGGGATATGTAACTCAAAACTACATACCTCTCGTACATGATAAATATGATGCAATAATAAATTTAGCAGTATGCAATAATTCACAGCGGAAAATTTTTTTTAGCTACATAGGGCCAGCGGAAAATTTTTTTTAGCTACATAGGGCCAGTGGTAATGTAATAATTATGGTACCGAAGTGTAAACATCCAAAAAGTTTAAATTTCATAATAGTACTCCTAAAATAGATAATTATTTTCAAAATACTCCCAAAACACGGGATCATCAAAAAACTGGTTTCACAAAAACCCTTAAGTCATTTCTTTTTCTACTACTATTTCCATGATCATTTTTTCCAAAAATACATCTTTAGTCCGGCTTCTTTATTTTCTCCAAAAACCGGTCCTTGTCCCGATTCTTTAGCCTCTTCAACTCGTTAATGAGCTACAATGCCTTTGTAATGAATCGATCGACGTTCTCTACCCTATCCAATAAAGAGGACTCTGTCAAGCTCTCATTAATCTTGGACACCTCCTTGATGGTCAGACCGTCCCCTTGCGTTTCGTCATGGTCGTCGAAACCTATCACAACTTCTACCATTCTGGGTGGGGAATGGTAGTGAAAACTAGCACAATGAGATTTCAAGAAATCTCAATAGGTAAACCGTTAACATACAGCAGATATCACAAGTATATAAAAGTAAACCATAAATGAATGCATGAACATGCACTTTGACGTAAAAACTTTGACATACACAACATGGACTTTTTCATAAAACACATTTTCGTCTTTTTAGACTCTTTATACATGTTCATATCATTTGAGCTCGAGTACTTGTTCTTGTCATAACATGTCATGCCATTCTTATCATTTCATAACATATCATATTGGGATCATATCACATTCTTTTATGTCATTTCATATCATATCATAACATATCATGACATAACATAACAAAATCATTGCTAAGACTTTGGCCAATAGATTGAAAAGTGTTCTGACAGAGATCATCTCTCCCACACAAATAGCCTTTGTGCCTGACAGGTTAATAACATACAACATAACAGTGGCCTTCAAGTCTCTCCACACTATGAAGGCAAGATTAAAGGGTAGGGATGGTTTCATGGCCCTCAAACTCGACATGAGCAAAGCATACAACAAAATAAAGTGGCCTTTTCTAAAATCTGTCTTGCAGAAATTTGGTTTTTAAAACCAATGGGTGGACTTAATAATGAAATGCGTTGGGACTGTTTCTTACTCCCTCCTCCTCAATGGTGTACCTCAAGATTGTTTTCATCCAACTAGATGGCTCAGGCAAGGGATTCACTATCTCCTTACCCTTTCATCATGTGCACAGAGGTTCTAAGTTGCATGCTAAACAAGGCTGAAAAATCTGGGATCCTCACTGGTTTACCTATAAGAAAGAAGAAACTATCTATTAATCTTTATTTATTTTTTCCCGATGACAGCCTCCTCTTTTGCAAAGCCAATTCCATTGAGTGGAGTAGACTTTACTACCTGCTGGAATCCTATGAGCCAGCCTCAGATCAAATACTAAACAAGAAAAAAAATCAATATATTTAAGCAAGAACACCACAGAGGAAACCAAATGGATTATCACTAGTATTGTAGGGATAAGGGGTACCAATTCATATGAAAAATACCTAGGCCTACCAGTTCTAATTGGGAAATCTCGAGCCCACTCTTTCAAAAATATTTTGGAAAAGGTGCAGGCTAGAATAACAAACTGAAAGAACAAATTCCTCTCCCAAGTAGGTAAAGAAGTACTCATTAAAGCTATCATTCAGGTCATTCCAGCATACAACATGGGGATCTTCAAGCTGCCAAGGCAACTGGTGCATGAACTGAACAAAATGGTGAGGAATTTATGGTGGGGACATCAAACACAGGAGCATAAAATACACTGGGTCCAATGGAACCAGTTAAAGAGAGCTAAATGCAAATGAGGTCTTGGTCTAAGGGACTTTGCAAATTTCAACCAAGCTCTCCTAGCAAAACAAGGTTGGAGGAAAATCTCTAATCCTGAATCTCTGGCAGCACATGTGCTAAAAGAGAAGTATTTTCATAACAAAGACTTCCTCACTGCCACACTAGGCCAAAATTCATCTTTTCTTTGGCAAAGTCTTCTGGCGGCTAGACCTTTGCTCAATGAGGGTCTGATATGGAGAATAGGGGATGGGGAAACAACTGGCATTTGGAAGGACAAATGGCTTCCCAGGCAAAACACATTCAAGCCCCGAAGCTCTCTCAAATTCATGCATGCTGACACCAAAGTCTCCCTTCTAATTGACAAACCGACAAACCAATGGAAAGAGGACTTGATCTCAACCTTGTTCACAAAAGAGGAAGCTAACTTGATCAAAGCAATACCACTAAGTCCTTATCCCAGCCCCGATAGATTACAATGGAGATGCACTACCTCGGGCCAGTTCAGTGTCAAAAGTGTCTATCATCTGCTGACAGAGTTAGATAATCAAATGCAAGGTCAATCTTCAACTCTCAAAACATCACAGGCTCCATGGACAAAACTTTGGAATCTGAACATCCCTAATGCAACCAAATCTTTTCTCTAGAGAGCCTGCCCAAACTCTGTACCTACTCGAGTCAATTTAATGAGGAGGAAAGTCATTGAAGATCCTACCTACCCAATTTGCAAGCAACAACCTAAATCTATCAAACACATCCTATGGGAATGCCCCTTGGCAAGAGACACTTAGGCTCAGAGTACCAAAAAACTGCAGAAAACAAGCCCTTTCTTTCATAAATTTGCAGAGTTAGTGGATGGTTTTGTTGAAGGCCTGGAACAAGAGGACCTGATGTCCTTTGCCATTGCATCGTGGCTCATTTGGAAAAGGAGGAACAACTTGATTTTCAAGGGACTTTTCTCTCATCCAACAAATATTAGCTAGCAATCAAGTCAACTAGTAGAGGAGCTACATCAGATTTCACAATAGAAGAGGACATAAAAAACCACCTGCCAGCAGCTAACTAAATGGGAAGCTCCACCCAAATGTAGCCTAAAACTTAATTGGGATGCAACTATAGACAAAATATCTTGCAAGGTAGGAGTGGGAGCTCATCAGAGACTGGCAAGGTCGAGTTCTGGCCACCCTCAGAATGAAGCATGATCTCTACCAGGATCCATTAATAGCAAAGGCCTATGCTGCTCTACAAGTCTCATTATTCTGCAAGTCCTTGAACTAGAAAGACATTATCATGGAAGTTATACATGCAAGTTAATAGCAAATACCAGGAAAACTCTCGACTCTTTCACTCATTGGTCTGCAAGGCATACTGTTAGAGCAAATAATTATGTTGCTCATGACTTAAGTAAGGATGCTCTATGCATAAGTGGTTATACCACTTCTTTTGATTCAATACTAATTTGTATTCAGACTCTTATTTAACATCAATCAATACAGGCCATGGCAATTTCAAAAAAAAAAAAAACATATTATATCGTATCATAACATGAAGTTCAAATGCTTTATTCATTTCATAATTCACATGGTTGGATACCTTATGGCTCCCTTAAGCACCATATGTTCCCCGCTAGTTACCGCATTAACCAACGAGCCACTTGATCGAGGTGACTATGTCATAACATAAACATATTCTTTTATAGTAGTTTGCTTTTTTCGTCTTCACCATATGACACCCACTAGCTTTACTTATAACCTCGCTCCGATATCCTTTCCATAAGAAACCATTCGAGACCCATCAACTGTACTTCGTCGACCCAGAGGTCTCTACTCGACTTTAAACATTCTAGAGTAGACAGAGAGTTCCACTAGGATATTTTTCCATTCTAGCTTTTAGGGTAGTGATAAAACATACTTTGACCTCTCTTTTTCTTTTTGAAAACATAGACTCAAATGCATGAGATATGGACACATGATAATACACTTTATCATACTCATGCAACATGTAAAAATTGAAACATATAGTCCAATTAGCAACATGCATATCACAATATGGCTTGAAAATATTAGAACATGTAATTATATGGCGAATACACGTAAGCATAGTCGAATCATACTTGCCAAAACACAAAGCAGATTTCTATACCCTTAATTATAGCCTTGGTTGATTCATACAAGTCCTCCAAACATTGATTTTATCATCACAACACATATACTCATACTTCTACACATTCATATATCAAGACAAACATGCATAACACATATACATGTCAAAACCGAAACCTCAACATGGTATATTCGAAACATACTTCAACAAACCATCATGAAAATATGGCATATCTTCCTTTTATCAAAACCGAGAATACATATAACAAGATAACAAGATTCAAGCAATGATAAAAAAACAAGAGTTCACAAAATATATACAAGTGTTATCAAGAGTAAGTTGTAAGTTTACTTAAAAAATGCAACATATAAAATAGCAAAATCTGAAAAACATATTAGTAGATGACTAGAGAAACCCTAATCTTGAAATAAGGGTGAGTGTGAGTGTCTAAGGTTTCCGAAAATGCTTTCTCATAGAAAAATCCTAGAATCCGAAACCCTCAAAGGATAAAACCCTAGCCTTTCTTCCAAGTGGTGGTCGTGGCTTTCATTTACCCTATACCTTGTGTTTTTGTGCTTAAAATAAGAAGAATATTTCAGGTTCCTTATTTCCTTGAAGAAAAATCTTAGTTTCTAAAGTGAAAGTGTGTGTTCATGTGAAAGAAACCTTAAACTGAAACATAGTGTGTGTGTTCTTTCACTTTGGTCGTGTATGGTGTAACAAGAAAAGTGAAACAATCCTTACCTTTGTGTACTCTTCCTTTAGTAAAAAATTTGAGGGAGAAATCTTGGTAGGTTTCGAAATAGTGAAGAGAATGGTGGAGTTTGGTTGGTGAGAAAATGTGAGAAAGTGTAAGAGCTAGCTAGAAAATTAGTGGTGGCCAAAATCCTTAGAAGGAAAGTTGAGAACTTGAGCAAAAAGGCCTCTATGATTTTCAGCTATGCTCTTATATAGAGCTTTCCCTCCTTCTTGAAAAATCCAAAAGTCATTGCATGTTTAACACTTGGCAAAAGACTTTTCCCTTTCCCTCATGATAGGATTGTATTGGAAAACCAAAGGTTGCCTTCTTACAAGTGGCGTGTGGCCTCCCAACTGAAACCCTATCTTCCCTATTTGCCCTTCTTTAATTGTCTAGGTACAATGCACTTGGTGGCTCAAAGGTCAAAACACAAAAAACCTAATCTTTCTTGAAACTCTACTCGTGTGCTTGGTTGCACCCCATGTTGTTGCCATCGCCCCCATTTCTCTCTTGCTCTTCCCAAAGCTTCTTCTAGAACATGCATTTCTCTTTTCCCAAGTAAGATCTTCTTGGAACTCCAAAGGTTTTTCTTCATACTTGACAAGTGTCAACTATAGAAATGAGGCCTTGCATATGAGCATGTAAGCCCTAATCCGATTACCTCATCTCTTGTTTCTTCCACTCATTCCTTCTAGAATCTTATGCATGTTGGACACGTGTCACACTTGCTACTTTCCTAAGTTCCAAATGATGAGTTTCTAGAAAAGAACAAAAATGCTCCTCTTATGCCATGCGGCGCCTCCACCAACCTTAGAAATCAACTTTGGGCTTCACAACCCTAACTCCATCCTAGTTGGCCAAAATCCACATGAGCCTTTGTTGGCTTTTTCCTCTTCTTTCTCTTGTGGGCTCTTTAAGCCTAGAACTCTAAGGCCCAAAATAGAACATAAGTCAAGACATTCCTCTAACACCTAGCATTTATCCAATAACTAAAATAGTATCCAAATAAAAATATGAACGATGACTTGGCAAAGTCTGGGTTGTCACAATTGATGAGCTAAGCACTATTTCACTAGGATTAAATTACAATTGTAAAGTTATAAATTAATTACTTACTTTATTAAGTTCAATTTAAAATGATACGCAACACTCTAAAAAATGTTATATATTTTTAAGATAATTTTTTAAAAAAATCATTTTATTATTAATATTATGGAAAATACTAACTTGTCACATGTTTTTGCCCCTCATTTTGACCGTTAATGTATTTTATTTTATTTTTTTAGTTTTTTTTACTTAATGATTAAAGAAATCACTATTAGTGAATTTATGTATTTTTTTTAAAAGTTTAAAGATATTTTAAAAATGTTTGCAAGAAAAAAAATAAAATAAGAAATTGTACTATCGGTACGTGAAATAGTAAACGTTGATTGGCCATGTAGCACTATCCTAACATTATAACACAAAAGCCTACAACTTAAGAAAATCATTCCAAAGAATTATAAAGATCATGATCAGGATCTATAGTTAGCACTTGTAGATGCTGCAAAAGGCAATATTGAAATTTCTAGTAATTCATTCTTCAACATTGTCAACTTGTCTAATATTGTGACTCAATAACTTGATGCGAACATTGAAATTATATTCTTCAAGAGAGATAAATTGTTAAATTCACCGAAGCATAGAAGAATGATATTGAACTTCACTGTTGATGAATCGATGATGTTTGAATGATCAAGAATTAGTCATAAATTACGATGTGGTTATACAAGTAGGGGATCATGCACGTTATGACACTTTATTAGCTTGATTGTTATGTTTTCCTTTGTGATTGATACCCTTGAGATTGTTGTAGATATTGGTGGTTCAAGTTCAAAGTAAAAGGCCAAAGCACATGACCTAGCTGTATTCATTGCAATCTTTGATTTTGCTTTCAATTTACACTTAGTGAAAAGTATATAGTTAGTTTAAAATGAATTACTAGACTACAAGCATTAGATAGGAAATCCGAGAGATCAGAGATGAAGGATGAGGATCTTTGTTGAATGGGTAGCTAACATAATGGAAGATACATTTGTAGCTAGCACAAGGACATTCAGTACGGTGGAATGCTTTGCAATACACAACTTCAAGAACTTGACAATCATTATCTAATTGACTTATTTATGTTATATGATCTACAACTTCAAGAACTTGACAATCATTTTATAGAAGTAAATACAGATTTTCTTCTTTAAGCTAGCGACATATATTCTTAGATTCAAAGGCTTTATTTTTGGATGGATGGTTTGACAATTAGGCCTATGCAGAAAACTATTTGACCCGATCCGTCCGCGAGATCCAACCCAACCCAAAAAGGCGGTTTGAAATAACTTGCGGGTCGAACACGCTAAAACCAACTACTCTCAAACCCTAGCTACCATCCCTCCCCATTTCTCTTTGTCGTCAAAACCACCTGCAGTAGATTGAAGAAGAAAAGCAGAGCATGCTTGCATCAATTGTGAGGAGCTCTAAATGAGTAATCAATTGATGACGACGAAAGCCCCATTGCCTTGGCCATCTAGTACTATTTCCACCATCATATGATTCCATCCATCCAGAACTCTCCATCTGTACTGAACCAAAGAGTGTAGCAACTAAACTAGTTGTGGAGGCTGTTGTGGGAGAGACAGTACTAGTAATGGAATCGTGACTAAACCCAACCAGCCCACGAGGGAAACCCTCAGTACCAACCATGATGGCCTCATACTGGAGTTGTGTCGGTGCCATATTCTTCTGGAGAAAGAATGACTCACAGTTGGTTGTGTAACGGCGGGAAAACGAGTTCTTTCGGCCATGAAATGCCGGAAATCAAGCAGGCCATGATACTCATTATCCATTTCTAATTTTCTCTGGGTTTGAGAGAGAGAGAGAGAGAGAGTTCTCTGTCCTGCCCTGTCCAGTCTAGTCCTACATTGCACAAAGGCCAGCTTCTCTGAATGAGTAATCAACGACAAAAGCCCCATTGCTCGTGCCAAAACAATCCGACATCAAGTGTTGCAGTTCAGGATTCTCTTTCTCCACGGCTAAATCGACACCCACATCTCAATCTCGCTTTCTTGAGAATAAAAGTTGTTATTTCCTTCACTCATCAAACTCGAGTCGGGTCATGTCGGTTTAGTTTGCCTGGGCGCCGGGTTCAGTCGGGCCTAAACACAAACTGGTTTGGTCGGGTTGCAGGCCTACAGACAATGAGTTTCCTAGCTCAATGGGAAAGACTAAAATTTTAGATTTCCTCTACCCTGTTATATTTGTGTTCTTAATTTTTTTAATAAGTCATGTGAAAGCATATGAAATAGGCAAAATGAGTGGTATAAATTAGAGGTAGAGTAGCATTTCTCTTATATTTATTAAAATGGCTATTTCTATAATGAGTACTGTAAAAAATTGGTTGCGTAATCAAATGGAGGATGGTTAGATGAACGAATATTGTTTGGTTACATATATTGAAGTAGATGTTTTTATTGCATTAATGATGAGGAAATCATGCAACATTTTCAGAATATATATGAAAACTAGATCATATATAATTATTATAATTAGTTTTTGTATGAAAGGAAGAAATTTTCTATAAAGATATAATATAGCATTATAAATTTTTTTCTTAGTTATTTTAATTAACTTTTGAACCCACTAAAAGAAAATTCTGAGTACTATAGCTCCCCCATTGCCAAGGCATTAGCTCCACTGTGATGCCTTCAAACTCTGAGATGGCGGCTAAGGTACTACTGTCACCGATGGTCTGATCCATATAGCTTACTCTTTTCCATACATTTCTATCATTTAAATCTAATAATTATAGTCTTTTAAAGCAAATATTAAAACAATACTTGTTTATAATCATCCGCCATTGATGAATATCATTTGCATTCATGAGGACAAATAAATCCAAGTAAATTTGGGATGAGAATATTTTGAAGTACTGTAACTCCCCCTACTCATCAGTTTTCTTTAACTACTGATCATCTAATGAAATGATAAAGAATGATTAATTGAACAATTCGTACGTTACGTACACACTGAGTCCTAATGATCTTATAATATCTTTCTCGACCCACGGATACAGAGAATTAGTTAAAAGAAGAAAAAAAAAAATCGAAATCTTTAATGCATGGATATACATTATGGAAGTGTAATAATTGAAGAGGATCAGGAAAAGTCGGCTGGGAGATGATCATTTTTGAAGATTCCAAGTTTTTGGTGCCTCAAAAGATTAACCTGATCTGTGTGTCTACTCACGCTTGCAGTAATATATATTTCCTAGTAATTATGTCCTTTAACAAAGAATAAACGTGGCAGGCATGCAGGCTCTTGAAGTCCTCTTAGAATACTTACATATATGGTGGTTTAATCCAGTGGAAAAGATAAATTAACATGATATAAACAAAAGTGGTGAGTTGATTCTTGTTTAGCAGAAATCCAAATTGAAACTAATTCTCTTGATATTCTTTCTGAGGAAAAAAAAAAAAAGGCAAAAGATTACAAAGAAAGGTTATAATTTGATGGTCATCCATGCGTGTATGGATCATTTATTTCCCACTTTGTAACTCACGTACATATGCACCAGACGGTCACTCATTCATGCATGGCCGGCGCACGTTCCCCAATTTAATCTTGGTTTTCGGTTCGTAATTGGCCATTAATACCGTCGCAATATATATGCTACTGGCGGCCTCCATTCATATATATTTGCGTACTCATGCCATTACTCTCACACCTGAAAACAAGAAAATCAATGCCCTCCCTCCTCGCCTCCACATATATCATCTTCTTCGTTATCTTTCTCTAGATAATGGGTAGTCAGACTCTGAATGGTCTGTGGCCTAAGCATGAAATCGGTTACAGAGATGACGACCCATACCTCTTTCCTAGCCAAATGGCTTCATTAGACTTGAGGTAACAACTGGGTTCGGTGTAGTAATATTATTATTTGTTTTCTTCTTCTACTTCTGTAGTTCTTTCCTTTTTTTATTCAAATTGAAATCAAATTTCAGGAATTTTTGTACTGCTTTATAATTACTTCCCTTCTTTATTTGAGTATATTTTATTGTAGCTGGTATTCTCCCATGGATTGGCAATATGAATTGCCGATACAAGAGAGCTTTATGGATGCCATTCCTTTGATGGAGAGCTTCCCTACGGAAAATCTGTTTGCATCCTTGGACCTTGAACCAGCCATAAGCGTAATGCAAGGTGATCATCAAAACAATAAACAAATGTCAATATATGCTGCATCCCTTGCTTATTCATTCGAGTTTTGAACTTGAATGGTTTCAGTCTTTTATTAATGCAGACGATGTTTCCTGCGGTTATGGGAGTTGGCATGGAGTTTGGAATGAGACAGGTCCTAAGCTTGACCCGGAGAACCTGCAGGCTAATTTACTGTTGCGTAACAATGATAAAAAAGGCAATAACGGACCGAGGGAAGATCAGGGGAAGATGAAGAGGTACAGGGAAGAGAGATCCAGCAGTTCAAGACTTCTATCCAGGAAAACCATTTCTCAGTACTTTTACATGCCCATAACGCAGGCAGCGAAAGAGCTTAACGTGGGTTTGACACTTTTGAAGAAAAGGTGTCGAGAGTTGGGTATTCGTAGGTGGCCCCATCGGAAGCTGATGAGCCTCCAAACCCTAATCAACAATGTACAGGTTTCATTTCTTTCTCTCTCTCTCTGTAATCAAAGCAACGAATCTGCTCCGTTGATAAAACCTGTATATATGTATATAAGAATTTTCTGAGCGTTTGAGATCGATATATATGCAGGTGTTGGGTAAAGAGGAAGGAGAAGAGAGTGAAGCAAAGTTGAGGGAAGCAATAGAGATATTAGAGAGGGAGAAGAAGTTGTTGGAGGAAATTCCAGATATGCAACTTGAGAACAATACGAAGCGGCTTAGGCAAGCTTGTTTTAAAGCTAACTATAAGAAGAGAAAGCTCGGGGGGATGATGATGGATTCTCAATCTTCTTCTTCCAGCAGCAATCGTGGAAGTGCGGATGGTTATAACATGGCTAATTATGAGAGAAGGAATGAAGAAGAAGAAGAAGAAGAAGAAGAAGAAGAAGAAGAAGTGGATGAGATATCGCTCTTTTTGGCCGACTTCTTTCCATGATAGTCATGCAATGTTCTAATTAATATATAACAAGGCTAATCTAAAACTTCTAAAGCAAGAAACTCATGAGAAACTTAAATCTAGTTTTGTTTTTATTTTTGCTCGTTGTGTGAATCTTTTGGACTGGTTATCAAAACTTTCTTATTTGTTAATAGGCGAATTAAAGTACGTACGTACTTCCGGAAGTTTATTGCACTAGCATGAAATGTTATACATTTGATGATGCTAAATATGCCGTACTACTTGGAGCACTTCCAATAAATTCTTCATCATATTTTTTAAAATAATCATCAAAATTCATTTTTTTTTTACATATTAATTTTTATAATATAACATAAATCAGTTTATCTATTTTTTTTTTCATATCATTTAAATATTATATTTTTTAATATTTTTTATTCATTTCAAATATTTTCTCTAACTACTAATTAATGATATCCTCATAATATCTTTTGGTATTTGGAATATCTCTCCATATACATTAATGTCATGTAATTATATTCTATTTTAAATTAATCTAAATTTATAAGCTAAATCAAAATATAAATTAATTTAAAAAATAAAAAGAAAAGATTATATAATAAAAATAATATTCTCAAAGTATATTATGATCAAAATTATATCCATTCTCAATAATTAAAAACGTTTACAACGATCCCATGAACAAGATCCTTCACATGTAGCGGGATCACTATATCAAATGTAAAGTGTATTTAAAATACAAGATCTAAAAGAGTTCTCTTTTGAGAGTATTTTTTTATATTTTAAAAAAAAAAATATTTTGCAAGTCATTGAGAGTGCTCTAGTTGGGCAACTCATGTATCTTCAAATCCATTATTTTTTTTTCTTTTAGTCATATGATTAATTTACGTCTTTCAAGTCGACATTTATATTATTAACCAAAAGAAAAATAAAACATATATAATATTAGCCATGCATTTTTCCGAACGAGTTGTCATTTTCTATCTTTCAAGTACTTTCACCCCATCATTAGGCCGGAGTTGCGTCTGAATCTTGCAATGGACAACCCTATTTGTGACAGCGCGCGTCTCGATGTATAGCCACTTCATCTCTCTCATGCATACGTATTCTTAGACATTATAGACAAATATAGGCAACATTGCAATCTCCACATGAGCGGTAGTAGGCGTGCGTGCGTGCATGGTTACATATTGGGCGTAAGGAAGAAGAAAAATTAAAGAATATTTACAGAAATATCATACATAGCGCTACGTACTGATCAATTATAAGTAACGACGTTCATGATTGCTTAAAAAAGGATTAAGTCATGTGCGTATTTAGTGGGAATACTAGTACCAGCTAGCGATGTAAACTGAAGAGGCCATTCCACGGATATATAGTTCGTATGTATATGAATTGATCATTAAACTTGACTCATGCACCTACAACAAGAAAGGTTTTTTGCAAGGAAAATATAATATTGTTGCAAAAAACACTACAAGAAAAGGCTTTTTGAAGTGATTTTAAGTTTGTCAAAAATAAAATTGTCGTAAAAAGCATTTGATTGTGACAATTTTTACACCGTCGCAATCTTTTTACATAAAATTTTGAAATCAGTTTTTTGCATCGATTTTTTTTCACTTTTTGTGACAATAATATTCGCCGTAAATACTAAATTGGTCTTTTGCAATGATTCTTTATTTTTTGCAATGAAAAAATTCGCCGGTATATTAAAAAACTTGTTACGACAGTTCGTTAATCGCTGCAATTGTGAAAGTGGTCTTTTGCAACGATTATTTAACTTGTAAAATCGTCGAAAAAATTATTTCCAGTGATTTCTTAATCGTTGCAAAAAAAAAAAAGAATAACGAAAATAATACTTATTTTCGGCAATTTAGATTTCACCGGTGAATTAAAACACGAGTTTGGAAAACACAGATGGAGAAATTAACTATTAAGTTTTTGCGGCAACTTTATTAGCTATTGTGGAGACTTTTTCCGCCGCAATAATTTTTTTTACTGTAGCAAAATTTATTTTTCATCGAATGCAAAAAGCGCCACAATAGGTAATTATTGCGGCGAAAATTGTCGCCGTAAAATATTTGCGGCCACTTAAAGTATTATTAGCGGCGATGTAAACTCGCTGCCAAAAGCTAATTAAATTAAAAGCCCCACTCGTTTTCCTTTTCATTTCCCTCCATCCAGTCTCCCCCCATCTAGTCTCCCCCCTCTCTCTCTCCAATCCCTCCAACGCAAACAACCCACGCCTTAGCACACAGCCCGTCACCAACATTCCCACCACCGCCACTGCCACCTCATGTCGAAGGCCACCCGCTCCTTCTCCCCCAGCCCCCACCGGATCTCTTGCCTCCCCGAATGTGGCATCACCCCTTTCTCTCTTGGATTTCTCTATATCGCCGCCGCTAAGGGCGC
Source organism: Juglans regia (assembly GCF_001411555.2). NCBI lineage: Eukaryota > Viridiplantae > Streptophyta > Magnoliopsida > Fagales > Juglandaceae > Juglans > Juglans regia. Next base: position 7,016,424 of record NC_049909.1, on the reverse strand, counting down.
CGTTCGCCACCACCCACACGTCGATGCCGTCGCCAGTTCTCCGTCGGAGCCCCCTTCTCCTCCACGCCTAGTCCAATTCTCAGTCCGAGGCCCTCCCTCTCTCCCTTGCTCTGTTTGCAGCCCACAGCCACCAGGTCTTGCTAGCGCCACCGTGCTCCTCCCGAGACACCACTCCACTCCACGCTAAGCAACCACCACGACCACCCCCTGATATTGCCTTATGTTTCACATTTATGGGTTCTTTTCATTCCTGTTATATTTGCTTGATTTCTTGTTTTAGTTCTGTTTGGAGATTGGGTTTTGTGTTTATATGTGTGATCGCTAGTTTTTTTATGGGTTTGTTTATATGTGTTTATACTTGAAACATTTGAGATTCTTTCCCCCTAAATGAGAACTTAAAACCATCAATACGTGATTTACAGATATAGTCTGCATATGATACTGGCCAAAATTGTCAAGGTGAATCTTTTAATGTTTCAAATGTGGGAGTAGATTATGTCAAGGTATAATGGTAATTGACCTTGAATGGTCTTCAAGCATTTATTAGTGCATACATATACATATACATATGGCCTTATAAATAAAAGTCTCTTACTAAATGAAAATATGTTAAGTTACTGAAGCAGTAGGTTTTGCGGCCAAGTTGGAATAACATACTTTGTAGCAAGTTTCATATCTGGAGTGATTTAATCTTTTGTTGGGAGAAAATTAGCCTGCTTTCACCTTTTGTTGATGCATTCTGGATCACCACCACCCTCTGAGCTTCCATGGAAATGATTTAATCTTTTTTTTAACACTCACTACTTAAGGAAAAAGATATTAGTAGTGATACTCCTGTGAAGGGTAAGGATTACAATCTTTATTTCTAATGTGGATGGTATGGCTAGCATATTGGGATGCTAGCCATACCCACTTTGCTCATGAATTTTAATCTAATGACTTGCATTGCATTTTTAAATGATTTTTTCCTATAAGCAAATTAGAGGTGGTAGAAGAATTGAGATATCTATATATGACATTGTTGTTGGTGAAGTTGTACCTCTTAACATTGGTAATCAGGTACATGTTTCTTTTTTGTTGTTCTTATTATATGTATATATATTTTCGTTGGAGCTTTGAAAATCGGGAACACTCTTTGGATGATTTTAGATGTTTCTTCTTTCACACCCTATTCCTTTGGGCTTCTGTTATTGTCCCCAACGGGGCTAGTTTTCATGATTCTCTTGTAGCTCCTAACTTGTAACTAGGTGTTCTCTTTGTGTACTTTCTGTGTACTTAGGCTTTGTCTATTTACTTTATTCTGTAAAACTTGTTTTTACCAATAAAAAATAATATATTACCATTGTTATTTAAAGTTGACTTGACCTTCTAAATCTTTCTGCAGGTCCCTGCCAATGGAATTTTAATTTCTGGTCATTCTCTCGCAGTTGATGAATCAAGTATGACTGGAGAGAGCGAGATTGTGAGCATTCCTACCCGTCTTGTCGTTTTAATTTGTCAATTAATATTTCTTTTTTCTTTTTGAAGAATGAACTTTTTTTCCAGGTTCACAAGGATTCCAGAATGAACTTTTTTTCCAGGTTCACAAGGATTCCAGAAATCTGTTTCTGATGTCTGGCTGCAAAATTGCAGATGGTAGTGGCACCATGCTGGTAATATAGGATTTTCTTAGCTTTTTTAGCAAGTATATCTTACATATATTCTAATATCTATTAGTACCATATAAAAGATAGTGGGATATGAAACATTGCTGCAATTCCTAGATTAAACAATTTTCGGGAAAAGGGAAGCTTGTTTTGAAAAAAAAAACATTACGTTGGAGTTTATTTTTATCCCCTGAAAGCATAAGCGTATAATTTTCATATATGGATCAGTTATTTTGATGTCTCTATATTTCATATATGATTGTTTTCACTTTTATAAAAAGAAGTTTTCACTTTTATAAAAAAAATGTTGTTCTTTTTAGGGGTTTACCTTTCTCTTGCTAGAGATGGAAACCACTTTTCTTTATGAATCTGAACATGTATTTGAAACCTTTTATATCTGGTCAGTCTCTCACATTGAGCCAACTTGCTTTGTGGTCTACCCATGTTCTATATGTTCCTTTTATTTGTTTATGTACTAGGTGACTAGTGTTGGGATGAATACTGAGTGGGGATTGCTCATGTCTAGCATTTCAGAAGATAATGGTGAAGAGACACCATTGCAAGTCTATTATCTTTTCGATGTTTTCTCTTGAAACTCATATTTTGCACATTATGTTTACTTTTAAATTATTTGTTTAAGGTACGCCTAAATGGGGTTGCAACTCTCATTGGTATAGTTGGACTTTCAGTAGCTGTCTCTGTCTTGGTTGTTCTTTTGGTAAATTAAACTTGGGACTGCTCTCTCTCTCTCTCTTTCTCTCTCTCTAATAGTGAATTATTGTGGATGACCTCATAAATTGAATATATGCAGATATTTTTACTGGCCATACCAAAAACTCAGTTGGAAATGCTTAGTTTATAGCAGGCAAAACAAAAGCTAGTGATGCCATAGATGCTGCCATTAAAATTGCTATTGTTGATGTATGTGTTTCTTTTGTATGTAGATATATATTTATTATTGTGTGGAGAATTTTATTTTCCTATTACCTTTGTTGAAATCTTGTAGGTCAACATAGTAGTAGTTGCGGTACCCGAAGGGCTTCCCTTGGTTGTTACCTTAACGTAAATTTGCCTGGCCTTATATATAATTTTGTTCAAATTCTTGCCTTTCTTAATCTCTCCTACATGTCAACCCATGTTCTTTCATTTTACTATTTTTCTTTCCGTAGTTCTTGTATTACCTTCAATTTATATATAGCTCAGATTGGTATTACCAACATCACCAATTTCGTCGTGGCTCAAGCAGTTGAGATATTCTAAGCCCACTTTCCCATTAACTTGCAGATGGTGCTGCTTCTAATTTCTTATTAGTGCAACCCATATTGATGTGCATAATGGAATGTATATACTTATATATCGGAGTTGGTAAATGATGAACGTTTTTGTAAAATAAAATAAAAATCTTCTTAAAGTTCCTTTAGGCTATTACTTGGGATATTAAATGGTCAAATATTCTAATTTTAAACCCATTTATTTTCTGGTAGGAGCGTAATTCTTATACATGTATTCCCACAGTCTTAACTGCTTATTTCTTGTTTATCATCTGAGACATTATTGATTGCGTGGTTGAAATTGTTTTAATTTTTCAATGTTCCCATATGTTACCACGGACTTATTATTTGTTTTACTATGATACAGCCTTGCCTATTCCATGAGAAAAATGATGGCAGACAAGGCCCTGGTATGTAATGTTCGGGATTTTCCATCCTTGTGCTTATGGGAGACCTTACTCACAGACGCTGAGGCACACACACATGCCTGTTGTGCGATTGGAAGTATGTTGTTCATAACCGAAGTTATGCTGCAGGTGCGAAGGCTCTCTGCATGTGAGACCATGGGCTCTTCCACAACTATTTGCAGTGATAATACCGGTACCTTAATGTTAAATCAGGTGAATTATTAATAAGTTGCTTGATCAATCTTTTCCTTTTTCAGGTTGGTGGTATGCTTGTTTTGGCTGATAGTTAATTGTAGATTTTGGGAGTGCACATAATGTTGCGTGGGCCTGGAATGCACAAAAAGCTCAACTAGATCCTTCTTTCCTTGCACCCAACTTTATTTTTTTTTGGGAGGGGGAGTTATCACTTTTCTTTTTCTTTTAGTTATGCATTTTTTTAATTGTGACATTTCCTTTTATTGATAGATGACTGTGGTTGAGACTTATGTTGGCATAGCTGTGAAACTTTTCTAAATAGGGTAGTTTATGCAAATTTTATGTTGAAGTTGCATATGCACTTCAAAAGAACTTTTCTGTGCATTTTTTGTGCATTTTTTTTTATTTTTTCTAAAACATCTTTTCTGGCAAGTAAAATTCACTGGAAATAATTTTTTTATCAGAAACATATTTGTGGCAACATTAAATCACCGCAAACAATATTTTGCAGCGAAAATTAACCGCTGGAAAAACTTAATGACGACAATAATTTAAAATCGTTAGAAAAAATAATGAGTTATTTGCGGCGATTTATTAACTTTTTGTGACGATACATATCACTGGAATTAACCTTTCTCAACGATTTTAATTGTAAACGAGAAGACCATTTTTGTCGATTTTTTGAACATTTATGACAGACTAAAATCGCTAGAAATAGTAATTTTTTGTGACGATTTTTTCCTGTCGCTGAAATTGATCAAAAATGGGTTTAGGATTTTGGCGAACCTGCAACAATTTATAAATCACCGAAAATGATCAAATGCAGCGATTATTATGGGTATTTGCGACGATTTTGAGCGCTGAAAAAAACCTAATTTCTTGTAGTGAAGCTTTTTTTTGTTGCAACTGACTATTGCCAATGAACAAGCTTCTTTTTTTTTTCTTTTTTTTTTTTAACTTTTTTACAAATAAGGACTTTTAACAATGAGAATTTATAATGAATGTGATGCGTTGCAGATATATTGCAAACAAAGTTCCAACGAATGTAAACTACTGCTACTGTACAATATTTATTGTGGAGGATAAAGCAACAATAGTTAAGTAACAAGTTATATGTTGGAAATAGGCATGACTATACTCACTTTGGCATGTTGAATTAGTTCTTCGATCCTCCTCTTCCATAACAAACTTCCAGCTAGCATGCATCATGTTTGCATGGTACTTCACAATCTCTTCTTCCGGAACAAACCTCCAACTAGCAGGCATCATATTTTCTTGGTACTTCACAATCTCTGTCACTTTTCGGTTATAAATCTTTGCATTATCACATGAGGGTGAGGTATGCCACTCAAGAATCACTAGCAGAATGGGCCCCATAGAACGAAACTTCGTAAACATCCCCCCACTCACTACCCCACGACGATTTTGCTTCCTTGTTGGTTGCACTATATATAAGAACACAATACAAACAAGTTTTTTTTAGAACAATTATATGAATATCTACATCCAGATTATCAGTAATATGTACATCATGCTCCATTTATTCACATATTCAAAGAATGTCGAATTGAATGTGCTTAACGGGCTAACCAGGGCAGTTCGTGGTGGCAGCTTTCACCATAGGAGCATCATTTAAGTTATTCTAAAAAAAATAGGTGGTTGATCTATTGAGTCATGATTTGATGTTGCAAATGCCGACTCGTCGCTTGCGGTGCCTAGCCTCGCTCCATGTGGCCTCCTATTGTGCCGCATGGCATAAGGTCTCCTCTGTGGCTTTCTTCGTACACTAAGCTGCCCTCGATAGAACGTAGTTCTTCCCCCACGGGCATTGTCACCCATCATACTATCTATATGCTTAACTATACATAGTATTTGTTGAGAAACTGTCCTATAATAGCAACCACATTAAGCTATACCACCCTTTATATGGTAATTTATATGACGTGTGAATCATTATTAATTTAAGTATAATTAAATACATGTCCTTTATATGTTAAGCAACTCGACTCCATATCATCTCATCCCAACACAAGAATTATGTTTAGTGCCATACTTCCAACGCATGAACAATTTATGTGTAGCAAAAACCATGATAAATCACCCCTTGATACCAACATATATCTTCCACTTCACTACCATGTTCTTCATAAGCCTATGTATAAATTTTCAAATATAAACCAACACAGACTATCCGTAGTTTACATCCTATATACATGCGAACGTTTACATCTATTGTACCACGAGCTTCATGCAATTAAGGCCTCTTTTGTTTTCACAGATGAGAAGAGTCAAGATTAAAGTTAAAATTTAAATAAAATATTATTAGAATATCTTTTTTTAATATCTTTTTTTCGAGATTGGAAAATTTGAATAGTTTATTTTATTTTTTGTGGGAATTTGGGGAAGTCGTAATAATTAGATGAAATGAGTTGAAAGGAGTTGTGAAAACAAACGAGGCCTAAAGCTTCAAATAGCCTGAAGATGAGGAAGGAAGACTAAAAAGCTCGTACCTTTACTCGATATGGAGACGGTTGGTTAATTTTGAAACCCTCCCTCATCGCTGGGATGCCAAAAGCCTATCACAATCTTACATTGAAACAAAAGCCCCAAACCACAAGCTCAATAAATGATGGCTAGAGCAGTATGGGTTGAATCCCAAACCAAAAATGGGCACCGAAGGCTGAAACAAAAGCCCCTTCCACAATACCTCAAAACCCCCAACCCACAATGACCCCCAAACTTGGATATAGAGGCACTGAAGATGAAAATCAACTAGGACATGGAATAGGAAGACTCGAAACTGTTCAATTCTTCAAGGAATTCTTGTGAGGTATGTTCTTCACTAAAAATACGAATCAGAGAAGGGTTGACACTAGAAATCGCCTTTGTCTGAGAGTGGAAAACAATGGAACCCCAAGATGAGGCATGGAAAGAAACTTGAATAGAACGAGTAGTGTGAGCTAGATATATATGTTTAAGTGGTACTTTCAATATATCCTGGATGGGCGTGCTTCATTTCTCCTGCGTGAACCAGATTGCGTAAATTACAACATTTGGGCTACCTTTATTATTAACCCTTACTATAAATGGCTGGCTCATTTTATAAAAAAATGTATTTTAAATTTTTCATCATGAATAATTGCGCCTAGATATTAGCTACCTATACAATTAGTAATACTTAATTATAATAAAATACTTGAACGTGAAAGTTTTCCTAAAAACGCAAAAATATGTTATTTTTGGACCAAGTTAATTACATGTGAAGTAATCGATGTTGTCACTCAAGCAGAACATCTGTTCCATCTTTCGTCCGGACTACTGTGCATGTTATTTACCTACCATGCCTCACAGAGTCTATCAAATGGATGGGTTGAACAGTTCATCGTTCGATCATCTCTTAAATCAATTATTTTACATAGGTGTATCAGAACTGGTCGAATGGAGCTTCCCAAACAATCTGGCATTCAATCAGCTTGCAAAATGTGAATTTACATTGTAATGTCAAAACGCCTCGAATGGATTGGGAAAATAGTTGATCGTTCAATCAGTAACAAACTCATGAAGTTTACATAAATAGCGTATCAAAGTAGCTCGAACGAAGTGGATGAACATGCAGTCATTCAAACACTGGAACTCAAGTTGCATCATGGCTACCGAACTGATGATGGAACAATTTTACGTCCAAACGGGATACTTTAACTACCACCAGTCCTTTGAATGGAATAGTAGGAAAATATATCAGTTCGAACAACCCTCAAGTAGCGACGTTTGAACGGTGTCTCTAAATTATATCTCCTCCGAACGACCCGCTCAATTTAAATACTCCCTACACGACGGCGTTTGAAGGCAATTCCTTTTGAAGCCCCTCTCTCCCTAGAGTGTGACCCAAGAACGTCGCACGAAATACATTTTCAAATAGAAAATGGTTCTCACCAAGCACAAAGGTAACGATTTATTTTCAAGATTATTCCAATGCTTTAATGAAAACCCTCCCTGGGTTGCATCAGAAACTTGTATCACAAGTGTGCTTTAGGATCAAACCCTAGATCTTATCAGTAGATGGAACTGAAAAATACATCCTCTAGTGTTAAATCTTTTCTATTTATTTTTTTCTCAAATAAGATAGGTTGTGTTGTGATATTTGTTGAAAATCATCATTGGTATTTGAGGAAGCCTTACATTTTCTCCAATATGTTTTGTTCTTCCTTTAAATCTTGCACACCAATTGTTTTAAAAAAACACTCACTCACCAGGACCACTCGATTTGTTTGTTGCTTTTCCCGTTTCTTCTCTTTTAATACAATATTGTTCATTCATGCTTACATTAAGTCTATCACATTCATCACTCAGTGTCATTATTTCACAACCATACTGCAATTATGTAACTCAATGTCTTTATGTCTATAAGTTCATATTGGATACTAATAGGATAGGCTCCATTGTGATGTTTGTTGAAAGAACCCTTGTACAGGTTAATTTGTATTTGAGGAAGCCTTTTGTTTTCTACAATATGCTTTGTTCTCCCTTTCTCAAATCTTGCACACCAACTGTTTGACAAAAACTCTCACTCAACATAAGGAATCGATTTGTTCGTTACTTTTCTTGTTTCTTGTCTTTTAATACAATATTGTTCATTCATGTTGACACTAAGTCTATCATATTCATCACTTGTGTCATTATTTCACAACCATACTACAATTATGTAACTCAGTCTCTTTATATCTATAAGTTCATAGTAGACACTAACATAGATTCCTACTTTTCCATCCAACTTAAAGTTGGTGATATTTGTAATGGGCTCAATTTGCTTACGCCATTATAGTTCGGACCATTAGATGAATTATCTAGCATATCTTGTCATGATCACATGTTTTTTAGGATTTTTCCTTCTGATCTCACAAAATTAATAGATTATCCCATAAATGTTTGTATGCAGTGATGGCTGGAGCAATTGGTAAACACTACAAGATGCCTGCTAGCAAGTTGAAGAAGCAGAAAACTCAGGCTAGGCCCTCTTCGACCACAGGCGGTGATGTTGGTACCAAGTCCAAGAACCAAGGGAGTGAGAAGACGTAGTATGACAGGTTCCAAAACCGGCCCATACTAGGTGAACGAGCTATTAAGCTATCTGATCTAACAGATGAGGCTTTTTGCTTCATACCACAAATATTTCATTCCCAACATTGGGAGTACTTGACTTCTGAACCAAAATTGATCTGTGTTGAACTCGTCCATGAGTTCTATGCAAATTTTACATCAATGATTGAGGATCCCCTAACATTTGTTACATTTGTTAGAGGCATTCAAGTTGAGGTAACACTTGAACTTATCTCCTATGTTATTGGCATTCCTATAATAGATAATCCTATGTACGCCTATCCTAAGGAAGATGCTCCCTCGAAACAACTTGTGTCAACAAAGTTTGTCCATGTAGATAAGTCTCGTTATTGGTGTGAGCAGGATTGTTCATTCAGTTTTGCTGATATGTCAAATCTAGTGTGTTTACTTGCACAGATACTTTTTCAAAACATTTATCCTATCAACCACCGATCTAACACTAACATTCAAAGAGCCATGTTCCTCTATGCATTGCTCAATGGTGACAATATTTGTTTTCCATCTTTCAACATCATGGAGGGGGTCTTTCATGAGAGAACATCTAGCTTGTCTTATGGGGTATTGATTACTCGACTTTTGTGTCATCCATTTGTGAGTATTCATACTTCTGAACCCAGCCAAAAACCTCAATTGTCTTTCTCTAAACTTATTATTCAGAAGTCTGTGGCCTAAATATTAGCAAGACCATACCAAGTGGGTCAAGCAACCCAACCTCTGCAGGCAAGGGATCATGTGAGACCTCATTCCTGAGGACAAACGACTCAGAAATACTGCACCAATTGTCTTCCATACAAGACCAACTATTTCAACTTTTGTCTATGATGACTGAGTTATGGAAAGGTCAGACATTTATCACAACTCGTCATATCGTACTTCAAGACCAACTTCAATGTGATCATGACCTTCCAGTACAAATACATCAGGATGTACAGGCAATTCTACAGCATAGGACCCATGATGATAATAGTGATGCCGATAGAGAATGATTTATTTATTTTGAGTTTGGTTTGTATATGATTGGCCAAATATTGAGAAGGTCAATTTTATGTAAGAAGTTACATTATTAGTGTGGGGATCCCAATCAATACAATGCAGGAGTTTGAACTATTTGTAACATTGTTCTCTAAATTGAATTTTATATAGCTCAAATGTTGTGTCGTCATCAAATTGTATGTCATTCATTCAATACACTGGGTAACATATGCGAAGAAAATAAATACGCATACAATGTATAAAAAATGTATGATCATTTACCTACCTATAATTCACATACAGTCTCCCTTTCAAGCCTTGCCTCAATACAGTCTCCCTTTCAGAGTCATCCTCAGTGAGGAAGTCCTCTTCCTCATCCTCTCATCTCCTTCTGGAATGGCAGATGCATGAACTACTGCATGTTGTACAGTTTCTCTACATAATGGTACATAGTTAGGCCCTATGGAAGTAGGGGTTGGACACATAGATGAAGACTCCATTTCTTGATACGCCTTAGCTTGTTCTGCATCTTCGATGTCAGGTGTTTGTTTAGGAAAAACATAATACACATTTTTGCCGACAATTGTTTGCACTACGTTCTAATCACCTCCCAATCTAGCATCATCGAGATAGAAGACTTGTTACGCTTGGGTCTCCTGATACCATGTACGAGATACATTGATACTTGTATAATGTGGATCAAGACATAGTCCCTATGATCACTGTCCCACCAATCACATTTGAATAGATATACATGATGCCAACCTATGTAGCAGCATCTTTTGAAGTGACGTAAAAGTAACGAGAAAATAGCGGGTGCAACGTCGTGAAAATCTTTTTTGATTTCAACGCTAGGGTTAGCCAATGACGGCGCCTTCACCCCCACCGGTGTCCTTTACGCCATCAGGGGGTTCTGATGAGGGAGATCATGGTAAGAAATCTTTTGCACAAGCCGTGATGAGAAAGCCTACAGTATCCTTCAAGCTTTCTATGCGATATCCGGTAGACGTGAATGGTGAACCAGGTTTTGTTTTTATGGAGTCTGAGATGACAAAAGCAACGGATGATTTCCGCTTTGCACTGGTGTTAAAGTTTTCACGTTACAGGCCATCCATTGATAAGATTCGGTTGAACGTGATTAAGTCATGGGGTTTATTGGAGGCCCCGCTTATCAACTTTATGGATGAATTTCATGTGCTAATACAACTGTAATCCGAACATGATTTCGTGCATGCTTGGGCAAGAGAGGGTCGGGTGATTGATGGGTGTGTGTTCAGGTTATTCAGATGGACAAAGGAGTTTGATCTTCATGTGGAATCATCTCTGGCGGCCCAATGGATATTCCTTCCAGGTTTGCCTCTTCATATGTACAGAGTCGATTGCCTACAGATCTTAGACACGAGATTTGGCCGTTACTTGGGTACAGACAATGCAACACTGAATAAAACAAGGGCTACGGGGGCACGTTTGTGTGTAGAAGTGGATCTAAAGGAGGAACAGATCAAAGGATTTCCGATTGTCATATCAGCAAACTGAACAATTTGGCAGGAAGCAGTGTATGAAAAAATTGGTTTTTACTGCACTAAGTGTTGTAGACAAGGGCATACGAAAGTGGTTTGCCATATGGGGGAGACGCAGCGCAAGATAGGAGGGGGGACAAATAACCGTGTGCAGAATAAGAACCATCGATGAGGGAAAGGAAAAACTAGTGAAAAAGAAGAAACCAGTGAGCAGGAGGGTGAGAAGGAGAAAGTTGCCTTGGAAGCGGATGGGATTTTGGATGGGATTGAGAAGGAGGGTGAGAAGGAACACATGACGGACCAAGCTATGTCTTTGGTTGAGGTTGAAGTTGTTGATGGGGTTGCGCAAGAGGAGGATAAAAAGCATGTGACCGAACAACAGATGGACTTGGGTGCGGTTGGGGCTGTGGAGATGCAGGGCAAGGATTCTGCTATGAAGGAATACTACGTTGAAGAGTATCCTGATGATCCAGAAATATTACACTCGGTTATTATGCATGGAAGAGAAGGAGGAAATCATGAAGTGCAGGTTGACATTGGAAGTCCTACTGTTGAGTTGTTGGGTATGGGTGAGGGCTCGAGTAGAGCTTTTCTTGAGGAGGGTCATACAGATTTGGTCTCCAAAATACTTGAGTTGGAATGCAGAACCCAAAGGCCAGTGGACAATGTTATTATTGTGGAGAAGGAACAAACAGTTTCAATTTTAGATCCTGAGGATGATGGTGTTCCTGGTGCTCTGGTTCGACAAAAGTTGTATAATTATGATCCGGAGTGTAGTTAGCCCAGACGTATGATGGAAGCAAAAAAAACGGCAGTGAGACAATCACAACGGGTTTTATCCTGACCCTCTAAACTTAATTTATGATTGATAAAATTTTGGTGTGGAATTTGCACGGGTTGGGTAGTTCCAAGAATCGTTTAAAAAGTTTAGTGAGAAAGTATGGTGTATCTATTGTTGGGATTCTAGCCTTTTGCTGAGGTAGACCAAATGAGTCGCTTGGCGTGTATGATGGGGTTACCGAATTTTTGCTCTAATGCAGAAGTTGATGGTAAAATATGGATTTTCTAGAGTGATGATTGTGAGTGGGAAATGCCGTCTATGACTAATCAACTACTTTCTGGGTGGTTTCGTTTGGGTGAAGAGAAGATACTCGTATCTTTTATCTATGTGAAATGTCACAGCGTGGACCGTAGAATGCTTTGGCAGTCTTTACAGGAGGTTGATGCCAATGGGTTCCCTTGGATGGTGGTAGGGGATTTCAATATTATTCGAGAAGATAGTGAAAGAGTGGGGGGGCATCTAAGGCCACTATCTTCTATGGCGGATTTTAATAATTGTATTGATCAGTGTGGTTTAGCGGACCTTCAGGTTGTGGGACGCAGACTGTTGTGGTGCAATGACCATGAGGGACAGACTCGAAGTTGGGCTAGGCTGGATAGAGTACTGATTAACACCCAATTTGCAAATAAGTTTCATTTACCGTACTTTGAATATCTTCATCGGAAAACATCGGATCATTGTCCTATGATCATTCATACCAAAAGACCAATGGTTAGCTATGGCCCGCATCCTTTTCGCTTTCAAAATATGTGGGTATCTCATGCTGATTTTTTGCGATGTGTGGAAGACATATGGAAGAAACCTACTACAGCTATGGGTCTTGTAAGGTTGGTGGAAAAGTTGAAAAAAACAAAGCTTGTGCTAAGAGCTTGGAATAAACAAGTATTTGGGCATGTGGGGCAGAACATTAAAGAATTAGAAGAATGGTTGGAGGTCTTAGAGAGTCGGTTACAAGGTGGATATGACAATGAGGTTGAATGTGATTTTTTGGTGACTAAACTTGAACTGGATACATGGGAACAATGTGAAGAATCTAGACTCTCTCAATTGGCAAAAAAGAGGTGGCTTTTAGAGGGTGACCAGAATGGAAAATTCTTCCATGCAGTTGTCAATCGACGGAGGAAAAATAAAGTCATTCAGAGCATGCAGCTAGAGAACGGAGCAGGTCCATCAAGAAGCTTTAATTTATTTTCAGAACTATCTTTCCAATGATTCTACCATTGAACAGGTGGATCTTGCACCTCTTATACAGTGCTCCATCTTTGAGGAAAACAATTTAGATCTTTCTAAAGCCCCGTCTGAAACTGAGATTTTATCTGCGTTGAAATCAATACCGAAAGAGAGCTCGCCTGGACCGGATGGCTTTGGCTCCTGTTTCTATTTAAGTTGCTGGGATTTGATCAAAGACGATGTTGTCGAGGCAGCTAAGGAGTTTTTTTCAGGTTCTTCTTTACCTAGATTTTACACGGCATCTTATCTGGTTTTGATTCCGAAGGTAGAGGATCCCAAAAGTTTTGACAAGTTTCGTCCTATCAGCCTTTGTTCAGTTGTGTATAAGATTTTTTCAAAGGTGTTAGTGCAAAGGATGGCGCCTTATTTAGCTCCTTTGATATCTCATGAACAAGGAGCATTTAATCCAGGCTGTAGTATCTTTGAAACATCACTTTGGCTCAGGAATTGGTTCACTCTCTAAATAAGAAAACAAAGGGTGGTAACGTTATGGTGAAGATTGATATGGCCAAAGCTTATGATCGCGTAAATTGGCAATTTTTGTTAAATGTGTTAACCTCTTTTGGCTTTTCTCATCAGGTTTGTAATCTTGTAAGGGAGTGTGTTCAAACCCCTTGGTTCTCCATTATGATGAATGAGACTTGCAAGGGTTTCTTTCAACCGACTCGGGGTTTAAGACAAGGTGATCCGCTTTCTCCATATTTATTTATTATGATGGAGGAGGTGTTGTCAAGATCACTTCGCAAGAATTTTGAAGAGGGTCGAATTGGTTGTTTTTCGTATCCTATGGGTGCGCCTCTTGTCACACATTTACTGTATGCAGATGATCTATTAGTTTTTGTGAATGGTGGCAAGAGATCGGTAAGTAGGCTTATAAAAACCTTGGAGGTTTATGAAAATTGGTCTGGGCAATTAATTAGTAAGGAAAAATCGGCTTTCTTTTTCTCCAAGACCATTAATTCTGCGCGGCGTCGTAATCTTGTGAGATCAACAGGTTTTGTGGAAGGAAAGTTCCCGGTCACATACTTGGGGGTCCCTCTAGTTGAAGGATGTCTTACCTCAAGAGATTTGGAACCACTTATTGGGAAGATTCGGAGGAAATTAGCTGGCTGGAAATTACATTTACTTTCTCAAGGTGGTAGGCTTACGCTCACGAAACATGTGTTATCATGTATGGCTACACACTTGTTGGCAGTTCTAAATGTGCCTCTGAAGGTTTTCAAAAAACTAAACTCTTTGATCTCTACGTTTTTTTGGGGAGAATTGAATGGGAAGCCGAGGATGAAATGGTGCGCTTGGGATCGAATATGCAAACCTTACAAGGATGGGGGACTTGGATGAGAAACTTCCATGATGTGTAGAAGTCCCTTTACATGAAATTTGCATGGAGATTGTTAACTGTTGATAATCTATGGACCAAGATTTTTCAAGTGAAATATGTAAAACACGAACATATTTCTCTTGCTGAGGCTAGAGGTAATTCCTCCCGATTCTGGAAGTCCATTATGAAGATTTTTCTTGAGGTCACAGAGAATGTCATAGTGAAGGTGAGAGAGGGCAACTCTTCTTTCTGGTATGATCGTTGGCTTGCAAGTGGGTTGTTGTGTGATAGTAGGGACACTGGGCAGACTGAGATTTAAATAAAAGAGGCATGGGTTGATGGAACCTGGGATGAGAATCGGCTTCTGGATCTAGTTGGTTTAGAAAAAACAGAGGAGATTATGCGTGGCATTGTGGCTGGAAAGATGGGAAATGATATTACCGTATGGAAATATGCTGATAAGGGGGAGTTTACATCAGCCTCAGCGTGGGAGCTAATTCGTGTCAGAGGAACAGACCAGCTGGGCATGGACTGGATTTGGAATCACCTTCTTCTGAAGAAAATTTCTGTGTGCATGTGGAAAGCCAGGTTTAATGGGCTAGCGTTGGACTCTCAGGTACAATCTCTTGGAATACCTTTGGCCTCTCGGTGTAACTGCTGCACTCAAGGCTACTCGGAAGATTTAAATCATGTGCTGTGCACTGGAGCATTGCTGCGGACGTATGGAAGACATCAGCCCTTGTGCTGGGACTTAACCATGTTCCGGGTTTGCCATGGTGGGCAACGGTGATGCAGTGGTTCAGTGCGTCTAAGAAGTCGAGTCACAGGGGCATTCTTCTCGAAATTATCCCATCTATTACTACTTGGCGTCTCTGGACGCGTAGATGCAAGGCTCGAATGGAAAATTCAGTTGAATCGGCGTCAGGTGTTTGGTTGGCAGTTAAAGTGTGGATACGGAAGATTTCATCTATTATGGTGAAACAATGGCCTATGTCTGCAAGAGATGAGGCTATCCTTCGTGCGCTTGAAATGCCATATGTGGATCGTGTAAGGCCTGGTCTGAAACTGATATATTGGAGGAAACCGGCTGACGAGTGGATTAAGTTGAATGTAGATGGTGTTGCCGGGGTAACCCGGGTACATGTGGTGGAGGAGGGATCGTTTGTGATGAGAGAGGTAGGTGCTTTCTCTTCTTATTTTGGTTGTGGTACTAATAATGAGGCTGAATTAAGGGCGTTAATAGCTGGTTTATCTTTATGTAAAGATTTGGGTTTTAATCAGATTATTATTGAAAGTGATTCCAAGTTGATTGTTAATTGGTTGAGTAGTCGAAAGTGTGCGGCGTGGTATCTTTGGGATTATTGGGATGATTTGTTGAAGTTGTTAAGAGACATGCATTTCATCATTAGTCATTAGTTTCGCGAAGGTAATACTGCGGCTGATTTCCTCACTCGTAGGGGTGAGGAAGGTTACAATAACACTTTTTTGGAGTTTATTGCTTTGCCACGTAAGTTGAAAGGTATGCTCAGGTTGGATAAAGCGGGATTGCCGCATGTTAGATTGTAAGTTTGTTTATGTGGTTATTTGGGTTTTGGGTTGGTCGGTTTGTGTTTTTGTTTTGATTTTGGATGTAAAAGGTTTTCCTCCGCCATAAGTGAGGCCATTTTTTAATAAAGTGCCAGAGGTGCTGCCCTCCTTTTTGAAAAAAAAAAAAAACCTATGTCGCACAATTGCAATATATTTGTGAGCACCGCATAGTAGTCCTTTATTACCTAACTACCACACCAGAACACTACCACACCAGAACACTGGGTGCGACTGGTTGCTTCACAGTCTCTGGTGTGGACCTTATATCATTGTTTATACAACCCAAATATGACACAACCCAAGGGTCAGGACCACACGCCAATGAGTACAATTCATAGGAGACATTGTTGGGAGCCAACATACATTTTTATACCTGTTCGAAAATAAGAGATGGAGTCAGTTCATATGTTAATAGACTGCATATAGCACGAAATCCATACAATCTTTGCAAGAAGCACGCATGAGGGTTTCTTATCAACATACACAATGTTTGAACCACTTGTCAACTTCGAGAGTGGATTCTGCAGTGATCTTCTCATAATGCTCACTACAACAGAAAAAATTATATCTAGCTACATGCCACTGTGATATAAATTCTATAAGAATTTAAAAGAGAGGAACACAGAATAAGAGAAAAATCTCACTTGATGTAGTCCCCAATATCCGTGCAATTATTGAGCACGTACCAATGGGCTTTTTGAAGAAGTTTAGCACATAAGCGGTATGACAATTCAGATCCTCATGGATGCCCACGTTGAGAGAAGATAAAAAATGTTGGCACCAAATTTTGTTGAACAACATCCATATTTCGTTCTTGTCGATTAAATTTGGTCTCAACATCATTGAGGTACTGGGAGTAAGGCTGTAAAATTTTCGGTCTGGATCTGCAAAACCGACCGGATAGAAAATTTATTTGGTCAGTTCCGGTCCTTTACTTGTGAGGAATTCGATTTTTGGTCTGGTCTAGGGTTGGGTGACATTTGGACCGAACCGAACCGAAACCGACCAAACTATATATATTTAAAATATTATATATAAATATTATTTTGTATAGTAATTATATAAGTTAAATATGTAATTTTAAACTATTCTATTATCATTGACCATATAAAATATTAAATAATATATGCTATTAATTAATAATATATCATAATCCACATTAAGAATTAACTTAATTTTAGTAATTTAAATAATTTTTTAATTAATTTGTCTAACAAAAAAATAAAGATTAATTAATTTATTTGCTGTTGGGCCCGACCTAAGGGACCGAATGGATCGACTAGACCAATAACTAAAGGTTTGGTCCATATGGATAGTCGGTCCGGCCCAGGGTGGGAAAATCCTGGGATCGAAGGAGTTCGGTCCAGTCCCAAAAACCCTCTATGGACCAACCTAACCAGATTGAATTCACCCCTAAATGGGACCAAAAAGGCAAGCACTTCACATGAATGTATGCCTCGGCAATAGATCCTTCAGGATGGGCTCTGTTTCTCACATAACGCTTAAAGCGTCCAATATATCTCTCGAATGGGTACATCCATCAATACTGAACTGGACCTAATACCAATGCCTCGCGCAGTATATGAGTTACTAGATGTACCATTATATCAATGAAAGCAGGTGGAAATATTCTTTCAAATCTACAAAGAATAACTGAGATGTCACATCAAACTGCTTCAAGATGTCCACATTTAAACTTTGTGTGCAAAGTTCCCAGAAAAATGTACTCAATTCTAGTTTTGCTAATCTTATATCTTCTCGCAAGAACTTGTTAATGACAACTAGCAATAACCTTTGTAAAAGGACATGTGAATCATGACTCTTAAATGTGATGCCCCTAGATTTCGCTTGGAACCAGACGAACATCTGAAACGTCAGGATATGCAACACAAGGTTACATGCCCTCGTTCATTATAGATAAAGATGTAATGTTCCAAACATGCATCTAGCAATATGCCACATTCGTAGCAGATACTTTTTTTTAGCAACACTATGCACCGACTAATAATATCCCAAATACTTAGAACAAGATCCATGCATACTGAGAGGATAAACATCCATGATTACAGTATGGGTCTCAGAAGACTGTAATATGAAAAGCATGGGAGATCGAGCTCCATAATTACATCACCAAAAATATAATTACTGGGCTAATTCGTTGAGCAACTTGCGTAACTCTACAAATGATGCCATAATACTGTCCAAAAATCTAACTGAGGAGGCAACAAGGTTCGTGTTGCGTCAGCGTTGCCTAATCAACCTCCACCAATCGGTTAGGCTCCGTTCCCTCTCCTTGACCTGACACATCTCCTACCATTCGAGGCAAGTGGTAGTTGGGACTATTATGGTGAGATTTGAATACAAATCTCAGCAAGTTAACAGAGAACTTCCACACAAGTTAATGATGCATGCATGATAGTAAATGCATGAATGTATAATCAAAGTTATAAGCAAGCATAAAATAACTTGACGTATAACATGGCATAAACTGACATGACTTGAACTGAAACATAAACCAAACTTGAAACTTGACATGACATGAACTTGATCTAAATAACATGAACTTGAACTGAAACATGGATAGAACGTGAACTTGAAACATGACTGAACATGAACTTGAAACATGACTGAACGTGAACTTGAAACATGGCATGAACGTGAATGTGAAGTACATGAACTTGAAATCTTGTTCAATAAGCATGATAAATAAAAGTGACTATATGGGTGCTACATTGCTCCCCTTGAGTCGTGTGTTCCTATCGATTACCGTTTCATAACACAAGTATCTGCAGCAGCTGTGAGTGCATTAGCATATGTGCCAGTTCACAGGTATCTGCACTTGCTATAGACACATATACTGTACATATCTCATGTCACGTGGCTAGTTCATTGGGTCTCATTTGCAACTTGTTGATTTTTACCTTGGGATTACGTATATCATGAAATTGAAATGTGGGTGGCACCATCGGCGTTAGTGCTTGCTATGCTCTGATGACCAGATAGTTAGGTCTCATTCGCAACTCGTTGATCTTACCTTGTCAATCAATGGAATTTCACACTAGTTTAGACACTCCAGCATGAACAAAAGAGTTCTATTAGGATATTACCTCATCCTAGCATTTAGGGTCGTGATAGATGTAAATAGACTTGATATGACTTCAAGACTGTTTCCAAGATACACAAACTGTACTTGAGACAAAACGTGACATGAAACGAAAGGACAGAAGCCTTGAGATAACGTAACATGACATGAACATGAAATGAAAGACATGACGTACTATGAGATAAAAAAATATTTTGTAACATGACGTAACATCTAACAGACAACATTTCATAACTTGGCATAACATGTAACAAAAAATATTTTGTAACATGGCATAACATATAACATACAATATTTCGTAACATGACAAAAAATGTACTAGAAAATATTACTTGACATAACATACATGTAACAGCTAACATTACGTAACATGATATACTTGTAACAGATAGCAATATGTGACAGAATAAATTGTGTAATAGATAATCATTAAGTGACATGACATAGTATGGCTTATATGATAAATTACATACATAAATTGTAATTCTCTTACCCATCACACTTACGCAGTAATCTGATTTAAGTTAAAAGCTAACTTATAGTGAACATCGCGTTACGAGGAGTAAGCACAAAACACGAGAAAATGTAAGTAGGGACTATAAAAGTTAAAAATTTTATCACTAATAATTAGAAACATGAAAAATGCTAACTTAGAACAAAGTTACCATTTTACCATCTACATGTGGGAAAATGACCATTTTATTATAACTTAAAGATTTCACATCCTAACTCCAAAAAATCAAAATTTACATTCTCATGTAAATTTTGTCCTAAACTTAAATATCAACTTAGTAAAAATTAAAACCAAACACAACTACGAAAAATATCATAGGGCTGAAACTTCCAAAGATGATATCTCTTGAAAATATACTTCTTGTAGACACAAAACTCTTTAATAAAAAGATCCAAACTTTTTAACTAAAATACAAACTCTTGAATTTTAAGGTTTGACCTATTTCAAAATGTTTCCAAGAACTCAAAAATTACAAAACCTTATTCTAACATGTTCATAACACATTCCTATGAAGTACTCGGCTCCAATACTTAGTCAAAAACAGAATTGTTTCTCAACTTTGCTTTGCTCAAACACTTGATCTGATACATACTATGATGAGATCTTCAAACCCAAACATCATATGGTTTACAAATGTGTCCTAAAGTAAATCCAAGCATTAAACTTCAAATCACATTGCTAAAAATAAACCAAAATATGGATCTAGCTGAAAATATCAAACTTTTGGCCTAATCGAGTATTCTTTTGCATAAAAATTCATATCACTGAAACCAACACCAAAAGTCTTCAAACTAACATCCTAAAATGTAGAGAAAAGGCTTAGTATCATCGTATAAAATTATCAACACCATTGGAGTAAGATTAAACAACAAAAGATCTAAACTTTCTTAAAACAAAAACTGTTTTTCTTCTTCCAGTTTCTAAGTTTCTAGATCTGAGAAACTTTCCATCAAAAGCTTTAATCATTCAAAGAATCTCCACAAACATTCATAGAAACATGTTTAAAATACACCATAAAACTTTCGGTTCAAGATTTATCCATTAGCTTGGTCAAAAAATCTAAAATACATCACACTATCCAGATTATTACCCAGATTGAGCATTGCATGGTTAGAATTACATTTTACCAATCAAATGACTCCAAAATCAAACAAAAAAGGGTACCCACAGAAACTAATGAAGGAATAATTATGAGAAAATACTTACAAGGGTTCTAAAAATCACACGCACAAAGGCTCAGAAAACTGCCCAAGAGAGCTTCTAAGAGTTCTCTCCAAGAACGGAAATGAAAAGGGGTGAAGTGAGTGAAAGGATGACTTGTACGCTTAATACACTTTTGAAACAGGAAGTATGAGTTTAAGTGACACCTTGATGGATGGTGATTAGGTCACAAAAAGGTGCAAATAGTGAGTGGTAATGGGCTGATGCTGCCATCGTGTAGAATGGAGGTGATGAGGTGGATTTTCCTCTCACATCAAGGGAGTATTTGGGGCTTCCTTGGGTAGAGTTTGGTTTGCCATAGGTGGGGGAAAAATTACTCAAGAAGGTTTGCCAATGTGGCTAAAATCCGTGGGCCTTAAACAAGGGGGCTTTATCAGGGGTTTAAAGAGGGTTTGGTTAGGGCTTGAGATGTTATCATGCCCAAATCATTTTTCTTGGCCCAATAAAATTTCCAACGTTTAAAGGGTTGGATAATGATGTCATAACAAGAATTAGAGGAATTAATAGCATGTGGAATTGATTTTATCATGTGATTAAACAAAATGCTATAAATCAAATCAAATAGGGTTTGGAGGCCAACTTTATGGTTTGGGGAAACCGTTTACGGTTTCAGTTTTTTGAACCAAGATTTTGGGGTTTCAATTGGATTCCAACCAATTAGGGTTTCACTAGGGTTGAAACCCTATTTGGTTTGGCACAATTTGGATAGTTCGATGGAGTAGGGCTTTGCTTAGGTGGCATGATCTCACACTTTGATTTCCTTCACAATCCATCTCATGGTTCCTCTTGTTGCCAAGTGTTCAATACTATTCACCAAGTATGGCTAAGATCTTGTCAAGTGTCCAAATAAAATTACTCTAACCTAATTTGGACATTCAACACTGTAATTTTGAAAATACTGCACTTGGTGCTACTATTGTGGTTACTATTCACTTCGGGAAAGTGAAAGATAAATTTTGTTTTGAAAAATCCTCAACATACACACAAAACTAACTGTGTAATTCGTTTATCGAAATTCAACCTCGAAGTGCCTCGAAATAAACAAAATGTGTTTTCGAACAAACATTTCATTCGAAAATTGAGTCAAATAACGCAGACCGTATCACTGACACTTATAACTATCTCAAATAAATAAAATCACATTTTTGGCACCATAGTGAGTGGTAACACTGACTATGCTGACAGACTAAAACCTATGCGATTGGTCAACTCGTGAAAACTGAAGAGATTTTCACTCGTGAAAACATAACACTAACTATAGAAATTCCACTATTAAATTTCTAGCGGGCTGTTACATTTTGTCTAGAAATCTTACAATCAAGATTGTTCAAGTATCTTGATATATTTGAGGCAAATCCATCTGGAGATTTCACGGATTTCAACCATTCACAAATACTCCTCTGGCCTTCCCCCACCATCGTGTATTTGGTAGACCTCATCAAAGAATGAGTACCATGCTCCTCCAGGTGCATGTCTTTCTTATGCCAAGCCTGTAATAGCCCACTAGAAATTCATTGGTGAAATTTTTGTTGACTTTAGGAATTTCGTGAAGAACCCATAAGTTTTTACGAATCGACCAATTGCTTAGGTTTTAGTCTGTCATCATAATCAGTGTTATTACTCACTATAGTGCTAGATTTATGAGTTTAATTATTTGAAATAGTTAGAAGTGTCAGAATGAGTTATGGTCTGCGCCATTAGACTTAGTGTATTATTTAGGATTTTATGGGGCAATAGCCTATTTTTATAATTTCGGACAAAATTTCTGTTGGAAATTGTGAAATTATTTTTAGGGGCACTTCGGGGTTGAATTTCGGTGAACGATTTTCACTATAGGTTAATATGAATATTTAGAATTTTTTAGTACTAAGTTTATTATGTATTTTTTTAGAGTGAATAGTAATCTTGATAAGCGCTCCCAGTACAGTATTTTCAAAATCATAGTGTGAACTGTCCAAATTAGGTTGGAGGAGTTTTATTTGGACACTTGGCAAGATCTTAGCCACACTTAGTGAATAGTATTAGACACTTGGCACCATGAGGAACCATTAGATGGATTTGTGAAGGAAGTCAAGATGTGAGATCATGCCATCTAAAAGCAAAGCTCTGTTTTATCTGATCAACTAAATTGTGCCGGACCAAAGAGAGTTTCAACCCTAGCAAAACCATAAATGGTTGGAATACAATTGAAACCCCAAAATCTTGATTGAAACCAAAACCCTAAATGGTTTTCCCAAACCCTGAAGTTGGCCTCCAAACCCTTTTTAATCCGATTTCTAGCTTTGTATTTAATCACTTGATTAAATCACTTTCACATGCTATTAATTAATCAAATCCTTATTATGACATCATTATCCAATCTTTTAACCTTGAAAATTTGATTGGGCCAAGAAAAATTTGTTTTGAGCTTGATAGCATCTCAAACCCTAACCAAACCCCCTTTAAACCCCAAATTGAAGCCCACTTGGTGGGGCCCACCAAGGCCCACGAAATTGGCCACCTTGGCAAAGCTTCTTGGAGAAGTTTCCTCCCCCACATGGCAGACCATCCACTGCCATTGGCTGCACCCAATAGTGCCTTGATGTGAAGGAGAAATCCACTCTATCAACCTCTATCTTTCACAGCTGCTGCAGGCAGTCTTTGCCCCTCACTATTCTCCACTTTATGTCACATAGCCACCTCCAATCAAGGGTCATTCCTGCCCACAACTTCCCCCTCAAGGAGTATATAGTCGTGCAAGGCACTTTTCATTCCATTTTATCACTTCTTTTCCCCCGTTCTTAGAGAGAAACCCAAAAGAGATCTCTCAGGCAGATTTCTGGGACATTTTGCGTGGCCATTTTAGACCCTTTGTAAGTATTTTACCAAGATAATTCCTTCACATAAGTTGTTCATATTTAAGTCTAGTTTCCGTGGATATATTATGAGTCTCATTCCATGATTATTTGATTGGTCAAAAGTATTTTTAACCATAGAAAGGTCATTCTGGGCGTGAAACTGGAGAGTATGTTATGTGTTGGAAGTTTTGACCAAGCTAATGGACATATCTTGGTCCAAAGATTTTATGGAGTGTTGTTAACATGTGTTTATGAATGTTCATTGAGATTTTGTTGGTCGAATAAAGCTTTTGATGATAGATTTTCTTAGAGTTAGAAACTTGAAAACTGGAAGTGGAAAAGGAGTTACTGTTTTGTGAAAGTTTGAATATTTCGTGGTTTAATCTTATTCCAAAGGCTTTGATATTTTTATATGATGATCCTAAGCCTCTTATATACATGTTAGGATGTTATTTCGAAGATACTTAGTATTAGTTTTAAAGATATGAGTTTCTATGCAAGAGGATTTCGGTTAGGCCTAAAATTTGATGTTTATGAGTTAGATCCATGTTTTATTAAATTTTAGCCATGTGATTTTAAGTTTGATGGTTAGATCTTCTTTAGGACACATTTTTAAACCATGTGATGTGTTAGTTTGAAGATCACATGTCTTTAAGTCACAGATCAAGAGATTGATCAAAGTTAGTTGGAAAAAACAGTTTCTATTTTGGACTAAGTTTAAAACCAAAAACTCCAAGTGTTGTTTTGTGATTTTTGGTGAGTTTTGTTTGATGATTTAAAACATGTTTGATCTTAGGATGATGTTATGAATATGTTAGAAGTAAGATTTGATTTTTTGGAATTCTTGGAGATGTTTTTATTTAGGGTCAAAACTTGTGATTTAAGGTTTACTTTTTGTTAAAAAGTTTGGGTCTTTTTATAAAAAGTTTGGTATTGATAATTAGCTTTTTCTTAATGGATATTTTTTAAGTGTATTTTTAAACTTAGAATAGGAAGATCTTTTTTACAAGATTTTGGTTTATTCATGAGTTTTGAAACTTGAAAGAATTGCAACCAAAATCAAGACAAATGGCCTATGTAGGTTTCGGCCATAGTGAGTTTTTCATAGTTGTGATTGGTTTTAAATTTTTCTGAGTTGACATTTGAGTTTGGTACAAAATTTATATGAGGAATGTAAATTTTGGTAATTTTTGGAATTAGGATGTCAAGTCCTTAAGTTAGGGGTAAAATGGTCATTTGCCCACATGTAGAGGGTAAAATGGTAATTTTACTCGAAATTGTCTCTTTTCACATTTCTAATTGTTAGTAATTAATTTCTAACTTTTAGAATACCCTTTTACAGTTCCTCGTGTTTCGCGCTTTATTCTAGTAGAACGCGACGATCGAGGTAAGTAAGCTTTTAACTTACTATCAGTTTAATGTGTATGAGTGATAAGTAAGGGAACTAAAGTGTATGTATGCATGTTATCATATGTGCCGTGCTAGGTCATTACATATTTATCTGTTACACAAAATTTATTCTTTCATGAATTATTCATCTGTTACACAAGATATTCTATCACGTATTTCTATACATTACTATGCATTGCAAGTATGTCTTGTTAAGTTAAGTATGCTATCTGTTACATGTATTTCATGTCACATAATATTCACTGTCACATGTTATGCCATGCTACGGAATATTATCTGTTACATATATCCCATGTTATGAAATGTTGTCTATTACATTTATGTCCCAAGTATGTCATTCTGTCATTTTACATTCACGTCACGTTACGCTACGTCAAGACTTCTGTCTTTTCGTATTAATGTCATCCAGTCTCGAATACAGTTTGTGTATCTCGATAACAATCTTGTTAAGTTATTCATGTCAATCACGACCCTAAGCTCTATGATGGGGTAATATCCTAGTAAAACTTCTTTGTTCACGCTGGAGTGTCTAAAAAGATGTGAAATTCCCTGGATTGACGAAGTACATTCAATAGATTGCGAATGGAGCCTGACTAGCTGGTCACCGGAGCGCGCCAGGCAGTAACGCCGATGGAGCCAAACTTTATTTTACGTGTGTCCATAGCAAGTGTGGCACCAATAATTCATGGGGCCACAACAACTATGGAGCATACACTACGTGAGACACAACAATTGTGACACGTAGGATACGTGGGGCCACAACAACTGTGGAGTACGTATTAACGCACTCACAGCTGGTATAGACACCTGTGTTGTGATGAGATAATCGGCAGGGACACACGGCTCAAGGGGACCTCTGTAGCACCCGTATGGTCACTTTTTAATTAAGTCTACTGAGAAAGATTCCAAGTTCATGTATTTCACGTTCAAGTCATGTTTCACGTTATGTTATGTTCAAGTTTACGTTCATGTCAAGTTTCACTTTTATGTCACGTCAAGCTAAGTTTCAGTTCCAGTTCAAGTTATGTCAACTCATGCCATGTTATGTCAAGTCACGTTATGCTTATTATTCCATACCATGTTATGTCAAGTCATGTTATGCTTATTATTTCATGCCATGTTATGTCAAGTTATGTTATGTTTACTACTGACTTTGATTGTGCATTCATGCATTTATTGTCATGCATGCATCATTAACCTGTGTGAAGTTTTTTGTTAACTTGTTGAGATTTGTAATCAAATCTAACTGTGCTAGTCCCAACTACCATTCCCTCCGAATGGTAGATCTTGTTTTAGGATCTGAAGGAGAACCGGGAAACGACCAACTGGAAATGGTTGACTAAGTGACGGTTTGACTTAGATGTAGTAGCCTTAGGTTACTACTTGTATTTTGTGGAGTTCAATCTCCAGCACTCTTTTGTTCACAACCATTTTGGACTAGTGTTGTGATCTCAGTTGTTTAATATGTCTTTATGTATGAAGTATGTTGTAAGTATTTGGGATATCATAAGTTTGGTGCATAGTATTGCTTTTAAAAAAAAATTATCCGCTACGAATATTGCATAATGCTAGATGCATGTTAGGAACATTGCATGTTATATGTCATGAACGAGGACAAGTAACCTTGTGTTGCATGTCCCGACGCTTTAGATGTCCGTCCGATCCCAAGCGGAATCTGCGGACGTCACAAAACCTCATCATATCCTTTCCACCTTTGATGGTGTATTTTATTTTACCCTTAATATTCATAACGTTTTCAAGAACATTGTCACAAATATTATTTTTAGTGTGCATAACGTCAGGTCGTGTATCAACATTAAGGTTTCCCAATATGGTAATTGGAAGAATATACTCTTCTTCATCCAATTGAACTCTTGGGGTGAAAGCTTCCTTTTCTAGATAGTTTGTTTGAATCGTACTTTAGACAGTCTCCTTTGTTTCTCTAATATATCACGTCCAGATAATTTCGTTGGAGCCATACCATGCTCTTCCCCACCATTAAACAAGTTGGAATAGTCACTGTGACGCCCCCAAATTCCGCTTGGGATCGGACGGACATTTGAAGTGTCGAGACATGCAACACAAGGTTACCTACCCCCGTTCATAACATATAAGACACAATATTCCTAACATGCATCTAGCATTATGCAATATTCGCAGCGGATAATTTTTTTCTTTAGCAATACTATGCACCAAACTAAAATATCTCAAATACTTAAAACATACTCCATACTTAACGACATACTGAACAATTAAGATCACAATAATAGTCCCTAAGGTTGTGATCAAAAGAGTGCTGGAGATTGAACTCCACCAATACAAGTAGTAATCTGAGGTAACTATTGTAATACCATCTACGTCGTACCGTCACTTAGTCGGCCGTTTCCAGTTGGTCGATTCCCGGTTCTCCTTCAGATCCTATAACAAAATCTACCATTTGGGGAAAATGGTAGTTGGGACTACCATAGTGAGATTTGATTACAAATCTCAGCAAGTTAACGGAAAACTTCCACACAGGTTAATGATGCATGCATGGCAGTAAAAGTATGAAAGCATAATCAAATCATAAGTAATCATAGCATAACTTGACATACAACATAACATAACTGGCATAACTTAAACTGAAACTGAAGCTTAGCATGAACGTGACTTGAAACATAGCATGAACGTGAACTTAAAATATAACATGGACTTAAAACATAACATGAACGTGAACATGCATAATTTGAACATGAACTTGAGCATGACATAACACAAATGTGAACTTGGAACATAACATAACATGAACTTAAAACATATTCTTGTCTCATGGGATTACCATGATTGCGTGAACGTAAACTTGAACGTAACATAACGTGAACTTGAAACATGACTTGAACGTGAAATATATGAACTTGAAATCTTATTCAATAGACTTAATCATTAAAGTGACCATATGGGTGCTACACAGGTCCCCTTGAGCCGTGTGTCCCTGCCGATTACCGCATCACATCACAGGTTTCTATACCAGCTGTGAGTGCGTTAATACGTACTCCACAGTTGTTGTGGCCCCACGTATTCTACGTGTCACAATTGCTGTGTCTCACGTAGTGTATGCTCCACAGTTGTTGTGGCCCCATACTTCATGCTCCACAGTTGTTGTGGCCCCATGACTTATTTGTTTGTGCCACACTTGCTGTGGACACACGTAACGTAATGTGTGGCACCATCGGCGTTAGTGCCTGGCGCGCTCCGGTGACCAGCTAATTAGGCCCCATTCGCAACCTGTTGACTGTACTTCGTCAACCCAGGGAATTTCACACCTATTTAGACACTCCAGCGTGAACAAAGGAGTTCCACTAGGATATTACCCCATCCTAGCGCTTAGGGTCGTGATTGACATGAATAACTTAACTGGCATACATGACATTTCGTAACGTGACGTAACATGATCGTGACATAAAAGACAAAAGTCCTGACGTAGCATAACATGACATGAACATAAGATGACAGACATGACATACTTCAAGACATAAATGTAACAGAATACATTTCATAACATGGCATACATGTAACATGCAACATTTCGTAACATGACATACCATATAACAGACAACATTTCATAACATGGTGTAACATGTGACAGTGAATCTTACATGACATGAAATACATGTAACAGATGGCATACTTAACTTAACATGACATGCTTGCAATGTATAGGAATACGTGACAGAATATCTTTTGTAACAGATGAATAATTCATGACAGAATAAATTCTGTGTAACAGATAAATATGTAATGACTTGGCATGGCACATATGATAACATGCATACATATAATTTAGTTCCCTTACTTATCACTCATACACATTAAACTGATAGTAAGTTAAAAGCTAACTTACCTCGATCGTCGCGTTCTACTAGAATAAAGCGCGAAACACGAGGAACTGTAAAAGGTTATTCTAAAAGTTAGAAATTAATTACTAACAATTAGAAATGTGAAAAGAGACAACTTAGAGTAAAATTACCATTTTACCCTCTACATGTGGGCAAATGACCATTTTACCCCCTAACTTAAGGATTTGATATCCTAGTTCCAAAAAATTACCAAAATTTACAATCCTCATGTAAATTTTCTCCCAAACTCAAATCTCAACTCAGAAAAATTTAAAACCAATCACAACTATGAAAAACTCACTATGGCCAAAACCTACATAGGCCATTTGTCTTATTTTGGTTGCAATTCTTTGAAGTTCCAAAACTCATGAATAAACCAAAATCTTGTAACAAAGATCTTCCTATCCTAAGTTTAAAAACACCCTTAAAACTATCCATTAAGAAAAAGCTAATTATCAATACCAAAATTTTTGTAAAAAGATCCAAACTTTTTAACAAAAAGTAAACCTTAAATCACAAGTTTTGACCTTAATAAAAACATCTCCAAGAATTCCAAAAAATCAAATCTTAATTCTAACATATTCATAACATCATCCTAAGATCAAATATGCTTCAAAACATCAAACAAAACTCACCAAAAAAACACAAAACAACACTTGGAGTTTTTGGTTTTAAACTTAGTCCAAAACAGAAACTGATTTTCCCAACTAACTATGATCATTCTCTTGATTCATGGCTTAAAGACATGTGATCTTCAAACTAACACATCACATGGTTTAAAAGTGTGTCCTAAAGAAGATCCAACCATCAAACTTAAAATCACTTGGCTAAAATTTAATAAAACATGGATCTAACTCAAAAACATCAAAGTTTAGGCCTAACCGAAATCCTCTTGCATAGAAAATCATATCTTTAAAAATAATACTAAATATCTTCGAAATAACATCCTAACATGTATATAAGAGGCTTAGGATCATCATATAAAAATATCAAAGCCTTTGGAATAAGATTAAACCACGAAATATTCAAACTTTCACCAAACAGAAACTGTTTTTCCACTTCCAGTTTTCATGTTTCTAACTCTAAGAAAATCTATCATCAAAAGCTTTATTCATGCAACAAAACCTCAATGAACATTCATAAACACATGTTAACAACATTCCATAAAATTTTCGGATCAAGATAAGTCTATTAGCTTGGTCAAAACTTCCAAAACATAACATACTCTCCAGTTTCACGCCCAGAATGAACTTTCCATGGTTAACAATACTTTTGACCAACCAAATGAGAATGGAATGAGAGTAATAATATATCCGCGGAAATTAGACTCAAGGATGAACAACTTTTGTGAAGGAATCATCGTGCGAAAATACTTACAAAGGGTCGTAAATGGCCACGCAAAAAGTCCCATAAATCGGCCCGAGAGAGCTCTTTTGGGTTTCTCTCTAAGAACGGGAGAAAGAAGTGATAAAATGGAGAGAAGTATGTCTTGCACGACTTTAGACTTCTGGAGGGAGAAGTTATGGGCTTGAATGACCCTTGATTGGAGGTGGATATGTGACATAAAGTGGAGAATAGAGAGGGGCAGAGACAGCTTGCAGCAGCTGTGAAAGATGGAGGTTGATGGAGTGGATTTCTCCTTCACATCAAGGCACTATTGGGTGCAGCCAATGACAGTGGGTGGTCTGCCATGTGGGGGAGGAAACTTCTCCAAGAAGTTTTTCCAAGGTGGCCAATTTCGTGGGCCTTGGTGGGCCCCACCAAGTGGGCTTCAATTTGGGGTTTAAAGGGGGTTTGGTTAGGGTTTGAGATGCTATCAAGCCCAAAATCAATTTTTCTTGGCCCAATCAAATTCCAAGGTTTAAAAGGTTGAATAATGATGTCATAACAAGGATTTGATTAATTAATAGCATGTGGAAGTGATTTAATCAAGTGATTAAACACAATGCTAGAAATCGGATTAAAAAGGGTTTGGAGGCCAACTTTAGGGTTTGGGAAAACCATTTAGGGTTTTGGTTTCAACCAAGCTTTTGGGGTTTCAATTGGATTCCAATCATTTAGGGTTTTGCTAGGGTTGAAACCCTCTTTGGTCTGGCACAATTTGGTTGAACAGATGAAACACAACTTTGCTTAGGTGGCATGATCTCACACCTTGATTCCTTCACAAATCTATCTAATGGTTCTTCTTTGTGTCAAGTGTCTAATACCATTCACTAAGTGTGGCTAAAATCTTGCCAAGTGTCTAAATAAAACTTCTCTAACCTAATTTGGACATTCCACACTGTGATTTTGAAAACACTGCAATGGGTGTGCTTATCGAGGTTACTATTCACTCCAAAAAAATACATAATAAACTTAGTACTAAAAAATTCTAAATATTCATATTAACTTATAGTGAAAATCGTTTAACGAAATTCAACCCCGAAGTGCCCCTAAAAATAATTTCACAATTTTCAACAGACGTTTCGTCCGGAATTATGAAAATAAGTTATTGCGCCATAAAATCCTAAATAATCCTCTGAGTCTAATGGCGTAGACCATAACGCATTCTGACACTTCTAACTACCTCAAATAATTAAACTCATATTACTAGCACCATAGTGAGTGATAACACTGACTATGTTGACAGACTAAAACCTATGCGATTGGTCGATTCGTAAAAACTTATGGGGTTTTCACGAGATTCCTAAAGTCAATAGAAATTCCACCAATGAATTTCTAGCGGGCTGTTACATCCTCCCCTCCTAAAAAAAAGATTTCGTCCTCGAAATCGACGTAAGTACAAACATAAAATACGCTCAAAAGAAGAAGTTGCTTACCAACTTATTGCCCATCACTGGATGCCTCATCACGCCCAAGGGGCAGGTCTCGTTCTTCTTGTGGTAACGCCTTCTTCTCGTAGCCAACACTATTCTTATCTATAACCATCACATGGTTATACAAAGTAACTATCACTATAACATTAGGGTATAACAATCCCAAAGATTACTGCCTAAACTTAATGACTTCTAGACTGACCTTCTAAGATACTGAATCCTTGCTTAAAAGAAATTACTATTCTCTTCACTATTCAAAGAATTATCCGCAACGTGTATATATATATACCATTCTCAACTCTCTCTCTCTCAAATCATAACAATTTGTACTGGAATCCTTCCACAAGGTAGGTCAAGTCGTACCAACATACTCTCTAAATCTAAAATTTCAAGTATTCATGCAGTTCAATTTGGAAGAATTTAATCCATACACAACTGAATTCACATTCTCTATTTCCTCATGGAATTATATCAGCCTAGGACTAGCTTACTCCTTCATGATCACCACGAATCGTTCCTCCTCCTAGGTGGTACCTTGATAAACGATCAGCTATTAACCTCAACTCAAGAGTTTCTCTCTTATGATTAACATAGCTCTTCTATCCATCATGAGCTACCTCTTTTTCTGACTCTAATCCAAAGAATTTGATCCTACTGTTCACGTAAATCCTTAAGACAAGATTTTACTTCCCATATAAATGTCTCCAATATAAGGGCAATCCTGGTTTCCACAAACACGGTGCTTTGCCAGAAATTATTTATTCGCGATTGGATAAAACTATTATCATAAGTGAATCCTACTAAGGCCATAGTTTCTTCCACACACTTTACTCTTCCGAACATAAATTTCATTGTAACCTCATAATTAAAACAAACTCTAAATACGTGGGATACTAATTCATCAACCTTGAATATCCTTCCTCGTACTACTAAAAGGTATTACATATCTACCCTGGTATGAATAAAATTACTCCCAATGAGAAATGTTACTCTTGCCACCTGGTAACAATTCAAAGTACGAACTGAACTCTCGTGCAATACCACAATCACTAAAAGTAGGGCCTCGCTTGAATCAAACTGCGTACAAGTTATAAAACTCAATGATTTAACTTACCCAAAGTATCAATAATGCAATAGTACCATCAATTGCAATCTAATCAACCCTAAATAAGCTTAACAATATAGAGCTCTTAGAAAAATACCAGTGACGACGCCAACTCCTTTAGTTCCTAGGGCGTCAGCATCTGTGTCTCTAGAAGTACCTGCATACACTTAAGCTAGTACTGGAGGTCGTGGCTTTGGTTTGGAATCTCCAATGGGAACAGTTCCATTTCTCCGGCCTCTTTTCGGACAATTTTTGATCAAGTGGTCAGGTTGGCCACATCTGAAACAGAGTCTTAAGGTAAGTTTGCACTTGCCTCCATGGTTCTTTCCTGACATCCCACATATTGGGTACGTGGTTAGTATTGAGCTTCCAATCTCGATGCTTTTTCCCTTATCTGGTCCAGTAGACATCTTCTTCATTTCTAGATTTTCTTCAGTAGCATACAATGAAGTTCTCTTTCATTCGGTATTGATCTGGATCGCTAGACCTCTCTGCTCAGCCTCTGCTATCGCGGCCACGTTTACTAACTCTTGATAATTCTTTATTCTTAGGCAAGCTACTTGGCTACGGATCCATGGCTGAAGTCCAACTTGAAACTTTCGTGCTTGCATCCTTTGAGTAGAAATCAAGTGTGGTGCAAACCTTCCAAACACCATAAACTTAGCGGCGTACTGCTCTACGGTCAAATTGCCTTGAGTTAAAGTTGCAAACTCCTGCGCCTTTAGCTGTTTGACAGAATCTGGGAAGAATTTGTTGTCAACTCTTCCTTAAATCTCTCCCAAGACAATGCATCCAAACTTCCTAGTTCCCTAACTAGAAGCTGCCTTTGTGTACCCCACCATAGTCCAGCTTCTCCTCAGAATAGGTATACAACATATAGAACCTTATGGTCCTCAGTACATCCACAGATCTCGTATGTCCTTTCGAGATCCATAATCCATTTCTCGGCTTTTAGTGGCTCTTCATTACCAGAAATGTTTGGATAACGATGGATCAAGAACTTCTCACGCAAACAATCCCTGACTTCGGGTCTAGGTACATGTGCTTGCTGATGTTGCTGTTGTCTAAGCATGTCAGTCAACAAACGTATAGCTTCAGCTAATCCTCCATCCATCAGGGGATTCTGATTATCCTAATTTGTGACCCCCTTAGGGTTTTGACGTATCCTACCTCGAGTCATGTCACTTCCTAAATCACATGAGTACACGTGTTATAACCACATACTATCTTTTATACTTCAAGAAATTCAAGCCTAATGAAGACTACAATTTCAAGCCTAATATTTGGTGCATTTCCTAAGGACATGTGGATTTAATCCCAGAGACGTATTGCTCTGATACCACCCTGTGACGCCCCCAAATTCCGCTTGGGATCGGACCGACATTTGAAGTGTCGAGACATGCACCACAAAGTTACCTGCCCCCGTTCATGACATATAAGATGCAATATTCCTAACATGCATCTAGCATTATGCAATATTCGTAGCGGATAATTTTTTTCTTTAACAATACTATGCACCAAACTAAAATGTCCCAAATACTTAAAACATATTCCATACTTAACGACATACTAAACAACTAAGATCACAATAATAGTCCATAAGGTTGTGATCAAAACAGTGCTGGAGATTGAACTCCACCAATACAAGTAGTAATCTGAGGTAACTATTGTAATACCATCTACGTCGCACCGTCGCTTAGTCGGCCGTTTCCAGTTGGTCGATTCCCGGTTCTCCTTCAGATCCTATAACAAAATCTACCATTCGGGGGGAATGGTAGTTGGGACTACCATAGTGAGATTTGATTACAAATCTCAGCAAGTTAACGGAAAACTTCCACACAGGTTAATGATGCATGCATGGCAGTAAAAGCATGAAAGCATAATCAAATCATAAGTAATCATAGCATAACTTGACATACAACATAACATAACTGGCATAACTTAAACTGAAACTGAAGC
This sequence comes from Juglans regia, assembly GCF_001411555.2. Lineage (NCBI taxonomy): Eukaryota > Viridiplantae > Streptophyta > Magnoliopsida > Fagales > Juglandaceae > Juglans > Juglans regia. The sequence goes on along the minus strand of NC_049909.1, from coordinate 6,981,476 downwards.
TTAGCATGAACGTGACTTGAAACATAACATGAACGTGAACTTGAAATATAACATGGACTTAAAACATAATATGAACGTGAACATGCATAATTTGAACATGAACTTGAGCATGACATAACATAAATGTGAACTTGGAACATAACGTAAATGTGAACATAACATAACATGAACTTAAAACATATTCTTGTCTCATGGGATTACCATGATTGCGTGAACGTAAACTTGAACGTAACATAACGTGAACTTGAAACATGACTTGAACGTGAAATACATGAACTTGAAATCTTATTCAATAGACTTAATCATTAAAGTGACCATATGGGTGCTACACAGGTCCCCTTGAGCCGTGTGTCCCTGCCGATTACCGCATCACATCACAGGTTTCTATACCAGCTGTGAGTGCGTTAATACGTACTCCACAGTTGTTGTGGCCCCACGTATTCTACGTGTCACAATTGTTGTGTCTCACGTAGTGTATGCTCCACAGTTGTTGTGGCCCCATACTTCATGCTCCACAGTTGTTGTGGCCCCATGACTTATTTGTTTGTGCCACACTTGCTGTGGACACACGTAACGTAATGTGTGGCACCATCGGCGTTAGTGCCTGGCGCGCTCCGGTGACCAGCTAATTAGGCCCCATTCGCAACCTGTTGACTGTACTTTGTCAACCCAGGAAATTTCACACCTATTTAGACATTCCAGCGTGAACAAAGGAGTTCCACTAGGATATTACCCCATCCTAGCGCTTAGGGTCGTGATTGACATGAATAACTTAACTGGCATACACGACATTTCGTAACGTGACGTAACATGATCGTGACATAAAAGACAAAAGTCCTGACGTAGCATAACATGACTTGAACATAAGATAACAGACATGACATACTTCAAGACATAAAAGACAGAAACCTTGACATAGCATAACGTGACATGAACTATGGCGACATACATGACATACCTTGAGACATAAATGTAACAGAGAACATTTCATAACATGGCATACTTGTAACATGCAACATTTTGTAACATGACATATCATATAACAGACAACATTTCTTAACATGGCGTAACATGTGACAGTAAATATTACGTGACATGAAATACATATAACAGATGGCATACTTAACTTAACATGACATACTTGCAATGTATAGTAATACGTGACATAATATCTTGTATAACAGATGAATAATTCATGACAGAATAAATTCTGTGTAACAGATAAATATGTAATGACTTGGCATGGCACATATGATAACATGCATACATACACTTTAGTTCCCTTACTTATCACTCATACACATTAAACTGATAGGAAGTTAAAATCTAACTTGCCTCAATCTTCGCGTTTCGAGACAAAAACTCAATGTGATCACGAGAAACTAAAAATAGTGATTTTTAAAAATTAAAACTTAATCACTAACAATTAGGAATATGGATAAATATGAATTTAGATTAAAATTACCATTTTACCCTCTACGTGTGGAAAAATGACCATTTTACCCCTAACTTAAGGATTTTGCATCCTAACTCCAAAAATCACTAAAATTTACATACTTTATGTAAATTTTGTCCTAAGCTCAAATATCAATTCATAAAAATTTAAAACTAAACACAACCATTAAAACTCTATAGGGCCGAAACTTGCAAAGGCTATTTCCTTTGATTTTTGTTGTAATTCTTTCAAATCTCAAAACTCATGATTAAACCAAACTTTTTCTTCTACTATACTCATAACATATTTCTAAGAATAATCATGTTTTGAATCATGAACAAAAGTCATCAAAATCACTAAAACCATACTTGAACTTTTTGGTTTTTCTTCTAAGTTCAAAACAGAATTTTGTTTCTAACTTGTTTTGATCAACCTCTTGATCCATGACTTATAAAGAAGTGATCTTCAAACCAAAACATCACATGGTTTAAAAAGGTGTCCTAAAACAGATCCAAGCTTCAAACTCAAAATCACATGGTTAAACATCACCCAAAACATAAATTTAGCCAAGAACATCATCACTTTGGCCTAACCAAATATCTCAATGCATACAATTTCATATCTTCGAAACTAACATCAAATATCTTCAAAATAACATTCTAAAATGTATATAAGATGCTTAGGATCTTCCAATAAAAATATCAAAGCCATTCGAACAAGATTAAACCATAAAAGATTTAAACTTTCTCAAAACAGAAACTGTTTTTCCTCTTCCAGTTTCTAAGTTTCTAGACCTAAGAAAATATTTCACCAAACCTTTTAATCATGCAACAAATCCTCAATCAATAATCATATACACATGTTAACACTACTACATAAAAATTTCGGACCAAGATCTATTCATTAGCTTGGTCAAAAACTCCAAAATATAACACACTCTCCAGTTTATCGCCCAGAATGACCTTTCTAGGGTATAAATAATATTGTACCAATCAAATGATCTCCAAATGGAAAGAGTAAGGTATCCACGTAAACTAGACTCCAAAAGAAACAACTTTCATGAAGGAAACTTTGCGAGAAAACACTTACAAAAGCTTCGAAACATGCGTTCAAAAGAGATAAGAAAAAGTGTAAAGGAGAGTTGCTTTTCATGGGAAGTGGACTGAAGAACCTCTTATACAGGTTATGAAAAGTGATAGGATTGAAGGAAAGGTTGAGTGTTGGCCTTTTCTTCTCATAAAAATCAATCCAAGATCTTTTCTCAAGGTAGAGTGTAAGAGTGAAAGAGTGAGGTGGCCTTTAACTTTGTACTTCAAGAACCTTCTAGGCCCTTCTTGTAAAGATTTGACCAGCCAAGTGGGGGTACAAAACTTAGCCATGAAGCAATGCTAATGTGGTCAATTTCGTGGGCCTTAATGGGCCTAAACCGAATGGGCCTAAATTTTGGGGTTTAAAGAGGGTTTGGGTTGCTATCAAGCCCAAATCCAATATCACTTGACCCAATCAAATTTTCAAGGTTAACAAGGTTGGATAATGATGTTCTAACACAAATTTGAAGGATTAATAGCATGTGGAAGTGATTTAATCATGTGATTAAACACAATGCTAGAAATCGGATTAGAAAAGGTTTGAAGGCAAACTTTAGGGTTTGGGAAGCCGTTTAGGGTTTCGGTTTCAACCAAGCTTTTAGGCTTTCAATTGGATTATCACCATTTAGGGTTTCACTAGGATTGAAACCTTTTTTGGTCTGGCACAATTTGGTTGAGCAGATGAAACACAGTTTTGCTTAAGTAGCATGATTTCACAGCTTGATTCCTTCAAATCCATCAAACGCTCTTTATGGTGCCAAGTGTCTAGTATTATTCACTAAGTGTGGCTAAGATCTTACCAAGTGTCCAAATAAAATTTCTCTAATCTAATTTGGACATTCCACACTATAATTTTGAAACACTGCAATTGATGAGCTTACTGAGATTACTATTCACTCCGAAAAAGTTAACCATAAACTTAACACTAAAAATTCCTAAATATTCATATTAACCTACAGTGAAAATTTTTTACCGAAATTCAACCTCAAAGTGCCCGTAAAAATAATTTCACAATTTCCAACAGACGTTTTGTCCGGAATTATGAAAATAGGCTATTGTGTCATAAAATCCTAAATAATCCCCTGAGTCTAATGGCATAGACCATAATGTATTCTGACACTTCTAACCACCTCAAATAAATAAAACTCATATTTCTAGCATCATAGTGAGTGATAACGCTGACTATGTTGACAGACTAAAACTTATACGATTGATTGATTCATAAAAACTTATGGAGATTTTATGAGATTCCTAAAGTCAATAGAAATTCCACCAATGAATTTCTAACGGACTGTTACATTAATAGTCCATAATAAAGTTGGATGTAAACAAAAGGATTGTTCATGCGAGGCATCGTATGTGACAACACCTACTTCCCATAAATGATGGAGCTCATCAACCAAGGATCTAAAATATACATCAATGTCATTTCCAGGAGCTTTCAGACTAGGGATAAGCAACCTTGACATCAGTTATGGTTCTTTCATACACAACCAAAAAGGTAGATTATAAGGTATCACTAGAACTGGCCAAATGTGGTAAGGCTTGTTGACATTATTAAACGAGTTGAATCCATCACTTGCCAGACCAAGTCAGATATTGCGAAGTACATTTGCAAACCAACTATGCTGGTTATCAAAAGTTTTCCACGCCAAAGAGTCCCTAGGATGCCTATGAGTACTAGAATCATCAACTTGGTTCTTTGAATGCCAGGTCATATGGAATGATGTCTGGCATGTCAAAAATAGCCTTTGGAGTCTTTGTGTTAGGGGGAACTAGCGCAAGTCCTTGCAAACAACTTTCTTCTTCTTACTTGCTTCGGCGTTCCACCTTGATGCACCACATGTTGGGCAAGTTTGCCGATCGACATGCTCTTTCCAATATAATGTACAATCATTTGGGCAATCATGTATCTTTGTATAGCTAAATCCAAGACCGTGTTCAAGTTTCCTTGATGCATGGTATGAACTCGACAATAACGCACAAGGAAATGCATCCTTCAACAACTGAAGCATCATGTCAAATGACTTCACAGTCCAACCACCAATACTTTTGATATGGAGCATCTTAAGAGTAAAAGATAAGTTTGAAAAATTCGCACAATCTGGATATAGTGGACGTCTTGCATCTCTAGGAAATTGCTCAAAGGTTGTTTGCTAGGATGGAGTACTCATGGGTCCTTGATATCCATCGATTTCAACTTCACTTATGTCCATAAATCTCCCAACACAGACGTCATCTAACATGTCTTCGATGTCATTAAGATATTCTCGATGCTCATCGGGATTTTCATTGTCATAGTGGGTCCTTATTGTGACAAAATCATCCGTCTCACCATGGAATATCCACTGTGTGTAGTTCTGATCAATGCCTCTGATAAAAAGATATTCTTCAACGATACCTACAGGATGGAAATAGTTATTAGGACATCTCCTACAAGGACATCTAATAACATTGCTTCCAGATGCATTATCTCGTGCCAAAACATAATTAAAACCCTAGCTAAAATAAAGCCATTTTTATCCAAAACGCCCCTGGATGAACAGTGCCGCGGCTACAGTGTCGCAGCTACAATAATGCTACAGTAACCTTTTGAAATCCTAGTTAAATAAAATAATAACTTTCCCAACATGCCCTTGCATAGGCCCCCTTATGTCCTTCCCGTAATAAACTCAATTATTCTAAACTAATAAATAAGTCATTTAAATGAATTAAATAAATTGAAAGCCTTCAAGTGTCCAAAGCCTTTAAGTCATGTTGTTGCCATCTTCCATAACTTGTATCAAATGAATCAAAACTGAATCTTCATCCTTTAAGCTCTTGAACTTGTAATTGGCCCATCAGGAACTTGCAACATATCTTTAAGACTAGGCCCACCTTGGTTCCCATCATTCCCCCTCTCCTCAAAATGATTCGACCTCGAATCTCCACCTGGTTCAAAGGGAAAAATGCTAGTAACATTATCATTAATTTCGTATGCACTATCATTAATTGCATATGCATTATCATTAAGTTGTTCAAGAATTTGAAAAAATCCATCCAAGCTACTCCTGTCGTCAACAGGTAAAGACATTAAATCTAAAGGAGTAAATAGATTAAGTCTATCAACAATTTCAAAAGGAGAATATAAAGTGGTAGTATGCATGGTCCTATTATATGCAAACTCTATAAATCCATCCATAACCACAAAAATAGAATCTCTACTCCTTTATTTCCTTGGAAGAATGTCTAAAGTTTTCTTGACACCAGAATGACTACTCCAATTATATGCAAACTCAATGAAAGGCAAATGATAGTCCTGTCCCGCAAACGTTCATGCAACAAGTCAATTTATGGCAAATGATACTCCCACAAACGTTCATGCAACATGTTTAAAATCTTCTTTATACCAAAATAACAGCTCCAATTATATGTGAACTCAATTAAAGGCAAGTGATAGTCCCACAAATGTTCATGCAACACATTGAAAGTCTTCCTTACACCAAAGTCACCCAACAAACCACTATGTCTATCACACACGAGCAACTTACGCATAAAACTAGTATGCACACAAAATCTATTCTCTAAACAAGTACCAATCTAGTTTATAGAACTTACCGAACGATGCTTTCTCACTTGTTCTATACACACTAGCAAAATCATCATTATTAGTATGCAATTCTTTATCATATTCAAGTCTCAACAATTTTACATCTAAAATGAAGACAAGGACATACCTTCTTGCTAAAGCGTCAACCACAAAAATTTTCATACCTTGTGTGTATTTGAATACGTGAGGAAAAGTCTCAATACAGTCCTCCCACTTAACATGCATTCTAGTCAACAACTTACTTTATCCATTCAATTACTTTATCCATTCAAGTGTGTCAATGACTCATGTTCTTCAAAGAAACTTCGTTAGTATTAAGACTTGCCTTAGCATAAAAACTCACTTTTCTCTTTGTTTTTCTCTCACTTTCTTCACACTCTCTTTTCTTTCCACTCTCTTTTTCTTTTTCACTCTCTTTTTCCCTTTCACACTCTTTTTTCTTTTCACTCTCTTTTTTCCTGTCACTCTCTTTTTCTTCATCTGTTTTTGTACTCTCGACCTCACAATTATTTTTCAACTCATTCTTTCTTTTTCTTGAGGTCTTAGTCTCACCCTCTTCTTTTTTATCTCTCATTTTTCTCTCTTTCTCCATTTCGACCTCACTATTTCTTTTTTTCTCAATCTCATATTCACTCTTATTTTTCAGCTCAATCTCACTTTCACTCTCACCTTTACTCTTGCTTTTCAGCTCAATCTCACTTTCACTCTTGTTTTTTTGCTCAATCTCCTTTTCACTTTTTCTTTCTTGATTACTCTCACTTTTACTCTTTCTTTTTTTATCACCGTCATTTTCACTCTTTCTTTTTTGAGCAACCTCACTTTTCAGCTTCAATTGGTCCCTATGGACCTGTGTTGGAGTTAAAGGAGCAAGTTTGATTGTTTTTCCATCCTTTTCAAAACTGTAAATGTTCCTTAACTCATCATGGATCACCTTCCTATCATACTGCCATGGCTTCTCCAACAAAATATGACCAGCATGCATAGGCACTACATCACAAAGGACCATATCCTAGTATTTCTAAATTGAAAAAGAAACTAGCACTTGCTTATTTATCCTAACCTATCCACAATCACTCAACCACTGCAACATGTATAGTCTAGGGTGTTTCAAGGTACGTAAATTCAATTTTTCAAGTAAAGTAGAGCTAGCCAAATTGATACAACTCCTCAAATCAATGATCATACTACATACCTTATTGTTGATGTGACATCTAGTATGAAAAATGTTCTCACTCTACTGCTCTGTATCATCCATCTTAATTTGTGTATTGAGTGCATGCCTAGTAACAAGAGAATCACCATACTCTTCTTTCTTATACCCATTTTCAACACTAGACTCACGTCACCTCCTATCTCTCCCACCTTGCAGATTTCTAATCGCTGCTTCTTGATGATCTATCCTATCCCTCACTTCACCCAACACAAAGTTCAACCGCTCAAACTGTTGTTGCATGGCTTACAACAAAAAGGATGAGTTATCTGCTCTCCTCCTTGATGATGAGCTACTCCGATGAGACATTATAAGGTACTGCAAAAAAGAATGTTAGTGGTAAAAAGAAAACCTCACAAACTCCCTTACGTGTTTACACTCGAATAATGGCACTCCACTCGTGTTTCACTCTTAATTGGCTTTTTCCCAATAATAGTCTCACACTCTCTTGCCTTTTACCTCAAGAGCTTTCACACTCAAGTTCTTTCAAAACTAAATGAATTCAATCAAGACAAGGCAACCTTGTTTTATCCCAACTAGTAATTAGGTCTAAGAAACAAGAATAAGAGAAACACGGAAGGAATAAAAACGACCCAAGAATCAAGGAAGTTATACGAATGAAAGAGTAACAATAAGATAAGATACCAACTTTAATGATGTATGCAACCCCTTTGATGATAAGGTTCAATCAAAAAATTTCTTTATTTCTCTTTTTTTTGTAACAATGTAGCAACCTTTGAATATGCTACATTTTCTTTTCCTCTTCTCTTTTTTTTTTTTTGAATTTTCTTTTCTTTTCCTTTCTTTTCTTTTCTTTTCTTTTCCTTTCCTTTCTTTTCTTTTCTTTTCTTTTCCTTTCCTGTCTTTTCTTTTCTTTTCTCTTCTTCTCTCAAATTAATTCACAAACAGCAATACTCAATTGTGAAAATCAAGCAATTGAATTCAAGAACAAAAGAATTAACAATGAAGTAGAAGAGAATCAACGGAATGACACTCCAAGCAATGGACAAACTTAGAGATGTAAGAAACCCTAGAATTTTGAAACCCTAGGATATGCAAATTTCAGTCAAACAAAAAAACTCTACGAATTTCAGCAGCCTACTTTTTGTTTCTATTTTTTTTTTTGGCAACCCTAGAACAATGAAGTCCTAGAATTAAATTTAAAAATGAAAGAAATTAAAAGATAGAATCAAACCAGATTGGAAACCTTGATTTGAATACCAAATGATATGAACCTGTGGGAAAGGAATCCCTTGAACCCACAATCAATTTGAAAACTCTCAAAGAAAGCCAAAATCAAGTCAAGGATGGAGAATCTAGACCCAAATAGAACTCTTTTCAAGAACCTAGATTATATTAAAATCTAGACCCGTAAAAAAACCCGTCTCAAGAACCCAGATTACAAAGGAGAAACGCCACAAAGGTTGTAATTTACCTTTGATAAGTTCAAAAGTTCAATTAAGAAGAAGATGAGTAAAACTCAACTCACAATGAATAAATTCATCAAATTTCATAAACTTCTGAAAATGAGGCTACAAAGAGTATTTAAACCAAAACCTAATTGAAACCCAAGCTAGAATAAAGCCCCTTTTATCCAAAACGCCCTTGGATGAACAGTATCGTGGCTATAGTGTCCCAGCTCTAGTAATGCTACAGTAACCTCTTGAAACCTTAATTAAATAAAATAATAAATTTCCCAACATGCCCTTGCATAGGCCCCATTATGTCCTTCCCGTAATAAACCCAATTATTCTAAACTAATAAATAAGTCATTTAAACGAATTAAATAAATTGAAAGCCTTCAAGTGCCCAAAGCCTTTAAGTCATGTTATTGCCATCTTCCATAACTTGTATTAAATGAATCAAAACTGAATCTTCATCCTTTAAGCCCTTGAATTTGTAATTGGCCCATCTGGAACTTGCAACATATCTTTAAGATTAGGCCCACCTTGGTTCCCATCAGGTTGACACCTTGAGATGAGAAAAATCTCCATGCAAAAGAAGAACATGCAATGACATCTAGGAAGCTAAATAGATTGAGTAAATGTTAGGCGCTATTGATCATGAATATAAATGCCGGGTAAAACATAAAAATAGGTAAATCATCATAACATGTATTAATTATACAAAAACTACATCAATGTTGCAGTACAATAGAAATTTGTTCATAGGAATTCAAGAAGTCATAGGGGTCCAATGCATAGTATATATACATGCACTTATGGAGGAGGCTTACCTTGAAGCTATTTGATGTAGGACTTCCCTGGATGCAGGAGAGTATTATTATATGTAAACAACAAATTTTCGGAATCAGTCAAACCTAGGAATGGGAAATAACCCAAAGAAAATGAAAAAATAGATGGTAGCAATTTGCCCTCTCGATCGAGTATTCACACTATTATCACTCTTTTTTTTTTTTTTTCTAATTTCGGTGGTTACCATTAATGGGTAGAATGAAGTAGGTAAGAAAGAATATAAATTATCGGGAGGAACATAGGATTCCCAACGAGTATAGTTCTGCAATATAGTACATTAGCAACGAAATTATTGAAATTGTTGCTAATTTATTTTTCCGATGAAATTATATCATTTCTAATGTGTTGTTGCAAGAAAATCATATCGTTGGAAATGAATATAGATGTTTTTGCAACGAAAAGATATTGTTGGTAATGAGTTTTTATAATTCTGCCCTTCTATTTGAAAGGAAATTAAAACGTTGCTAATTAATTCTTGCAAGGAAATTATATCGTTACTAACATATTTTTGCAAGAAAATGATATCGTTACTAATGAGGATAGATTCTTTTGCAAGGAAAGTATAATGTTACTAATGACGATTTTATAATTTTGCTAACATGTTTTTGCAAGGAAATTTAAATTGTTGCTAACTTGTTTTTGGAAGGAAAATATATAGTTGGTAATAGGGTTTTTTTAATTTTGCTGCTTCTATTTGCAAGGAATTAACATCATTGCTAATTTGTTTTTAAAAGAAAATTATATCATTGCTAACATGTTTTTGCAAGGAAATAAAATGTTTTTGCAAGGAAAATATATCGTTGGTAATAAACTTTTTATTATTCTACCCTTCTATTTGCAAGGAGATGAAATCATTGCTAAGATGTTTTTGCAATGAAATTATATCGTTGCTAACATGTTTTTTTAAGTATGTAAGGGTTCTATCGTGAATGTATGTAAGGATGGAATGAAATAGTGATGAAATGTGAATTTTTTTTTTTTTTTTATGAAGAGCCGAGAATCACCTGTCCACGAGTGATCCCGTCCCGATTATATTAATAAACCCTCACTTATGGCGGAGGAAAACCGTGGTTACATACCAATACTTGGCGTTACAATATAAAAAATTCCGAAACCAGATATTTAAAAAAACCTAGTATTTCTAGAGAAAATAAAACAAAACAAATCCTCACCTGCAAAAAAAAACCATTAGCACAACAAGCATATATAATAAGATATAACCAAACCAACACAACAACCAAATAGAAACAAGATTCTTAATTCTGACAGCACCTCAAAGAAGGTAACCCAAGTTTATCCAACCGAAGTAAACCTCGAGGGATCCTAGGCAATTCTCCAACTATATTCCATTCCATATTAAGACCAGTTGCTCCACTCCGAGCCAACCAGTCAGCAACTTTATTACCTTCCCTATAAACATGCCTAACTGTGCAAACCATCGAATTCATAAGAGCAAGAGTATCCTCCCAGAAATCTTCCAAATACCAAATGCCACATCTTCTCCTATTCCACCAAGAGATTACCACTTGAGAGTCTAATTCTATTTCCACAAAGATAATCCCTAGATTTTTACAAGATTTAAGACCTTGTAGCAGTGCTAACAATTCAGCTCTATTATTGGAACTAAAACCAATATAAGAATTAAAAGCATGAACCAAATGACCCTGATCATTTCTAATAATACCACCCACCCCCGAAGATCCTGGATTTCCTAGGCTACTACCATCTGTATTCAATTTAAACCACCCTGGAGCAGGTTTTTGCCAAGCCACAATTTTTATAAACTGCCTCACGGGGGCTTTTGAAGTAATTTGCAAAGCATGTAAAATTTGTAGATCATACATAGAACATTTTTTTACCTTTTTCATATCTTGGCTGCAAGAACTCATCCAATTTACGATCATATGCCAAACCACACTAACAGATTGAATCCGTCCCTCCATACGGGCAGTGCATCTTCTACGCCAAAGATGCCAACTAATAATCGACGGAAGTAACCCCACAAGAATCCCCACTTGAGAATTAGTTGACGCACATCTTAACCAAGCCGTCACTGTCTCCATCCAAGTATGACCAAGAGGTAAACCAAAAATATTAGCACAATAACACCATATATTAAACGCAAACTCTCCTCCAAACAAAACATGATTTTGATCCTCATATTTACCTTCTTCACAGCAATCACAGCGAGAGACAATCGGGACCCCAATCCTTCTAAGACTATCATCAACACTCAAAGCTATATTCCATGCTCTCCACATAAAAACCGAAATTTTAAGAGGCAACAACCTATGCCATATCCAAGGATGCCAATCCAAATTAGAACCTCTAATTCTAATACAATCCCATGCTGATTTAGTAGAAAAATTTCCACTCTCGTGTTTAGTCCAGATTAGCACATCCGACCCCTCCTTACAGCCGGCCAAAGCTTCAACTATATCATCAACATTATCCTGACCAACTAAAGAAATCAAAAGATCCATATCCCAACTATTATTCAGCATATACTTCTTTACTATAATCCGCGGATTCCCCACCATCTGGAATTCCTCCAATAAAGGACCCCTATCTCTCCATTTATCATACCAGAAAAAAATATTCCCCTCCCTCACTTTCCATCTTGAATTATTAAGCACATCAGGAATACTCTTCATAATCATTTTCCAAAATCTCGAACCTTTTTTTGTATCTATGAGAGACCAAGGAGAAGATCCCACATATTTTCCTTTAAAAAAAATTGCCCATAATGATTTACCTTGAATTAAATTACATGCAAGCCGCATATGCAACGCTTTTTGCATGTCCTCTAATTTACGCAAGCCTAGGCCCCCTTCCTTTTATGGCTTACAAATATTATCCCACGATACCCACTTTTTTTTACTTTTACCATTAACCTCCCCCCAAAAAAAATGTACTCATCATACAATTTAAAACCTTAATAATTGATTGGGGAACCTGCAAAACAGCAAATAAATGTGAAGCCATACTAGAAAGCACGTGCCGAAGAAGTATTAGATGGCCACCCGATGAGAGTAGCTTCATTTTCCAACCACTAATTTTTTTCCAAACTTTATTAACCATTTCCTCCAAATGCACATGCTTTAGACGCCCCAATACAATCGGAACCTGTAACACCCCCTCCCCGTAGGCTAGGTGTGTCACGTATTTTTTTTTTTTTTATGAAAAATAAACCCGGCAAGCGATTCTCTAATTTCACAATTTAAAAATAAACTGAAATAATTTATTGAAATAAAAGGTCTAATAAAATGTCTTCCCAAAAAAAACATTTAAGAAATAACTGGATAAATTCGTCATAAGAGACACATTTTATTTTAAAAGTCTGAACAAAACTAAAATGCTCCTTCTACTCCTGGCCTGCCTGCTCGTAATCATCATCTTCACCTGGGTAATTAAAAACATGAAATAAACTAAAATGAGTCGATGACTCAGTAAGAAATCTATCATAACGAAAACATAATAACATAACATTTTCATAAGAACTTTCATGCTGAACTTAAAATTCATGACTGTTCATGCTAATGCTTATGCTATGTATGACTAAATTATCTGAACTAACTGACTGATTTATCTTACTTATCTGACTGGCCAACACACTTAACCCTGTGTGCAAGGTTGTGCACCAGCCCCACATCCCGCTGCAGCAAGGGGAACTGCTGATAGTATTCTAGCATACTATGGTGGACCACGACTGAGTTCGTGGCTTGCACACCACCCTGAAACTGAACTGCATTGGTACCATGCATCTGAATGGCCATCTTATTAACTGATCTGAACTTATCTTACACTTGAAATTAAGATGGCTTATGTGTCTTATACACATGAGATGCATGACATAATACATACATAACTATAATTTCTGAAACTGAAACATGATGCGGAATGACATGATCATATGCTATGCTGGATGACATGCTTGTACATGAGCGGTTCATAAATCATGGCTATCAAAGAACTGGCTTGAATAATACATACATATAAGCTAACTGTGATGATCCTAATTTATGATCAAATTTACTTACCTCGATGCGTTTCTTCTTGAATAATACTTCGTAACTTGAGACCTATATTCAATAAATAACTATCACTAAATTATTTGGAACTAAAATAAATGCTAATATCCTACTTAACTAAATTCGAAATTCTAAAACATAGTCAAACCAATATTTGTTTAATACTAAAAATCAATAATTCATAGTATTTAAATTACTTAAAATACTAATTTATAATTTAGTAGAAATACTCGAGTTATTTTAAAATAATTCACAAAAAAACTTAAATTCTTAAACTAGTTTCATTTCTTAACGTAATTATTAAATCTTATAAGAAACTTAATAAATTCCATTAAATTCTTAACATAGAAACCTTATTAAAATCTTTACTAAATTGACAAAAGAAATATTAACTCAAATATTAGACTTAAAAATTATACTTTAAAACATATTTCCAATTCTTTAAACATTTACTAAAAGAATCTTTAACTACTTATATTTATTTAATAAACTCAACTAGTAATATTAAACTCAATATAAATCACTAAAGCAATTATTGAAGTAAAATGAGATCAAGTCTAACTTAAAATATAAGTTCGAATAAATATCACTATAATCTGTAAAAAGGGTTAAAAACTCTGGCCCATGAAAATAACATTATTACAGGGGCCCAAACCAAATAAATAAACCCATCCCAACCTCATACGGGCCTAAGGCCCAAGGCCCAACAAAAGAAACTCACGGGTTCATCAAGAACCCGAGTACTCGGCAACCAAAACAGAGAGTTGAGAGAGAATGAGTCTGCGATGGAGGAGCTCACCGAGAGAGGGTAGAGGGCGACGGCGGCGCTGAGTGGTTGGAGTGACTGGCGACGCGATGGGGTCTCTGGGAAAGGTGGTGCGACGCCGTGACACAGAGAGAGAGAGAACCGTTAGTCCGAAAACATCCCGAAAACTACCGAGAGAGAAAGAGAGCTGATGGCGGTCGAGGCCTTACCGGAAAAGAGGTGGCTGAGCTAGGGCTGGGCTGGTCGGCACCGTCTGTGACGCCGGAAGGGAGTCCCGCGACTCTGAGTGGCGTGGAGTTACTGCGAGAAGCAATGGGTGGCTGCGGGTCAGAGAAGAGAACTCCAAAACAAGTGAGTTTTCTTTGTATTTTTCTTGTGTTTTAATCGGATAATCTTAGATGGATTTATAAAGACGATAGAAAGGCTATCAGATAGGGTTTTTCTAATGAGAGTTAGACTCCTACTAGGACTCGAATTTACATACTACGGGATGAGAAAGAGTATGAGATCAGGGTTTCAAATTTGAAACAAAGTGGATGAACTTACGGATTGGTGGTTTGAATTTGTCAAACAGCGGCTAACAAAGTGATGAGGTTCGGAGACTAGAAAATTTAAACTTAAATTTCAAAACACACATCGCAGTGAACGTAATCTGAAACACTTTAAAAATCCTTATTAAAACAAAACTCTAACAATTCATAAATAGCAACTATAATAGAAATATAGAGATAAAATTAAATATAAATTCTGATAAAACTATACTCATAAAAATATAAATTCTAAAATAAAAGTTTACTAGGAAATATTACTAATATACCCTAACACTAAAACTGGTATGTCACAGAACCCCTAGATATTTAAAGGGAAAGGAACCTTCTGAGAACCCTGTCAGTCTTTTTAAGGCTCTCTTACGAGCAACAGAAATTTTTGAAGAAAAATATATGGTTGTTTTCTCTTTATTAATCATCTGATCCGACCATGCTTCATACTTTTCAAATACCAATAAAAGTTCCCTAACAGATTTTTTACCCCCATTCAAAAAAATCACAATGTCATCTGCATACATAAAGTGGGAGATCTGAGGAGTACCTCTAGGTTGGGAGAAATTACCAATCTTTTGTGATGACACAGTCTGCTTCAAAAGACGAGAAAGAACTTCCTGAATAATAATAAAAAGATAAGGCGATAATGGGTTCCCCTGACGTAACCCACGACCACCTTAGAAGAAACCTCTCATTGTTCCATTAAGCAAAATAGAATACCAAATATTCGAAATACAAGCACGAATTAAATCACAAAAAGAAGGAGAAAATCCAAAACAACGAAGAACCTCCAACAAAAAATTCCAATCTACTCGATCGTATGCTTTAGCCATATCAACTTTGATCATAATATTTCCTCCATGAGTGTCCTTGTTCAAGGAATGAACCATTTCTTGAGTAATACTAATATTCTCAAAAATATTCCTCCCAAGTATAAAAGCTCCTTGCTCAAGGGATATTAATTTGGGAAGAAAATTTGCCAGACGATTTACAATAATTTTTGAACAAATTTTATAAAAAACCGAACACAGACTTATAGGCCTAAATTTGTCAAAACCAGTAGGCACATCTGTCTTCGGAATTAGCACAATAAAAGAAGCCAAAAAGAACCTCGGAAGCTTTTTGAAAATAAAAAATTCAGAAACGGCTGCGAAGACATCCATCTTAATCACCTCCCAACAAGTTTTAAAAAAACCTGCTCCAAAACCATCAGGCCCAGGAGAACTATTTATAGGAATCGAAGAAAGAGCCTCCTTTACTTCATCCAATGAAGGGATACGACCAAGACATGTACAATCCTCAACATCAATAACTGGCGAAATCAAACCTGATAAATCCGGAAGTGCTCGTGACTGGTTAGTGTTTTTAAGAAAGTCCGTAAAATACTCAACAGCCCCATTATGAATTTCCTCTGGCGAATTAAAGTCAACCCCATCCGGAGTTCTCATCCCTTTGATTCTTTTACGTCATTTATTAGCTAACCATACATGAAAAAATTTTGAACTACGATCACCGTCCATGTTCCATTTTATTTTAGCCATTTGAGCTAATCTGATATCTTCCCTACGTCTCCAAGAACACAATTCATCCGAAGCCACCACAAGCTCCCTCTCGGTGTCAATATCCCACTCTCTTTACAAACACCCTTCCAGACCCTCAACCTTTGCTTCCAAAGATTCAATATGAGCATTAGTCCTCCCAAACACTCGCTTATTCCATTCACGAAGAGCCACTTTTACCTTTTTAAGCTTACAAGCAAGAATGACAAGCCCCGTTCCAACCACCGGCACAGACCACACCTGCTTTACAAAATCAATAAATTCTGGATGTTCAACTCACATTTGTTGAAATCTAAATGGAGGAGGACCACAGGAATGAGGATCCTTAAGAAATTCAACCAGCATAGGGCAATGATCCGAAGTCGTCCTTGGTAAGTATGAACAAGAGGCCGTAGGGAACAAAGACAGTAAATTTGCATCCAATAATATACGATCCAGCTTAGCCCAAGCTCTAGCTAAACCACTCTGGCCATTACACCAAGAAAAATTACTACCTTGTGCACTTAAATCAATTAAACCACCCTCATGGATCCATTGGTTAAGATCATCCATCGCCGCTATTGGCCTAGGATAACCACCCCGTCTTTCCAAATTCGTATGGATAATATTAAAATCACCAGCAAACAAACAAGGATCCTCATTCATACTATTCCACCTCAAGTCCTCCCATAGAACCCGTCTATCCATCATATTACACTTTGCATAAATAAAATTACCCAAAAATTTAAATTGACCCTCAACTATCCTTAGAGACAAAAACTGTGAGGTCATCCGCATAATCTGTACATTTAAATCATTCATCCACAAGACCCATATTTTCCCACCAACTTCTTCATTAGAAATTACATTATCAAAATGAAGAGTCCGCATGTACGCTTAAGCTTTAACAAAATTCTGGAAAGGCTCCATTAAGACAATCATCTTACAATTCAACTTTCTTTGCCATATTTTTAAACGACCCATAGAGGACCCTAGTCCCCTAATATTTCACACCAAAATAGAACCTATCATAGGGACAATTTTGTGGCTCGAGTAATCACTTGATTAGAACTCCTAATTTTCTGAAATTTTTTTTTCCTATATTTCGTCTTCCCAGTTTCTTCCTCTATGTCCGAGTGATACTCCTTATCCTGCGAAAAAACTTCCGCATGAATATCAGGTTCCGGATCCGATAGTGACCCTTCTTCCAAACAAAAGGCATCATCGGTCTGCTGGGCCTCTTCCGTAAGCACTGTTTCCACCACCGCCAAAGACTCTGTTTCTGTGACCTGCTTTGTCTCTCGCCTCACCGCATCCGATTGCAAACTATCATCATTTTGCCTCACCTCATCAAGACTCTCCATATTAACAGCATCTCCAATTTCTGTTTCCACTACTAACTCCTCAATCATCAAAGTAGAAGCAGAAGCCCCTAAAACCAAATTAACATCCGCATACTCTGCATCTACTTGTTTTGCATTAAGACTTGGAAAAGCTAAAACTGTAGACCCAAGAACCAACTTGGATTGGTCTTCCACCCCAGGTTCCTCCATAACTGGTTCTTTAGGCTCTTCCAATATTAGTTCTCTAGGCTCTTCCATTTCTGGTTCTTGATCACCATCTTTAGGTTGTTGCCGAACCCAAGTTTTCTTTTCTGGTTTTTTTTTTTCCAGCCTGACATGTACGCACATTGTGCCCATGGATTTTGCATATAGAACAGAAAGCAGGCAGTGTTTCATACACAATCTCCTGCTTTCGACTGGAACCCAACCCCGGCATTCCAATCAAAAAATGGGAAATAGGCTCAATGGCCGCATCCATCTCCACACAGAGATGCGCACCATCAGTGCGAGTAGCACAACGTGTGGGATTATCACACCTAATAAATATACCGATTGGAGCTGTCAAGATTTTAAGCAAAGATTCATGATAAAAGTTAGGAGGCAAACCTGGTAAAGTAATCCAAACCGGCACAATTGTTGGTTCTTCCTCCTCCTTAAATTCTGGCGTCCAGTGGAAAGCACGATAAGGAATACCGTCCATATCGCACACCTCCCTTGATAAAGCTTTCATGCAGTCCTCCTCCGAAACCAAACGAACAAAAACATTTCTTGGACGCCTCATGGTTGAAACAACTGGAGTGCCTTCCAGTCCCCATCGATTCCGAATGAAACTTCGGATAGCGTCTAAAGATGGCCGGTTGCGGAGGAACTTCAGAACTATTGAGAACTTGAAAGGTTCTGCCGAACGGAATATCTCCTCCTTGGAGAACTGAAAGAAAAGTTCTCCAACCTTGGTTTTTGGCGCACGGTGAGACAGAGCCAACTCAGAAAGGGGCTGAGGGACCACCGAGACTAAATCTACAAAACGTCTACCAACTTCATCAACGGCTGCCACGCAGCCTTACGTGAATCTAGGAACAAAACTATGCAGAATGAAAACTCAAGAAGAGTTTTCAAGAAAGCCGCATCATTTCTTGGAGCATTTTCCTATCTCTGAAAAACAATGCATCCATCTTATCATTTTGCCTGTAAACAATGCATCCATAAATCGATGGATACACTCCTTTAAATTTACATAAAAAACTCAAAAATTATATACAATATCCAATTAATTTGCCTGTATGATGATTATTCCTTATATTTATAATAGCGTTTCAAAATCAAAACTCACAATCAATTTGAAAACTTTCCAAAAAAGCCTAAATCAAGTCAATGGATGGAGAACCTAGACCCGATGAGAACTCGTTTCAAGAACCTAGATTATATTAAAATCTAGACCCATTGAAGAACCCAGATTACAAAGGAGGAATGCCACAAAGGTTGTGATTTACATTTGATAAGTTCAAAAGTTCAATTAAGAACAAGAGGAGTAAAACTCAACTCACAATGAATAAATTCATCAAATTTCATAAACTTCATAAACTGATTAAAATGTGGCTACATATAGTATTTAAAGCAAAACCTAATGAACCCTAGCCAAAATAAACCCCCATCTTCCAAAAGTGCCCCTAGATGAACAGTGCCACGGCTATAGTGCTGCGCTACAGTAACTCGGCTATAGTAACCCTAACCCTAGTTCAATAAAATAATAATTTTCCCAACATGCCCTTGCATAGGCCCCCTTAAGTGCTTTCTATAATAAACTCAATTATTCTAAACTAATAAAATAAGTTCTTTAAATGAATTCAATAAGTTGAAACCCTTCAAGAGCTCAAAGCCATTAAGTCTTGTCGTTGCCCTCTTCCATAGCTGATCAAATGAATCAAAACTGGATCTTCATCTTTCATGCCCTATCTTGAATGCTGGGCTCTTGCTAAACTCGTCTCAAGTGGATTGCATCAATCCTTGCATTGTCTCCTTGATCTTCTTGGCCCATCTGGAAGTTGCAAATGATATTTAAGACTAGGCCCATCTTGGTTCCCATCATTCCCCCTCTCCTCAAAAGGATTCGACCTCGAATCTCCACCTGGATCAAAGGGAAAATGGTTAGTAACATTGAAAATAGTAGAAACAAGATAGTTACCTGGAAGATCCATTAGATATGCATTTTCATTAATTTGTTCAAGAGTTTGGAAAAGACCATCCAAGCTACTCCTGTCATCACCAGGTAAAGGTGTTAAATCTAAAGGAGTAAATGGATCAAGTCTATAAACAATTTCAAATGGTGAAAATTTAGTAGTAGCATGAACACTCCAATTATATGTAAACTCAATGAATGGTAAACAATACTCCCACAAATATTTATGAAGCACATCTAAAGTCTTCCTCGAACCAAAATGACCACTCCAATATGGAAACTCAATGAATGGCAAATGATACTCCTGGAAACGTTCATGTAACAATTTAATGAATGGCAAATGATACTCCGACAAATGTTCATGAAACAAACCTAAATCTTTCCTTACACCAAAATGACCACTCCAATTATATGCAAACTCAATGAATGGCAAGTAATACTTCCACAAATGTTCATGCAACACGTTAATGAATGAAAAATGATGCTTCCACAAACGTTCATGTGATACGTCAATGAATGGCAAATGGTACTTCCACAAACGTTCATGCAACACATCAATGAATGAAAAATGATACTTCCACAAACGTCCATGCAACACTTCATTGAATGGCAAATGGTAGTCCCAAAAATGTTCATGCAACACAACAAAAGTCTTCCTTACACCAAGGTCACCCAAAAAACCAGCATGTCCATCACACACAAGCAACTTATGCATAAAACCAGCATATCGTTGCTAATGATGATACTAATGAAATTATATCGTTGGTAATGAGTTTTCTACAACGATTGAATTTCGTTGGTAATAATATATCAATTTAGTTGTGGGGTACATTTTTTGCAACGAATTTGATTCATTGTTAAAATCATAATGGTTTTGCAATGAGTTTTATCCGTTGCCAAGGAGGATACATGTTTTTTGAATGAATTTTCTAATGAGGATACATGTTTTTTGCAATGCAATTATATCATTGCTACTTAGGCCAATAGATTTGTATCGAAATTATGTCGTTGCTAATAAGCATATATGTTTTTGAAATGAAATTAAATAGTTGCTAATGGATAGAAATTGTTTGCAATGAAAAAATTTCATTGCTACTGTCTTAGAATCGTTTCTAACTGAGGTATTCTCAGGTATTCCGTGAATAGAACATTTCCTCTCCCAGGGTTTCCTCTGTAGGGGCTTTTTCTACAATCGTGGTGCAGTTTGCGATCTTTTCTGGTTAAGATCATGGAGGACGATGTCCATGTCCTATACATGAAGTTGTCCTTAACGGAGAAGGTAAGGGAAGATGTGGTGGTGGACACGGGCAATCTGGAGGATGTGCTTCCATGTGGGGAGCGGTGTTTGTATATGAAATTATTTACTGAAAAATACTACAACAAGGAAGCTTTCAAAGGTACAATAAGAAAGTTGGACAAACTGTCATGGGGTTAGATTTTGGGAGATCTGTCCGGTTCTTTTTCTGGTGGAATTTGAAAATGGTAGAGATAAGGAAAAGGTTTTAAAGGAAGGGCCATGGATGTTTGACAAGCATTTGATTTTGCTAAAGGAAGTGGATGGCCGGCTTCAAGTACAGCAAGTGCATATGACAATGGCTACGTTTTGGGTACGACTTCACAACTTACCTCTTATGGCGAGGAATGCGTTTGTTGGTAAAAAGCTTGGAGAAAAGTTGGGTTCTGTTGACGAGGTGGATTTGGAGAAGGGGGAAATGGAATGGGGTGAATATCTAAGGGTGTGGGTTACGCTCAATGTTATAGAGCCATTGGGGTGAATATCTAAGGGTGTGGTTCTTAGTTATCTATTGGTGGAGGTGAGTCAGTGTGGATTTGGTTCTCTTATGAGTGCCTTCCAAACTTCTACTATTGGTGTGGTAGAATTGGTCATATCGACAAAGATTGTGCAGATCGGAAGCAAGATTCTGAGTTGAAGAATATGGTGACTCAACCCTATGGAGTGTGGCTTCGGGCAGGAAGCTTTAATGATCGCACTAATAAGGGGGCGATTTCATGCAACTGATTCTGTGAAAGCAGTCTGCAACTATGGTGTGAAGGGTGGTGGTGTTCCCTCTCATCTGAAGGTTGGTTCCATGCAGATGGAAGGGGGTGGAGAAGCCATGGCTCTACCAGTGCCGGCAGCAGAAGGGATGGGGAATCTCCACTTGTAACGGAAACAAAGTTAATGAAGCCGATAGAAGCGGACATGGGGGCTAGTTTTCAATGGGAGGTTGATGGGAGCAAAGATTCAGGGATAGTTAAAGATACGTTACATGTAACTAAAGTTGGGGCCGTTGGTGGAGATTGCCAGTTAGCTGATTGATTGGGATCAATGTGGCAGGAGGTAGATGGTGTTGGGCCCAGTGAGCCTCAACAGATGTTAGATGTTGGCTTAACGATGGGCCAGGTTGTAACGCCCGTCCTTGTGGTGGAACTTTTTACAAAATATTTTTATAAAGGACGACGAGAATTACCGTTTGATTTAAAACCTTTTACTATCATACCCAGGGTGTGAGACTCCTCGTTTATAAAATAAAATGTGCTTTGACTAAAAGAGGTTATAGTGGAAAACATCAATTTTAATAATAAAAAGGCCTCTCGTACATTTAAAACCCATGCCTAGACTTCCGTGCTCTTCCCCATTGGCTGTGTTCGTCTTGATGCGTGCTTCATCCCATCCCTATGGGGGGGGGGGAGAGGGGCATACATAAAAACTAAAATGAGTCGAAGACTTATAAGCATTACTTCATACAGTTAAAATATAACAACATAGGTTTTCATTCATGCATTCATCATTCATACATACTATTACGTGCATGCATATGTGCATTCATTTGAAAACGTCACTCGACGGGGATTTTGCTTTAAAAGGATTTCTTTTCGTAAAACGTTTCTCCCATCAGTGCCTTCATTTCTTAAATGTTCGTGCATTCGTGCATTCATACATACATGCATACATCCATTCATTCTTATCACTTTCATAGGCTGGTACACACGGTTACGCCCCGTGTGTTGGGGTTAGCGATCTTCCACAGGTTGAGAATCCCTTTCATAGGGGGCAGCATTGGGTGCATTGTCAGTACTACTTACCCGGCATTACAATCTGCCTATTCATTGGTACCCTTTTCATTCATTCATGTGGCCATTACGTATCTTACATTTCATGCTTTCATGTCTTTCTTTGCTTTTCATTCATTCATTCATGCCAGCTCGAAGGAGCTGGAGCTTTCATTTAGTTATTTCTTTCATTCAACAGTCCTTTCATGAGAAAACATTCATTTTCATGAGAAAGCATTTCATTTCATGAGAAAAACATCATTTGGGGCGTAAGCCTGAAAATCGTCTTTCCTTTTTTAGTTCATCTCAGTTCTATCCTTTCTTTAACAGTTCATTCATGAAAAACGTCATTTAAGAGCATACATGGGCTTAAACATCAGCGTCCGTGGCATCCATAAGCATCACCTTGAACGTCGTCTCTCATGGCGTCTATGAGCATCACCTCATGGCGCACATGAAAGCGTTGGTTCGTAGGATCCATAAAAGCATCCGTTTTCATGCCTTTCATGCATTTTTATCAGTTCGTGGATTTTTCTTAGAAAATACATACAATAGATACAGCGTATAGTCATCCATTCACATGCGTACAATTAATACTTTGGGTGTGTAAACAGGGGCTACCAATGAGGGGCCGTACATACTTATACCTTTGAGCACTTAGCATTTTCTTTCGTAAAGCTTCTTTCATTTCTTAAAAAGAAAAGCTTTCGTCTTCATTTCTTTAATTAAAGAAAACTCTATAAGAGTATGAACGTAACACTTACTTGGACTCCATGCTACTTGCATATCATACAGTCCATTTATGTGCGTGTCAGATGGCAACCTACATGCATATATATAACCTTAATGTCATTCTCTATCTAATGCATAAGTAACTTAAACTAGAAATAGAACTATGATTCACTTGGAACACTCTCCTTCTATCCCATGCTCTTACGTGTCCCTTACTATGACAAGACCTTCGAGGACCCATTACGGTTACCACATCTTCCAACTCAAGGTCTTGCCTCGAGTGCTCGTCCACTAAAGTGAACCCATGATTCATCTTAGAATTATGACACTAGGACTTCCTTCTTACTCTTCTTATAACCACATTCCGACTTATGATTCTGACTGATGGAATCACGCATCCCAATCCTGGATAATACACCCGTCACTATCTTCATGCACCTTAGCCCATACTAATCCTCATTCTCATCCATACAAGCCACACGGCTCTAAGCCAACTCTGAGGCTTAAGCACTGTGCAACTATACTCAGGACAGATTACCTATTACATATGGTGAATCCGTTCGGCACATGTGTCTAACCAGATTACACATGTACCTTACCCCTTTATCACCTAAGATCAACATATGACACGTTGATCACCAGCTTGTGTAAACAAGCACCATACTACGATATCAACCTTCTCTTAACCCGGCTAGCATGACTTTTCACGCTACATGTCCCTTTTGACAGTTCATCCCAACACTTAACACGACAAGACTCCATTCACAATTACGCCTTATGTCACGTCATATAGCTCGAGATTGCTCCAAAGCTACACAGTGACCTTGTCGCGTTACTCAACATTCTGCTACGTCAACTCCTAACTCATCACAAGTATGGTTCCTCACGTAATCCCGTCACATCGTGACATCTCGTCACGTTCCTGTTACGCCATTCCTGCACTCTAACACTTCATCCATCATAAGCATGACTGCCAATAACCATGTCACTTTGTGACGTTACCCAGTCATGCTTCCGCTGCGTACTTTTACACTTATTCTGCTACTTCACGCATACTCTTAGCCATAAGTCCATCACGGTCACACTAGTCACCTCAGACTACAGGCTACGCCATAACTACTACGGGATACTGTTCCACAATTCCCGACACTACTCATCATGTTCCACGCCCATCAATCATACAACCATCCTTATCTTTGTGACACGCCACACAAAGTGTCGCTGCCTTGTGGAGTACACTCCACGTATACTCCCTTTTCACACACTATGCCATATCACCATTATGGCATACCTGCCATATGGTGCATCACTCCACCACATGGAGTACACTCCTCGTGTACTCCATTCATATGCATTACGCCACATCACCAGTATGACATACCCGCCATATGGTGCATCAGTCTACCACATGGAGTACACTCCACGTGTACTCCCTCACATACAACACGCTACATCACCATTATGGCATACCCGCCATATGGTGCATCACTCCACCACATGGAGTACACTCCATGTGTACTCCATTCACATACATCATGCTACATCACCATTATGGCAAACCCGCCATATGGTGCATCACTTAACCACATAGAGTACACTCCACGTGTACTCCCTTTACATATGCCACATAACCACTATGGTATACTCGCTATATGGTACATCACTCTGCCACATAGAGTACACTCCACGTGTACTCTCTTCACATGCACTATGCCACTTCACCAATATGGCATACCCGCCATATGATGCATCGCTCCACCACATAGAGTACACCCCACGTGTACTCATCCCATTTCACAATACTCTAGGAGGGTATATTTTACATATACCCTCCTTATCCCACACTACGCCACACATAAAGTACACTCAGCGTGTACTATTCCCATTCCACATGCCACGTCACTAATACAGCACATACTCCACTACCACACTACACAGATAAGCCCAATACTTCACATACACTGCACATCACATCACCACACTGCACAGATATGCCCAACACTTCACTGCACAAAATACCCCACACTTCATCACACATGATGCCCAACACTTCACTACACAGAATATCCCAATAGAGCAAACTCCACAAATACTAACAACACAATCCACAACCTAATCAACTAATCAATATCTAACATAATTAATGAGGGATAGAGGGTTATACCATCGACGGGGTAACCCGTGCATTACTCGTTGATCGTCACTGCCGATGATGTCGGAAGTGTCGTACGTGGCGGCTAACCCACGTACGGTGACTGTTTGGGCATTTGGATAGCTAGGTGTGGTCTTGGAAGGGCTCGTGGTGGCCATGTAATGGTGGCAAGGAGCGTAACACAGCATATCTAGCCGTGTACAGTGGCGGTCAACCACACGCAGTGGCTATCCATCACGTACAGTGGTCGCCCACCACATAAAGTGGTGGTTTGGACCTAAGGTCCAGCTAAGGGAGTTGCTGGTGGAGCCGTGGAGGCACTGGGGTGGAGCCGTGGAGGCACTGGGGTGGCGCCACAGTGACTCACAGTGGAGGATCTGGCCGCACGAAGGAGGAGAAGCCGTGGGAGAGTGTGCGTGCGTGGGTGGCAAATTGGGGCTATGGGCTGTTGGGATAGCTTGGTGGTGGCCTAAGGAGGCTGAAGGTGGTGGTCATCTGCCATGGGTAGCGGCGTACAGTGGTGGAAGGTGTGAAACCCATGAGTGAGAGAGGGAGAGAGCTCGTGCGGTGGAGGGAGGCTAAGGGCCTTGATTCAGGTGGAGGAGGAAGGGGGAGACCAGGAGTAGCTAGTGGTGGTGTCTGGTGGCCAAGTTGGTCTCGCTCGGCAGTGCTAGAGACATGCACAGTGAACCCGTGCATGGAGGAGCTACGGCCGTGCATGTGAGGAAGGTGGCTGGAAGGTCGAGGCCAAGCTCATTGGAGGGTGATGGCCGGTGGGAGCAGCAGCTATAGTGGAGGTGGTGGTGCCGAAGGATGGAGCACGGCGGTGCAGTGAGCACCAAGCCCATTTGGGCTATGCTCTGCCGAGGGAGAGGAGGAGGGAGTGTGGGAGAGAGACGCCGGCATGAGAGGACTCGCCGGAGTGAGGTGGAGCTTGTGGTGGCGATGGTGAGGGCTACCGACTCACAGCAGCGCCGGGCTAAGGCATGGAGCATTCGGTGAGGGGGAGAGGCCGCGTACTACGTACGCTTGAGGGAGAGGGAGGAGAGAGAGAGAGCTGGGGAAAAGTGAGGGAGAAGGAAGAGGGGCTGCGTATTTAACTCAGTCCCTTCGTCTGGGGATCCAAGTAGCGATCTAACGATGGATCTCAAGCACTGATTTAAAATGCATAAACATTAACTTAATTAAAAACACTTAGAGGAATTAAGGTAGAATATTATTTAAACTAACTTTAGTTATAAAATAATATTCATTCATCATTAATAAAATGATGAAGTCTTATTTAACATATTTAAAAAGATAAAACCATGTAATTAATAAAAGCTTTCAACATAATTTAAATCTCATAATATTTTAAAATAGTTAAAATCATTTTAATAATAATATTAAAATGATTTCCGACAATTATAATATTTTTGGAGTTCTTCAAGAATATTATGAATGTCGTATTTAAGATCAATTTTAATTCAGTAACACTAGAAATACTCATTATAAATATTTCCAGCATATTTAAAACACTGGACATGCCCTAGAAGTCACATGATATTTTTCGAAACACGCCATCATGGTTTGACACGCATAATGAGTCTTGCAGTCGCTAGATAGAAGGGACAGACAATCACAAAATCTCTGCCCTCGGGATTTGCTTACGTCATAAAGACGGAACATACGTCAGAAAGAAGAAGCGTACGTAAGAAATAAGGAGCAGGGTATTACACAAGTCTTGCTATCAAAGCCTGATCCTTTGGCTTGTCATAAATGGCATAAGTGTCGTCGTTTTGCAATGAAGGGACAAAACCTAAGTCTGTCGATCTCGATGGTCATCTATCTGTGGGGTCTAAGAAAAGGAAACAGAGGAGAGGGGAAGGTGCTGCGTTACGGTTAGCTGGGAAGAAGCTAAAGTCTGAAAGCAATGTTGTGGATAATGACTTTGACAGTGATAATGCAACTCAAGAGGAATTTTCAGTGATATCGGCGGTGGCTATTGAACAGCACCGCCGACAGCCATGAAAACACTATGCTAGAATGCCCGTGGGCTTTGGAACTCATGGGGCATTTGTAACCTCTATGATTTAGTCAAGAGGGAAGGGCCCACCATGTTATTTCTGCAAGAGATGCATCCCAGTGTTAGTGAAGTCAGAAAATGAAAGTATCGGATTGGTTTTCCAAATTTTTTAGCCGTTAATACTATTGGATGAAAGGGGGTATTGCATTATTATGGGAGAGGGATGTCGATTTAACGATTCTTAGTTACTCTTCTTATCATGTTGATGCCATTGTTAATGATGCTATTGTGGATGGGGGAAAATGGTTTCTAACAGCAGTTTATGGTTACCCTGAGACACATTTATGTTATAAAACTTGGGATCTCCTTAGGGGTCTGTGTTGGTCAAATGGAGAGGCTTGGCAAGTGATAGGGGACCTGAATGAAATTATGTTTCATCATGAAAAACAGGGAGGTAAACCTAGACCTGAGAGACAGTTAGAAGCGTTTCAGGATGTTGTGGAGGATTGTGATCTGCGTGATTTGGGATTTACTGGTTACTAGTTTACATGGTCTAATAGAAGGGAGGGAAGTCATTGTGTTAGTGAAATACTTGATAGGTTTCTAGCAAATTTGGCTTGGTGTAACTTATTTCCAATTGCAAAAGTAAGTCACGGTGTTGTGGCATATTCAGACCATCTTCCCATTTGGGTTCAATTGGAAGTGGAGTTTCAGATTTCTGGAACCAGACGACTCTTTCGATTTGAGGAAATGTGGGTGGGGGATAAAAATTGTGAAGAAATTATTAAAGAGAAATGGAGAAGGAGTAGCTCCCAATCAACGATGGAGGAGGTAGTGGGGATGATTAAAGAGTGTGGGGGTGAAACTGCATGCCTGGTATAGGAACAATTTTGGTCATGTTCAGACAAAGCTAGAGCAAGCAAAAATGTAGTTAAAAAAGCTGTAGGGAGATAGTCATGGGTTTGATACTTCTATGCTGAACAGGGCAAGACATGAGGTACAACTCTAGTTGGAGAGGGATGAGGTCATGTGGCAACAACGCTCAAAGGCGTTGTGGTTAAAAGAAGGTGATCAGAATTCGAGATACTTTGATATGAAAGCTTCACAAAGGAGAAGAAAGAACAGGCTGATGCGGATTCAAGATAATAGTGGGCAGTGGCAAGAGGGGTCTAGTAAAGACAAGGAGATCCTTGATTATTTTAAAGACTTGTTTACTATTGCCAATCTGTGTGCTACACTGGAATTTCTACATGCTTTGAGAGGCAAAGTCACTTCAGCCAAGAATACAATGAAGTTGAAGTCAAGGAAGCATTGCAACAAATGAACCCTTCCAAAGCCCCACGCCCAGATGGCATGTCTCCAACATTTTTTCAAAAATATTGGCATGTGGTAGGGTCTTCAGTTACTGCATCAATTTTGCATGCTCTCAATTCAGGTTCTTTCCCTTCAACTTTGAACCACACTTTTATTACGTTAATTCCCAAAAAGAAGTCTCTTGTTTGAGTGGCTGATTATAGACCTATAAGTTTGTGTAACATGGTCTATAAGTTAATTCCTAAAGTGCTTGCAAATAGGCTGAAAATGGTATTATCCGACATTATAGGGGAAAGTTAAAGCACATTTGTACCTGGGCGAACTGATAATGTTTTGATTGCTTATAAGGTAATGTATTTTTTGAAGCTTAAGAAAAAAGGCAAGAAGGGCTTTAAGTCATTGAAGTTAGATATGAGTAAGGGGTATGAAAGAGTTGAGTGGGGCTTTTTTAAATCAATTATGGAGGTGGTGGGGGTTTAGTCAAGAGTTTGTCAATCTAATTATGATGTGCGTTTGTTCTGTCTTTCTCTATACTGATTAACGGTGAGCCTAAGGGACCAGTTGTTCCATCTAAAGGACATAGACAAGGGGATCCTTTGTCCCCTTATCTATTCCTTTTGTGTACTGAGGGGCTGACTACTCTATTGAAAGATGCTGGAATGAGACAGAATATTTCAGGCATAAAAATCTGTAGAGGGGCTCCAAAAATTACCCATTTGCTCTTTGCGGACGACAGTTTGGTGTTTTGCAAGGCTGAGGTAGAGGAGAATAGGAGAGTTCAAGCTATCCTGGAGAAGTATGAGGCTGTCTCTGGCCAACGAATCAATCGTGAAAAAACTGCCATGGTGTTTAGTGCTAACGTGCTAAGGAGAGTTCAATAAGAGATAAAACATTTGTGGGGAAATTCTAAAGTACAATAGTATGAGAAGTATTTAGGTGTTCCACCAATCATTGGGACCTCAAAAGCTCAAGCTTTTCAATCCATCAAACAATGAGTTTGGCAAAACTTACAAACTTGGAAGGAGAAGTTACTCTCACAAGGGGGTAAGGAAGTATTGTTAAAGGCAGTGGCTCTTTCTATACCCTCTTACACTATGAGTTGTGTCCTTCTTCCTTCATGTTTGTGTGCTACTTTGGAGGGAATGATGGCTCGGTTTTGGTGGGGGCAAAAGAAAAACGAAAGGAGAATACATTAGTTGAGCTAGAACAAATTGTGTGTAAGGAAGTCGTGGGGAGGGATGGGGTTTAAAATTTTGAGGGTTTTTACTTTGGCAATGTTAACTAAACAAGGGTGGAGATTATTTCAAGATGAAAATACTTTATTGCACAGGTTGCTCAAAGCCAAATACTTCTCAGCTTCAAATTTTCCGCAGGTTGGTTTGGGCAGATCTCCTTCATATACCTGGCGTGGTATTTGGGAAGCCAAGAAATGAGTGGTGGAGGGATGTAGATGGAGGATAGGTGATGGAAATTCTGTTAACATTTGGCTTGATAAATGGATCCCTGATCATAATGCTCTAGTTAAGGAAGGGAATGTGATTAGTGAAGACAACAGGAATGATTGTGTGAGTTCCCTTTTGTGTGCAAACTCTAGAACTTGGGATGTGAGTAAACTTAGAGCTCTCTTTAATCCAAGCATTGTGGAGGATATTAGAAGACTGCTGTATGTGCTGGTAGTGGGGCTGACAGGAGAGTATGGGTGACGCCCATAGATTCCGCTTGGGATCGGACGAACATCTGAAGCGTCGGGACATGCAACACAAGGTTACCTACCCCCGTTCATGACATATAAGATGCGATGTTCCTAACATGCATCTAGCATTATGCAATATTCGCAGCTGATAATTTTTTTTTTTGAGCAATACTATGCACCAAACTTATAATATCCCAAATACTTACAACATACTTCATACAAAAAGACATACTAAACAACTGAGATCACAACACTAGTCCAAAATGGTTGTGAACAAAAAAGTGCTGGAGATTGAACTCCACAAAATACAAGTAGTAACCTAAGGCAACTACATCTAAGTCGCACCATCGCTTAGTTAACCGTTTCCAGTTGGTCGATTTCCGGTTCTCCTTCAGATCCTGTAACAAGATCTACCATTTGGGGAGAATGGTAGTTGGGACTACCACAGTGAGATTTGATTACAAATCTCAGCAAGTTCATAGGAAACTTTCACACAGGTTAATGATGCATGCATGATAGTAAAAGCATGAATGTATAATCAAAATCATAAGTAAGCATAACATAACTTGACTTATAGCATGGCATAAATGACATAACTTGAACTGAAACTGAAACCTAGCTTGACGTGACATGGCATGTACGTGAACTTAAAACATAACATGGACAAGCAACATAGCATGAATGTGAACTTGAAACATAACATGGGCTTGAAACATAGCATGAACGTGAACATACATAATTTAAGCATGAACTTGAACATAAGATGAACCTGAGCATGACATAACATAAATGTGAACTTGAAACATAACGTGAATGTGAACATGACATAACATGATATAGACATGAACTTGAAACATATTCTTGTCTCATGGGGTCACCATGATTGAGTAATCTTATCTCATGGGGTTACCATGATTGACATGAACTTGAAACTTGACATGAACGTAAACTTGAACATAACATAACGTGAAATACAAGAACTTGGAATCTTTTTCGATAGACTTAATCATAAAGTGACCATATGGGTGCTACACGGGTCCCCTTGAGCCGTGTGTCCCTGTCAATTACTGCATCACAATACATGTGTCTATACCAGCTGTGAGTGCATTAATATGTACTCCACAGTTGTTGTGGCCCCATGAATTCTACGTGTCACAATTGCTGTGTCTCACGTAGTGTATGCTCCACAGTTGTTGTGGCTCAATGAATTATTTGTGCCACACTTGTTGTGGACACACGTAACATAATGTGTGGCTCCATCAGCGTTAGTGCCTGGCACGCTCCAGTGAGCAGCTACTTAGGCCCCATTCGCAACCTATTGACTGCACTATGTCAACCCAGGGAATTTCACACCTATTTAGATACTCCAGAGCAAACAAAGGAGTTCCACTAGGATATTACCACATCCTAGCGCTTAGGGTTGTGATTGACATGAGTAACTTAACTGGCATACATGACATTTCGCAACGTGGCGTGACATGAACGTGACATAAAAGACAGAAGTCCTGACGTAGCGTAACATGACATGAACGTAAGATGACAAACATGACATACTTTGAGACATAAATGTAACAAAAAATATTTCATAACATGGTGTACATGTAACAGATAATATTTCATGACATGACGTAACATGTAATAGACAATATTTCAAGACATAACGTAACATGTGACAGATAGCATACGTAATGTGACAAACTTGCAACAGATAGTAACATGTGATAGAATATATTATGTAACAGATAAGATTTTTGTGACAGAATAATTCATGTAACAAATAAACATGTGATGGTATGGCATGGCATCTACAATAACATACGAACATAAACTGTAATTCTCTTACCCATCACACATACACAGTAAATTGATAGTAAGTTAAAAGCTAACTTATCTCGATCGTCGTGTTCTACGAGAATAAGCGATAAACACGAGGAACTGTAAGAGGATATTCTAAAAGTGAGAACTTTAATTACTAACAATTAGAAATGTGAACAGAGATAATTTACAGTAAAATTACCATTTTACCCTCTATATGTGGGAAAATGATTATTTTACCCCTAACTTAAGGATTTCACATTCTAACTCCAAAAATTATGTAAATTTTGTCCTAGACTGACATAACAACTCAGAAAAATTTAAAACCAATCACACTATGGAAAACTCACAATGGCCGAAACATTCATAGACCATTTCTCTTGATTTTGGTTGTAATTTCTTCCATCTTCAAACCAATGATTAAACCAAAATTTTGTAACAAGGATCTTCCAATCCTAAGTTTAAAAATACACTTAAAATATCCATTAAGAAAAGCTAATCATCAATACCAAACTTTTTGTAAAGAGACCCAAACTTTTAATAAAACGTAAACCCATAAATCACAAGTTTTGACCTTAATAAAAACATTCCAAGAATTCCAAACAAAATCAAATCTTAATTCTAACATATTCATAACATCATCCAAAGATCAACCATGCTTTAAATCATCAAACAAAAGCCACCAAAAATCACAAAACAACACTTGGAGTTTTTGGTTTTAAACTTATTCCAAAACAGAAACTTTTTTCTCCACTAACTTTGATCAATCTCTTTATTCATGGCTTAAACACATGTGATCTTCAAACTAAAACATATCATGGTTTAAAAATGTGTCCTAAAGAAGATCCAACCATCGAACTTAAAATCGCATGGCTAAAACTCAATAAAACATGGATCTAACCCAAAAAATCAAATCTTAGGCCTAACCAAAATCCTCTTGCATATAAAAATCATAATTTTAAAAATAATACTAAATATCTTCAAAATAACATCCTAAAATGTATATAAGAGGCTTAGGGTCATCATATAAAAATATCAAAGCCTTTGGAATAAGATCGAACCACGAAATATTCCAACTTTCACAAAACAAAAACTGTTTATCAACGTCCAGTTTTCAAGTTTCTAAATATATCATCAAAATCTTTATTCATGCAACAAAACCTCAATGAACATTCACAAAAACATGCTAACAACACTCCATAAAATTTTCGGACCAAGATATGTCCATTAGCTTGGTCAACAGTTCCAAAACATATCATACTCTCCAGTTTCACGCCCAGAATGACCTTTCCATGGTTAAAAATAATTTTGACCTATCAAATGAGCATGGGATGAGACTAATAAGATATCCACGGAAACTACACTCAAAGAGGAACAACATATGTGAAAGAATCATCGTGCAAACATACTTACAAAGGGTCAAAAATGGCCACGCAAAAAGACCCAGAAATTTGCCCAGAGAGCTCTTTTGAGTTTTCTCTCTAAGAACGGGGTGAAGAAGTGATAAAATGGAATGAATAGACTCTTGGAGGGGGAAGTTGTGGGGTTGAATGACCCTTGATTGGAGTTACCTATGTGACATAAAGTGGAGAATAGTGAGAGGAATGGACTGCCTGCAACAGCTGTGAGAGATGGAGGTTGATGGAGTGAATTTCTCCTTCACATCAAGGCACTATTGGGTGCAGCCAATGGCAGTGGATGGTTTGCCATGTGGGGCTAGAAACTTCTCCAAGAAGCTTTGCCAAGGTGGCTAATTTCGTGGGCCTTGGTGGGCCTCAATTTGGGGTTTAAATGGGGTTTGGTTAGGGTTTGAGATGCTATCAAGCCCAAAACCAATTTTTATTGGCCCAATCAAATTTCCAAGATTTAAAAGGTTGAATAATGAAGTCATAACAAGGATTTGATTAATTAATAGCATGTGGAAGTGATTTAATCAAGTGATTAAACATAAGGCTAGAAATCGGGTTAGAAAGGGTTTGGAAGCCAACTTTAGGGTTTGGGAAAACCGTTTCGGGTTTCAGTTTCTATCAAGTTTTTGGGGTTTCAATTGGATTCCCACCATTTAGGGTTTCACTAGAATTGAAACCTTCTTTGGTCTGGCACAATTTGGTTGATCAGATGAAATAAAGCTTTGCCTAGGTGGCATGATCTCACACCTTGACTTCCTTCACAAATCCATCTAATGGTTCCTCATGGTGCCAAGTGTCTAATACTATTCAATATGTATGGCTAAGATCTTGCCAAATGTCCAAATAAAACTCCTCCAACCTAATTTGGACATTTCATACTGTGATTTTGAAAACACTGCACTGGTGCACTTATTGAGGTTACTATTTACTCCAAAACAATACATAATAAACTTAGTACTGAAAAATTCTAAATATTCATATTAACCTATAGTGAAAATTGTTTACCGAAATTCAACCCCAAAGTGCCCCTAAAAATAATTTCACAATTTCCAACAGACGTTTTGTCCAGAATTATGAAAATAGGCTATTGAGCCATAAAATCCTAAATAATCTACTGAGTCTAATGGCGTAGACCTTAACGCATTCTGACACTTCTAACTATCTCAAATAATTAAACTCATAAATCTAGCACCATAGTGAGTGATAACACTGATTATGATGACATACTAAAACCTGAGCGATTGGTCTATTTGTAAAAACTTATGGGGTTTCACGAGATTCCTAAAGTCAATAGAAATTTCACCAATGAATTTCTAGCGGGTTGTTACAATAGAGCTATGAGAGAAATGGTTTGTTTAGTGTTAGGAGTTGCTACAAGTTTATATTGGAGCAACAGGGTTCACAAGAAGCTGAGTCCTCGTCTGCAAGTGCCCAGAGAGTAGTGTTGAAACAGCTATGGAAAATGCCTGTGCCCAATAAGATTAAGATTTTTGCTTGGCGTGCTTGCAATGATGGTTTGCCTACAAAAGAGAATCTCATGAAAAAGCAAGTTCCAAATGATGGGAACTGTAGCTTGTGTAATGTTGAATGAGAAGGTTTATACCATGCTTTGGTTAGCTGTGTGCACTTAAAGAGGACTTGGATTGTTTATCTTCCTGCTTTTGTTATTGATAATTATTTGAATGTTTTTTAGGTGGCGTTTGCTCTTTGTAACGCTATAAAGTATGACATTGTGGCTACTTTCTTTGCTTTGGCATGGGGATTTTGGTTTAGCAGGAATAAGTACATTCATGAGCAGCTGCTCCTTCCTCCTCATCAGGTTGCTACACATGCAATCTCACTACTGAAAAGTTATAGGGGAGCTCATAAACAATCAAGGCAGCAAATGAGAGATGTGTTTAAATGGAAGCCTCCGGATCCAGACATGCTCAAGTTGAATGTTGATGGTGCTGTTTTTGTAGAGATGGGGAAAGATGGGATGGGTGCAATTCTGCGAAATAGCTCGGGTAGTGTTCTCATGGCTGCAAGCTTTTCAGAGGGGGATGTTGCTGAACCAGTGCACATAGAGGTGATTTCTCTTTTTTGTGGCCTTCAATTGTATGCAAGTATGGGAATTGATCAGATTCAAGTGGAGAGTGATTGTCTCTTGGCAATTGAAGCAGTTCAACAGGACAACATGGCTAATTCACTGCTTGGTTGCTTTTATTCAGAGCTTAAAAAGTTGTCATCTTGTTTTAGGGAATGTGTTTTTCAACATGTTTATAGAGAAGCAAACATGGCTACTCATTGTCTTGCTCATTATGCAAGAAAGGTTGATAGAATTATTGTGGAGGGATTGTATTCCGGGCTTTTTATCTCAAACCT
Organism: Juglans regia; assembly: GCF_001411555.2. Taxonomy (NCBI): domain Eukaryota; kingdom Viridiplantae; phylum Streptophyta; class Magnoliopsida; order Fagales; family Juglandaceae; genus Juglans; species Juglans regia. The sequence goes on along the minus strand of NC_049909.1, from coordinate 6,944,965 downwards.
TGTGGTTTGGTTTATGTCTGTAATCATTTTTTGTTGATTAATGAAGTTCATGGTTTTGTTATTAAAAAAAAAAAAATTGTTTCTAACTGAATTGGCATTCCAGACCTAAGGGTTTTTGCAATGATTATTTTGCAAGGAAATTTTTGGAATTGTGTCCATTGGCAAAGAGAAATGGACTCAAAAGGTATACATTAGTAAGGAAAAAAATTTCATTGCAAATAATGGTTCCCAAAAGCTTTTCCTGTTGTAGTGCACACATGAACTTGTTAGTAAACATAAACTTAATAACTAGTTAGTAAACATGAACTTATGATCGATTATTTTAGCAAATGAACTTATGCTTGTTTCTTTTAGTAAACATGAACTTATGTACTTGTTAGTAAACAAGAACTTATGATCGATTATTTTATCAAATGAACTTATGCTCAATTCTTTTAGGGGATGCTTAGAAAATGAGATGAGATGAAAATTTTGTAAATATTAGTAAGATGATTTGTAAATAGTAGTAAGATAGTTTGAGTTAAGTATTTATTGAGTCTTGAGAAATGAGAGAGAAAAAAGTTGAATAAAAAATGCTATAAAATTAAATTATTATTAGAATATAAGTTTTTAATATTATTTTTGTTTTGAAATTTGAAAAAATTGAATTACTTTTTGTTTGAAAATTTAGAAAAGTTGTAATGATTAGTTTGAAATAGTTGTAATGAGTAGTTTGAAAGTGTTTGCATTTGAATGATGCAAAGGAAGAAAATGAGATGGGATGAGATGAGATGAGATGAGATGAGAAGGGATAGGATGTGATGATATATGTTTCCAAACATCCCCTTTGGGCTTGATTGGAAAAAAATTTCATCCCAAAGTTTTCATCTCATCTCATCCTATCTCATTTCCGAACATCACTCAAACACAAATACTTTCAAACTAATCATTACAACTTTTTCAAACTAATCATTACAATTTTTCCAAACTTTCAAACAAAAAATAAAAAGCAATTCAACTTTTTCAAATTCTCAAATAAAAATAATATTAAAAAACTATATTTTAACTTAATAATATTTTTTATTCAACGTTTTCTCTCTCCTTTCCCAAATCCCATAAAATATTAACTCAAACTATTTTACTACTATTCACAAACTATCTTACTATTGCTCACAAAATTCTCATATCATCTCACTCAAAAAATTATCATCACATCTTATTTCAGTACTATTCACTCACCAAGCCTGTTTCTTAATTAGAATTTAGAAAAGAGAAAGTGAGATACTGAAGTTGAGGTCACACCGGGGGGGTTTAGAAACTTGGAAACCTTTGTCAAAACGGTGCCTTTTCCTTTAAAAACGATGTTGTTTTGTTTGGATGTGGGCTAGGTTGGGCGTTTTGGGCTTGGTTGATGTGGTTTTAGGCTTTTAAACCTTGTTTTGGGGCTTTTACCCTAAATCCTAAACAAAACTTGGCCTATTTTTTTAAACCCTAAATTTAATTTTTAATCTTTGTTTTAGCTATAAGGTTTTTTTTTTTTTTAATTTATGGTTTTTATACTCGTTATATCTAATTATATGTTATAATGTTATACTATTATAATTTATGTGTTATTAACTTATTATCTTAGACTTATTTTCTGTACTTGTGTCTAACTTATTTATATACTAGACTTATACAATAATCTATAATTACATGTTATCATACTATAGTATTACATATTATTGTGTCTAATTATATGTTATTATACTATAGTATTATCTGTTCTTAACTTATTATATTAGACTTATTTCTATAATAGTGTCTAACTGTTTTTTTTTTTAAAAAAAAAAAAGAGTTAGGGCCATATGTCCAAGAGTGACCCATTCTCAAGTTTATTCAAATACCCTCACTTATGGCATAGAAGTACCATGGTATAACCAAACACTTGGGGGGTTACAAGATAAGAATTAAAAAAAACACCCAAAACCCAAGTGTAAAAAAAAACATAACACTTCATAACCGAAGACCAACAATAATCCAACGAAAACCAATCATGAAAAGAAGCAAGAACCATCATAGGACACTAACTTTTGAGGGCATAAAGCCCATTTTGTCAACTTTCAATATCCCTTTCAGCTTGTTTGGAACATCATTGAAATTCGCCCATGTTCCAGATTTTTTATCCGAAGCCCAGCGAGCTAGAAAAAACACCCCAGCATTACCTTCTCTAAAGACATTCATAATGTTAATTTCCAATGTAGAGAGAATGTCTTGTATCCTGTCCTAGTAATCTTCAAGGTACCATATGCTACATCTTCCTTTTACCAACCAATTAGCGACTAACAAAGAATCCACTTCAATCTCAACTTTTTGAATCGCCAAATCCTAGCAATGCTGTAACCCATAATATAAAGCTCGTAGTTCAACGTCATTATTAGTTCCAACAACCATCTCTTTCGCAAAGGCCCAAATCAAACAACCCCTATCATCTCTAATTAAACCGCCTGTGCCCACCCTGTAACACCCGGGTCCAGTGCCAAGTTGTTTTCAAAAACATTTGGATTTTAATGTGCGAAAAGCCCATTTGAGCTTTCAAATAGTTTTTTTTTTCTAAAAAAAAAGAAATTGACTACGGGCCTAAAATCTCTGTTTTGGTGTATTATGATTTTTTGTGGGTTTGGTATTTACGTTAAAAAAAAAATCTTTTTATGGGCTGAAATAATTTTTGGAACAAGTTGGTTTTTTTTAAAGGTCAAGTCAAGGCCCAAAACTCATAGAAAAAGCCCAAATTTTTTATGCCCAAACCCTAAGCTCTGACGATCAAAGATCAAACCCCATGACATTCACGTCTTCATGTCATGCACATTTTCTTCTCTAGGGTTTACCAACTTTCTTTATATAAATCCCACGTAGAAGCTCACCGATCAAATCTAGGGTTGCTGCTCAACATCTCACCCACACCACCTATCGACATCACTTGCTACAAGTCACATAAAGACTTTCCAAGCCGCTAGCAACTCCTCCATCACACGAAAACTCCTCCCCACACAAATAGCAACCAAGGCTCCTCCATGCATAACGTAAACCACCATCACCGATGCCCTGTGCTAAGCAAGAAGAACATAGCAATGTTTTCCCCATTGCGAGCCACCCTCTTGTGCATATAGCCCCACAATAAATCATGGAGACCACCCCAACAGCCACAGCCACAGCCCTTGTTTTGCATGCATAAAAATATAGCACATTTGTGTGCTCTTAGCCCGCTGCACGACAGACGTCTAGCGGTGTCGCCAGCCACCCACGTGGCAACTCCACCCTCTGACCATCATTGCCCAGCCACCAAAAAACCATTGCAAGTGCCGCTCTGATCTACCATACCAAAACAAGGGAATTATTTCCCCCACCGTGAGTTAGCCCAACCACCCCACGGCACCAGCCCCCTCTACTTTGACGCCACCTGCACAAAGCGTTCCGTCGGCCACCTCACGCCACCCAAACCTGCCCAGTTCCGTCACAACTCCTCTTAGTGAGTCTCCGTCGCTCCTGGGTCTAGTAATTATTTTTCCCTCAAAACCAAAAAAAAAAAAACAAAAAACAAAAAGAGAGTTGCTTTTGCATTTTACGTAAAGCTAGATGGCTGGGAAGAGTAGTTTATGATATTACAATTTCGCTCTTCCATTTATAAGCCTGAACAAGTTATTTATGAAGTTATATTTTCGTGGATTTGATTTTACGATCGATGCGCCTAAACTGGACTGTAAAAAAAATATTAGATTATTTAAGAGGACTCCGACTTACTTTAAAATAGTCTAAAAAGTTTGTTTGATAGAAAATAGTTAAGGTTTTTAAATTGCAGTTGGTATTAAGGTCTAAAGAATTTAGAGTTGTCTTGGTCAGGGAAATTGACTAAAAATTGATATATACGAGAATTTATGATATTTTAGGGTTGCGAGAAATTTAGATTTTTAGAAAAATAGGATACTTAGTGTTAATTTCGAATGTTTATGGAAATTACGTGATAATATTATAGGTCACGATTGAATTTCGTTCGACACTGCTGTGGAAAAATTCTGAAAAGCTAAGAAGTCCAAGTAAGCGGGGTTCCTACGCTAGACTTTGCATAAAAATAAAATGGGCTGAGTTTGATTTTTTGAAAAGTATGCATGTCTTGTTATGAAAATAAATTTGAACGACCTCAGTTATTTGTTCTGCATTACTCATGACATTATGTTTAAGAATAAAATATTTTTTTTGGCATGACTGGTATAGACATGAGCTATTTTGGCATTTTGTTTCTGAATTGTGCAAAAGAAAGCGAATATGAAATTTATGTAAATTTGTGTATGTGATGTGAAAATATTCTAAAACTATTTTTGAATATGTGAAACTGAATTTGTTCAGTACTCTATTTGGATATGTTGTGGCATCTGAAAACCTTGGCATGAGATTCAAATTTTGTATTCTGATTAAGTCTGATTATGATGTTATGTCAGTTTCCGTTACGGCCCAACCACAAATGATAATAGTGGATACGACCTAACCAAGGGTTATAATAGTGGATACGGCCAAATCATGAGTTATAATAGTGGATACTACCCAACCATAAGTAATAATAGTGGATACGGCCAAACCACGGATTATAGTAGTGGATACGGCCCAACCACGGGTTATAATAGTGGATATGGCCCTTCCACGGGTTAGAATCGTGGTTTATAACCCAACCACGGGGGTTAAACAAGATATACAGCCCATCCACGAGTTATAAATGTACATACGACCCTTCCACGGGTTATAATGGTGGTTTATAAGCCTACCACGGGGGTTGAACTTGGTATCTGTTCCGATGTGATGCTCTAATTAATGAATATGAGGTCTCAGATTTTTATATGCCAAAGGATTTTTGAATAAGAATTTTTTTCAAAGTTTCGCTCTAATATTTTCTGGTATCATGTTTCGATTTTGCATTTTGAAAGTAAAAGTTTCTGATTCTGCATTCTGAAAGTAAATGTTTTGTTTTGCATTCTGAAAGAAAAAGTATTTTGTTCTGCATTCTGAACTCTGTAAATGCTCATATTTACACACTAGTATATGTCATCTATTTACTGAGCTGTTGATAACTCACCCCTTATCTCCAAACGGTTTCAGATAATTTTGATGGTTCAGCTAGAGAACAAGAGTATGAAGTTTTAGCAAGGTGTGATGATCGTACATGAATAAGTGTCCGATGGTACAAATAATTATTTGAGAGTCATAGTTAGTAAATTGATTATTTTCAGATAGTTTGATGTGTTGGGTTAAGGATTTTTTTTGGAGTCTTTGTGGAGTTTTTAATTTATATTATTGAGAATTTCTTTATTGTCCCTTTGAAGGAACATGGATATTTTGGTTGAGAAAATGAATTAATATTTTATGGAGTCTTCTAAATTTTATAGTTGTGATATTGGAGATGATTTTTGGTAATATGAGCTAACTCTCTAGACCTCCAGGATCGGGGAGTTATAGTTGGTATCAGAGACATGTTTGCGGTTCTGCAGACAATAACATATGAGATTTTGGATATCTATGGGTTTAGGAAGTGACTTTAGATTCGAGGTTTAGAAATTTGAGGACTAAGCAATGATTAAGTGGAAATTTCAGGTTTAGATTTCAGGTTGACTTCGTGGAATGAGTTTTGGTTAGGAACTGGAGGTTTAGACTTGTGACATTGATGTTTAAGAGGAATTATTAGGCTTGTGAAGCCAATGTGGTGGTTAGTTCCTTTCGGATGTACTAGATTGTGATACAGTGCATTAGGGACTACAAGTTGTTAGAGTGCGCAGCGGAAGCGTGGTTTTGATGATATGATTGTATGAGATTTTATTTCGCTATTTGTATGAGGTTCATGGATTATGTGCAGAGTTCGGAATTATTATTAGTATTTTAATTGTGTTGCTGAGGTTTATACTTTAGACTTAATTTGGATCTTTCGAAGTGAGATGCAATGTGAACAAATATGTTTGAAGGTTTAAGTATTTGAGTCTTGATTTTAGGTGCAACAAATTTTGTGGATGAAATTCTTTTAGGGGGGAGAGAATGTAACGCCCGGGTGCAGTGCCAAGTTGTTTTCAAAAAATTTTGGATTTTTATGTTCGAAAAGCCCATTTGAGTTTTCAAAAAGTTTTTTTAAATTGACTACGGGCCTAAAATCTCTATGTTTGGTGTATCATTATTTTTTGTGGGTTTGATATTTAGGTTAAAAAAAAATCTTTTTACGGGCCGAGATAATCTTTGGAACAAGTTGGTTTTTTTTTAGAGGTCGAGTCAGGCCCAAAACTCATAGAAAAAGCCCAAATTTTTGCATGCCCAAACCCCAAGCCGCAAGGATCAAAGATCAGACCCCACGACATTCACGTCTTCACATCATATATGTTTCCTTCTCTAGGGTTTACCAACTTTCTTAATATAAATCCCACGTAGAAACTCACCCATCAAATCTAGGGTTGCCTCTCTACATCTCACCCATACCACCTATCGACATCACTTGCTACAAGTCACAGAAAGATTTCCCAAGCCGCTAGCCCCTCCACCATCACACGAAAACTCCTCCCACATAAACAACAACCATCCATGGACAACGTAAACCACCATCACTGATGCCCTGTGCTAAGCAAGAGGAACATAGCAATGTTTTCCCCAATGCGAGCCACCCTCCTGTGCATATAGCCTCGCAATAAACCATTGAGACCTCCCCAGCAGCCGTAGCCATAGCCCTTGTTTTGCATGCATAAAAACAGAGCACATTTGTGTTCTCTCAGCCCGTTGCAAGACAGATGTGTAGCAGCATCGCCAGCCACCCATGGGGCAACTCCACCCTCTGACCATCGTTGCCTAGCCACCAAAAAACCACTGCAAGTGCTGCTCTGATTTGCCACACCAAAACAAGGGGATTATTTCCCTCACCGTGAGTTAACCCAGCCACCCCACAGCACCAACCCCCTCTACTTCAATGCCACCCACACAAAGAGTTCTGCCTACCACCTCACTCCACCCCAAGCCGCCCAGCTCCGTCGCAACTCCTCTTGATGAGTCTCCATCGCACCTTGGTCTAGTAATTATTTTTCCCTCAAAACCAAAAAAGAAAAAACAAAAAAGAGTTGCCATTGCATTTTACGTAAAGCTAGATGGTAGGGAAGAGCAATTTATGATATTACAATTTTGCCCTTCCATTTATAAGCCTGAACAAGTGATTTATGGAGTTATATTTTAGTGGATTTGATTTTACAATCGATGGGCCTAAACTGGAATGTAAAACAATTATTAGATTATTTAACCGGACTCCAACTTACTTTAAAATAGTCAAAAAAGTTTGTTTGATAGAGACTAGTTAAGGTTTTTAAATTCAGTTGGAATTAAGGTCTAAAGAATTTATAGTTGTCTTGGTCGGGGAAATTGACTGAAAATCGATGTATATGAGAATTTATGATATTTTTGGGTTACGAGAAATTTAGATTATAGGAAAATAGGTTACTTAGTGGTTAAGGTTTAAGTATTGAAAAATGTGTTAATTTCGGATGTTTATGGTAATTACATGACAATCTTATATGTGACGATTGATTTTCGTTCAACACTGTTGTAAAGAAATTCTGAAAAGCTAAAAGTCCAGGTAAGTGGGATTCCTACGCTAGACTTTGCATAAAAATAAAATGGACTGAGGTTATTTTTTGAAAAGTATGCATGTTTTGTTATGAAAAGAAATTTGAACTACCTCAGTTACTTGTTCTGTATTACTCATGAGATTTTGTTTAAGAATGAAGTATTTTTTCTGGCATGTCTGGTGTAGACATGAGCTATTTTAGCATTTTGTTTATGAACTGTGCAAAAGAAAGTGTTTATTAAATTTATGTAAATTTTTGCATGTGATGTCAAAATATTCTGAAATTGTTTTTGAATATGTGAAAGGATCTGAATTTGTTCAGTACTCCATTTGGATATGTTGTGGCATCTGAGAACCTTGGCATGATATTCTGATTTTGTATTCTGATTAAGTGGATACAGCCCAACCATGGGTTGTAATAGTGGATACGGCCCAACCATGAGTTATAATAGTGGATATTGCCCAACCACGGGTAATAATAGTGGATACGGCCCAACCACGGATCATAATAGTGGATACAGCCCAACCACTGGTTATAATAGTGGATACGGCCCTTCCAAGGGATAGAATTGTGGTTTATAATCCTACCACGGGGGTTAAACATAGTATACGGCCCAACCACGGGTTATAATCCTGGATTCGGCCCTTCCACGAGTTATAATGGTGGCTTATAAGCCTACCACGGGGTTAAACATGGTATATGTCCTGATGTGATGCTCTGATTGGTGAATATGAGGTCTCATATTTTTATATGCCAAACGATTTTTGAATAAGAATGTTTTCTGAAAGTTTCGCTCTGATATTTTTTTGATAACATGTTTCGATTTTGCATTCTAAAAGTAAAAGTTTCTGATTTTGCATTCTGAAAGTAAATGCTTTGTTTTGCATTTTGAAAGAAAGTATTTTCTTTTGCATTCTGAACTTTGTAAATGTTCATGTTTACACACTAATATATGTCCTCTGCTTATTGAGTTGGTGACAACTCACCCCTTATCTCCAAACATTTTTTAGATAATTTTGATGGTTCAGCTAGAGAACAAGAGTAGGAAGTTATAGCAAGGTGTGATGATCGTAGAGGAATAAGTGTCCGAGGGTGCAAATACTTATTTAAGAGTCATAGTTAGTAAATTGATTATTTTCGAATATTTTGATGTGTTGGGTTAAGGAATTTTTTAAGTCTTTGGAGTGTTTTTAATTTATGTTATTGAGAATTTCTTTGTTGTCCCTTTGAAGGAACATGGATTTTTTGGTTAAGGAAAGGAATTAATATTTTATAAAGTCTTCTGAATTTTATAGTTGTGATATTGAAGATGATTTTAGGTAGTATGAGTTAACTCTCCGGTCTGGGATCGGGGCGTTACACATCCGACCAGGGTTGCCCAAAGAACTCCCATCCACATTAAGTTTAAACCATCCCACACTTGGCTTAATCCATTTCACAAGGTAATGTTGCGGTCTAGTAACCACTTTTATCGGAATACAAAGATTTTGTAAAAATTTTTCATCCCCATCTTTAAACGTTTTGCTAGCACGCAATCTTAAACCAACCCAAGCTATCGCAGCTTTTATCGACCCCCACAAGGTATCCACATTATTCAATTTCCTTTCCATGTGCGCTTTGCATCTCCAAACCCAAACGGACCAAGTTATAAATAATAGGAACAAGACCAAACAACGTACATTTTTGGGATGTATGAGATGCCCTTCAAAACCATAGCTCCATTTTAGCTTTCTAGGCTCTACTCAGGTCATACGGCATACTCATAAGTATAGAGGCTCGTCTCCAAATAGCTGAAGCAATAGTCTGTGTGGCAAGGACATGGCTTGATCTTCGATACAACCCTCAGCACAACACTCACATTTGGAAGCCAGGGGGATTCCTAAATTTCAAATATGAGCATGAACATTAAGGCTAAAATTTAAAGCCTTCCAGATAGTAACCGAGCATTTCTTAGGAAGAGCGGAATGTCATATCCAAGGAGCCCATTCAGACTTCGGCGCATGAACACAAATGCAATCCCAAGCCGACTTAGATGAGAAGTCCCCACTCAAAGCCAGTTTCCAAATCAGCACATCTATGCCTTCTTTATGTGCCCCTAGACAATCTAGAACTTCTTCCAACTTTGTCTCCCCCACCAATTCTTTTAAAAAATCCACATCCCATCCATTATGAATTCTGCAATCCCTTACCTTTAAAGATGGATGTGCAATAATCTCACAAGACTCCATAATAGAGCTAGATTTTAACCAGGGGCCATGCCAAGAGGAAACCTGTCCATCCTTAACCCACCACCAAGCGTGACTAAGGATCTTCGGAACCATGGCCATGATACATTTCCAGAGTGATGAGCCTTTACTATTATCCACCAAAGTCACATGCTCGTCTTTACAGTATTTATGCCTGAAGAAAGTAGCCCATAGAGAATCTTGGGTCAATAAGTTCCAAGCAAGCTTCATGAATAATGATAATTGAACTTCCTCAAACTTTCTTAAACCCAGACCCCCCTCCTGGATCGAAGAACAAACCTTTCGCCAAGCCACCCTCTTACGCTTTTGCTTGCCATTCGAGGCTCGCCCAAAAAAATTACTCACAATCCTATCTAAAGCTACCATCACAATCTTGGGTGCATATAGAACCGAAAGCAAATGAACCAGAATACTTGATACAACATGTCTCAGTAAAAGAAGGCGAGCACGAGCCGAGAAGAACCTGTTTTGCCACCCTTCCCACTGACCACAGATATGATTCAGCAATTCCTCAAAGTATCACACCTGAAGCCATCAACTAAAAAGGGGAAAACCCAAGTATTTGACCAGAAAAACACCCTTCGAAAAAGAGGTCAACTTTTCCATACTCATCACTTGACCAGACCAGTCTTCATACAATGTAAATACATCTCTAATAACTTGAAGAGAAGCTTGACCACCATTTGTAAAGACCACAATATCATTAGCATAAAGTAGGTGGGAGACAAGGGGAGTGCTATGGAGATGGGAGAATGGGACATTTTTCCCCATCTCAAAATTATGCTTTAACAAATGGGATAGAATCTCTTCAACCAGTATGAACAAATATGGGGATAACGAATCTCCTTGGCACAAGCCATGACCACTGGGAAAAAAAGCCTTTAGCCGACCCATTCATGACCACAGAGAACCACATAGTCGAGATACACTGCCTGATCAAATCACAAAACCGAAAAGAGAAGCCAAAATATTTCATGACGTGTAATAAGAAGTCCCAGTCAATACTATCATACGCATTTGCCATGTCACTTTAATAAGAATATTTCCCCCACGAACCTTTTTGTTTATCATCTGAATCATTTCTTGGGCCAACATAATATTCTCAAACATGCTTCTCCCAGGCAAGAAAGTCCTTTGTTCAGGGGAGATAATTTTGCTTAGAATGGAAGACATCCTTTAAACCATAATTTTTTAGAATTCCTTATAAACGACAGAGTATAAGCTTATAGGCCGAAATTTATCAAAACCTGTAAGTTGCTGCATTTTTAGTATGAGCACAATATAAGAAGCTGAGTAGAATCTAGGCATCGGACCCCACTGAACAAGTCTCTAACTGCTGCCACCACATCAGCTTCAACAATATCCCAACACGCTCTATAGAATCCAGAGCCAAACCCATCAGGGACAGGACTATTATCTACTGGAATGAAAAATATTGCATCTTTTACCTCTTGGATCGAAGGGAGCAGAAGGAGGCAATCATTCTCCTCCTCTAAAATAGAGTTTTGCACATATGCCGACAAATTTGGAAGATCTCTATATGGTCTAGCCCGAAGAAAAGAGCTAAAGAAATCCACCGCACCTGAATGAATAGCTTCCGAAGTGGTCAAGTGCATCCCATCCCAAAGTCTCATCTCATGTACAACAGGCTTAGAGAATGAAGCATAAGTCTTGAAGAACTGAGTTGATGCCTCTGATTTTTTCCATCTAACTAAGCTTTACCTGTTGAGTAAGTCTAATTTCTTCTCTTTGAAGCCATATAGCAAGTTTGTCTTTAGCTACCAATAAATTCGAGTCATTTTCTTATGAGAAATCAACCTGAAGTTGGCTTTCTACATTCTCAATCCGATTCTCTAATGCCTAAATATTTGTCTCTATGCGCCCGAATACCCAACGGTTCCACTCCTTTAAAACCACTTTCACTTTCTTCAACTTAGTAACCAAATCGAAAATACCCCTAGGCACAACTAGATCATTCCATGCTTCATTAACTACTTCTCTGAAATTAGCATGAGAGACCCACATTTGTTGCAACTTGAAAGATGAAGGACTGTAGCGAGTAGCAGGTGATTGTAAAACAAAAGACATTGGAGGTTGATCTGATGTTGTGCGGGCTAGGTACTTACAATAGGCATCTGGCAAGGAATTCATTGCCAGGGGATTCAGCAAACATCTGTCAATCTTCGACCAGCTTCTAGATAAACCCCTCTGACCATTGCCCCAAGAGAAATTACTTCCTACTGATTTCATTTTCTATGAGTCCACAATTATCAATGAAGTCATTAAAATCAGCCATGGCAACCCTCAACCGAGGTCTACCACCTCTTCTTTCATCCTTTCTACGAATAATATTAAAATCCCCAAGACATAACCAAGGAGTATCTTGCACGACATCCAATTGTAACAACCTCCAGAGATCTCGTCTTTCCAAATAATTACATTTAGCATAAACCACTGACACGATAAATTGCCGAGAGTTAAGAGACATAGAAATTGTGATATGTTGAGAACTGAAGTTTGTGACCGAGATCTATAAACCACTACCCCAGAGCGCCCCAAAATTACCACCAGAACATTGATTAGAAAAACAATTCTCAAAATTCAAACTACTTTTCAAAACTTCCATCCAGTTCTCATCTGCAAAAGGCTCAGCTAACATAATAAAATTCAGTTGTAACTTTCTGACCAGCTTACACAGCCTTTTCGTGATGATCTAAGACCATGAATATTCCAATACAATGGACTACAAATCATTAATCCATGCAAACGGGTTTGCAAGGAACCCGAGTCGAGCTTTTGAGTGTTCTTCCACCCTTCACCTGGTATTTTTCCTTTTTTGCATCACTATCCGACGGATATTATTTATTTTACTCAAATGTTCCCCAATCTCATTTTCTGGTTCGGAGACACTTTCTTCATTCATTCCAACTCATAAAGTACCCGAGTTATTTTGGTCCATTTGCCCGGTATCTTGCAGCTCCTGCACAAAAAGCTCTTCCGACATAGTGTCCGGAACCATTTTAGCACTCATTTCTTCACTACCCGCATTGGCATTCACCTCCAAACACAGAGGCATATTAATAGTATTTTCCACTATTGGGGAGAGTTCAAAATCGGATATTAGATTAACATGGACTCTAGTTTCGGGAAACTCGATACTCCTAGGTTCAAAGATGTCTCTATCCCTCTCATTCAACCACAAGCCCATGGCAATCACCACCGTTTCTTCTCTTTTCTAATCCCTATTTGTATCATCATGCTTCCCCTCAATTTCTATCATGGTGTTATCTCCCGTCCCTTGATTATCAATCAAGGAGCTTCCTTTGAACAGTTATTTGATTCACTAAAAAATGAGTAGTACAAAGGCTATCCCAAGTGCAAGAGGATGTCGCGTAATAATTAGGAATAAATTCCTAGATCGCCTTCTCAGGAAAAGTTATTTAAAATCAAACTCATTTAAAATGGTGAAAATATTCATAAAGAGAAAATAAAAATGATGGTATGTGCAATGAATGGAAAAGTGCAACAAGAATGAAAAGGGCACTAGTCATGGGCTAGATTCATATTTTTGGATTTTTGAGTGTCGAAATGAAATGTAAAAAAAAAACTAACAAATTGAAATTAACAATAAAAAAAATCAACTAAACTAAAAAATCTTAATTAATCTGAAAATTAAACAATAAAACAGAAGTTATTTAAGTCCTAATTAAGCTTTAATCGATCTAATATGCAATGAACTTAAGAGATTAATAAAACTAATCTAAGAATTAAACTAGATTAGAAAGTAATTGACAAAATACGAATTGAAAATTGAAAAGCCCCAAAATCAAGATTCTAGGGTTCATCCTTGTATTCAAATTACAAATTCTCAAAATTAATTCATAGCAATTATAATTACTGTTAAATGAAAGCTTAAAGAAGCGAGAAAAATAAATAACACGAAGTAAATAAACAACAAATAAAATACCCAAAAGTCTAAGCCAAATATCTCAAAAATATTTCATAAACTTTAAACTCAAATTAAATAAAAAGTGGGGAATGAAAAGAGCAAGCCAAATAAATGGAGATGGAGGTGGTAGGCAATGGAGGCAGCGGTTGGAGTGGCAATTGGACCCTGGAAGAGTTCTTCAAATGTGCCACACTGATCTATAAAAGTCATCAATTTTTTGCTAATGATATGCTCAAATAGGATAGGAAAGAAACCCTAATGTCTTCATATTCCCGTCACTTAAATTTTAGGACTCAACTTGGCAGCCATGTACGTGCTTTCGGAGTTCGACTTTGGAAATTTTTATTAGAGACAACTTTGTGGTCCTTTAAGATAGATTTCCAATGCATCCAGAATCATATTAATCTGATATTTGAATGAAAAGTTATGATTAAAATACTAAAGTGTATCCATTCTGTCTCTTAATGCATTTTGGACTCTGATCCGAATTACTCTCAAACCCCATCATTATCCTTATTTGAAGAATCCTACACTCGTTAAAAGTTCTTAAGTTGTTCCAACGTCTTGCCCACTTGAAAGTCCTTTGAAATTGAAATTAGAAATAAAATAATAGAAATTAGAAAAAAAATAAAATAAGAATAATAGAATATCAAAAATATGTTGTGCATGTGAATGAACATTGTCTAATTAAATCACAAGTTATAAAATTAAGCATACATCATGCTATTAACACATTTAAATCACAACTCAGATTTATTCATCTTAACCATTTTTTCATCTAAAACCAATAATAATGTAATGAAATAAATAAAATATATTGGTTCTAAATGTATAAAATATGCAATAGTTTAGCTCAATCATTATTCCCCGCTCCCATCAAATTTATCAAACCAGCCCCCGATCTCAGCAAAGCAACATAATCCTTTGCATCCTGAGGCTTCTCCAAAACAATAGTTTGGCACATGAACCCATCTCTATTCCCCATCTCCAACACCCTAGGACCGGCCAGCATAGAACCACTCACCTCAACAACGAATGTGCCTATCTTCCCAGTTTCAATGTTTTCTTCATCCCCCTGTTTGGACCACTCCAACAAGGCATTTACCTCATTTTCAGCAGCTAAATTCTCTCCTTGCTTAACATCATGTTCCCCCTCCATTTCTATCAAAGTATTACCTATAGCCCCTTGACAATTAACAGGATGAGCCTCCTTCGAAAAGCTAGGACCAGCCCCCACATGATCAACCATATCCAGCCGCTGTAGAGACTCCGTTTCCTTTTTTTTTTTCCCCACATTTACTTGACTCTGAATCTTCCATACTTGCATAATTAGGTCACTTCCTTTCAACTTCTTATCCCCAGCTTTCTTGGCCCCCACTTTCCTTTTGTACCTTTTTAAACTGTGACCTTGGACCCCACATCTAGTGTAGAAGGCATGTAGTGTTTCACATTCAACCTCAACATATAAGCTCGAACAATGGTTGGGCATACCAATCCAAAGCCCTCAGACAGTTCCATAGCAGCATCCATCTCAAGACAAACTCTAGCTCCATCAGTTTTGGTGGCACATTTAGTAGCATTGTCACGGCGTAAAAATCGCCCAATAGGGGCAGTTATATTATTCTTCTAGAATGATTCATGGTAGAAATTAGGAGGCAAACCCGGAGAAACACCCAAACTGGCACCAGTGATGGTTTGGACTCCTTCAAAATCTGGATGCCAATGAAAGCCACGGTAAGGCACCCCATCAACGTCTATAGCTTCCCTCGATAACCCCTTCACAAAGTTAGATTCATTGGAAAAATGCACAAACACGTTTCGAGCCTTCCTCATTGTCGAAACCACAGGTTGAAATTCCAGACCCCATCGGCTTCGAATAAACTCAAGAATGATATCCAGGGATAGCCTCTGCTTAAGGAACTTCAAAACCATGGTAAACATGAAAGGAGCAGCCGATCTCTCAATCTCTTCCTTGGAAAAAATCACACACAGTTCACCATCTATCACTTTGGCCGGACGAAAAGGGACTTCTACCTTAGGTAAGGGCTGTGGAGATTGTGCCACCTTGTCAGCGAAATTCCACAATTGCCTAGCGGTCGTCGTTGGCCCAGGGCCCTAGACGACAACCATACGGCGCACCTCTACACTCTGAAAACCCTAGCAGTGCGAGAAACATTGTAGTTATCATAACTTATAATACTAACTAGTGTCTAACTTATTTATATACTAGACTTATACTATAATGTCTAATTATATATTATTATGCTATAGTGTCTAATTATATATTACAATACTAACTAGTGTCTAACTTATTTACACTTATTTTTGTACTAGATTTATTTCTAATGTATAAATACATGTAATTATACTATAGTAAATTACTATTATGTGTGATTAACTTATTATACTAGACTTATTAGTTATTTCTGTACTAGTATTTAATTTATATATATACTAGACTTATACTATAGTGTCTAATTACATGTTATTATACTTTAGTAAATTAGTATTATGTGTTATTAATGTATTATACTAGACTTATTTCAATACTAGTGCCTAACTTATTTCGATACTTGATTATGTAAGGTAGTAATATTATGATGTTTACATATACTAACCTATTATTAGTCTATTTATATTATATTATAAGTATATTATTTTATAATAATTAGCTCATACTATTATATTATTGAATTTAACTATATAAGTATACTAAGCTATAAGTTCTAGTTATATAACTATACTAGTATATATGATCAATATATTGATAAATACATATTTTTATAACATATGTACATCGAAGTCAGATTTGGAGTCGTATCGGATCAGAGTTGGAGTCAATCCAGCGACACCTCCGACTTCAACTGGAAAATTAAAAAAGTCTGAAGCAGAGTCGATTTAGAGCCCGATTTAGGGATTTTTGGACTTTTGCTCAACCCTACCCTTGACCCCACCCTTTCTCAGCTAAGATAGTGGCTCAACTATTCATCAAACACATTCTTAAAATTCATGGAATGCCTCATTCCATGAACTCATATCGAAGAAGTACTTTCACCAACCTCTTTTGGCAAGAGTTCTTCCAAATTTAGGGTACACAATTGGCCTTTAGCACCTCATACCATCCTTAAATTGATTGTCAAATTGTCAATAATGTGTAGAGAATTACCTAAAGAGCCTTGTCGAAGGCGTGAGCTCAGTGGGTACCCTTGACCGAGTAGTGGTATAATACCTCACAACATTCCTCTACCTGCATGATCCCCTTTGAAGCCCTTTATGGCTACGCACCCCCACATCTAATCCCCTGTGTTCCTGGAACTACCAAGGTTGAAGAAGTAGAGGAAAACCTCTGGTCCAAGGACCAGATCATCCACTTACTGTGACATAATTTATAGAAGGCATAGGAGTACATGAAATGGTATGCATATCTGAAACGAAAGGAGCAAAGTTTTGAGGTTGGGGATGGGTTTACCTTTGATTACAACCCTATTGTTCGCTATTGGTGGCCCACTAGCGAAACTTGAAGCTTGCACCTCGCTTTTTTAGCCCCTTCGAGATCATTTAGAGAATAGGCACGGTGGCCTATCGGCTTCAGCTTCCATCTTCTTCTATCCACCCTATCTTCCACGTTTCACAGTTGAAGAAGCTCGGGAAGCAAGTCTCAATACTTCCAACTCTACCACCAGTGGACTCCAAAGGCATCCTCAAACCCGAGCCAGAATAAGTGTTGTTTGGCTGAGTCAGGAAGTCAAAGAACCAACCGTTGGTCAAGCTCCTAATGCATTGGCAAGGTCAGCAGAAGGAGGATGCGACTTGGGAACCATATGGGCAATTGAAGGAGGCTCAACCAAAGTTTTAAATTTCGTACCGTACCGGCCGGTATAGGTATTATATCTATTCCGTACCAGTTAAAATACCGGCCTTACCGGCCATTTCGGACTGAATTTCAGCCTGTACCGGCCGAAATTTCGGCCTGTATGTTTTTTTTTTTTTTCGTTTTTTCATACTACAAATTTATATTTTAACCCCTAATTTAGACTAGACTATTTATAATTTATATATATGTATTTACATATAATTTATTTATATATAGACTATTATTTTGAAATATAATTTTGAAATATATTTATATATATAATTTATTTATATATCGACTATCCCGAAACGTTATCTCGAAACGCTATCCCGAAACGGTACCGGTACCGAAATATTTCGTTCCAGTGCCTTGACCGGTACAACGTCCGATACGATATTCAAAACATTGGGCTCAACTCCACCTTGCGGGCAAGGTGTTCTAACCAGGAGGGTTTTGCCAAACGCATTGGTGAGATTGAAAAAGAGGATAGTGGGCCGGTTGTTTGGCCTTGTCACCATTGGGTTAAAGTTGTCATCCTGGGCCGAGTCCATTCCATTTAGTCTATTGGCTTGGGGGCCTTTGGCCCATTAGCTATTTTACTTTTATGTTAACCCATTGTGGGGCAAGTATGAATCCATGTTATGTCTTTTTTCCCTTTTTTCCCTTTTCTATTATGGAGATTGGAATCTCTCATTAGTCATTATTTTGGTAGTCCTCGGTTGGGGTGTGTGTCTGGCCAATATAAATGGGGACCAAATTACAGGAATGTAGCTTTTGAGCAAGTTTATACAAACTTTGTTATCTCTCTCTCTCTTCCTGTAAGGCCCAGGCGACGTGAGGCCTGGACCCATGCGTGAAATGGCCCAGCCATTTTGTCATCTTGAAGACTTTCCGCATGGTGCCGTTTTGGGAGGTTAGTGTTTCTTCCTCTGTTTCCGTTTCTTCCTTCCCTCTCGCGCATTCAATTTTCCTTTTCGGTTTCATTTCCTCCCGCATCCCTCTCTCCCACGTTACTCTTTCCTTTTCTGTTCTTATTGCCGAAACACTTGCTCTAAACTCCTCAATTTCAGTTTCTCTCTTGCGCTGCACCTAGTTTCGGTGGGTTGTTGTCTGCTGCGTCTCTGTTCCTCTCCATTTTACATTTCGGTCTTCCTCTGCAACACAGCGTGCATCACTTCTCTTCCCTCCATTTTCAACTGGTAAGAGTTCCATCTTCATTCCTTTGATTTTCGGTCTCCTCGGCTGTAGAGTAATCATGCAGATTCTTCTTCGAATTTATTTTGATTTATCCTCATTTCTGTAGTTTTTGTTTTTCTCATTCTCGGTCTCTTCCGCACAACACTGATTTTATTTTGTTCTTTTATTTTGGTACGCCTTGTATTTGCCGTAGTACTGTGGGTTCAAAGTTCTTCTCGGTTTCACGCAAACTTCGAGCCTTCATCGTAGGTTCTTCACTTCGTTGTGTATTTTATAATTTTTTAGATTATTGGTTTGGTGTTTTGGAAATGTTTAGAAGGGTTTGTTGAGGCCGTTTAACATCTAGAAGTGTTGAGATATTTGTTTTTCTGTATTGGAGTTGTCAACGGGAAGAAGTGGGCAATGTGTAGTGTTGTTTTGGATTAAATTGTTGGTGATTGTTTGGGATTACTGGCTGCTGAAATAAGTGTGAGTTAGTGATGATTGGAGTTGACATTGGTTTTGATGCTTGTATTGGACAATACCGAGATTGGTATAGAATATTTTGGGTCGAAGTGTGGGCTGTCTAGATTGTTAATTGGTTGTTTGAGTTGGATTAAACTTGTTGAATTATGGTCTAGAAATTTGGGTCTTAAGTTGTCTAAGACAAATTTTGTGTTGTTGGACTTTAATATTTAATTTATATATTTTTATGAATAGGTGACGAGACGGATAGAGACCATATTCAAGGCATAGATATTACGTTGCAGGAGTCAGGTAAGCGGGGTTTCTATGCTAGTTTTATACAAGTTAATAAAACTGATTTAATGAAAACTTGCATATTTTGTGTTGTGATGGGAACTTGTGAAAACAAAGATCAACCTCGATCACTTACTTGCATTATTCATCAAATCTTTATGAAAAAAGAAATATATGTTCTGACATGCATTGTGTAGACATGAGCTAAATTCTATCATGTGGTTTATGAAATATGAAAAAGGGAGCGATATTGAGAATATGAAAAATTGTGCACTTATTTAGAAAGATGTTTTGGGTTTTGTTGTCAGCGTGTGTAAACTGTCTGATTCTGTTTTGGTACTCAGTTTTATTTTGATATAACATCTGAAAACCTTTGGCATGGTGTACTGGTATATGTGTCTGACTTTGTCTCTGCTTTGCTCTGCTCTGCTCTGTTATGCTCTGCTCTGTTTGGGTTGGTACCAACTTCTCTGTCTCTGAGTGCACCCACTTTGGAAACAAAGTGGTTTTATTGTGGTCTTTCCTGTGTGCACACTCGGGACTCCGAGAAGAATAAAGGAAAGATGTCACCTCTGTCTCTGCTTGGTTTGGCCACCGGGGTTAGCACAACCCTACCACGGGGGTGAAACATGGTCTCTGCTCTGTTTGGATCTGACGATGATACTCAGTTTATGTTATGCCAAAGTATTACGAGTTTTACTTGTTTTAAAACCATCGCTCCATTACTTTTGGAAAAATATGTTGTTCTGTATGATAACTCTGTAAAATATTTTGTTCTGCATATTGTACTTTATAAATGCTCATGTTTGCACGCTAGCATATGACTCCTGCTTACTGAGTTGTTGATAACTCACCCCCTATCATTATAATATTTTTCAGATGATGTGGAGAGTCCAAATGAGGATCTGGATTAGATTGGTGAGCGTGTTTAAGCTGAGGAGATGTGGTTAGAAGAAGGACTTCTGATGTTCTTAGTTTTAATGTCTTTGAGTTTTATTTATATCTTGGGTTTAGTAAGATTTATGAAATTATTAGTTGGTTTGTTATGACTACTGAGAGATTATGGACTCTTTAGTTTCTTTTGCTGCAGTAATGAATTTGTGGAGTTTTCAATGTGGTTTTTTAGAACACTTGATATTGAGTTTTGCTATTACAGTTTTGAATTTTTATTTTAGTTGTGTTGGGAAATAAGTTCTTAAGAGACATGTAGTAATTCTCCAGATCAACCGGGTTTGGGGCGTTACACTTCCTTCTACATTCTTTTGGAGGAGCTCACCCTCGAAGTGAGACACAATTTTTTATCCCTCTATCTCAGTGGTGTGATAGATTTAGTAAACGAATCGTCATGTATAACATATTCGAAATATCACACCAAAAAATCAATCCAACACCAAACGCTACAACCATATCACACCAAGCTAGTTTGTTGAAGTTATGGTCTTTCACAATTGCAGACAATGCTTATTTGTCCCAGCTTCAACACACTGCGTTCTTGGAGAGATGATCAAAAGAGCTTGATTCTTATTTGAAGCTAGTGCCCCACAGTTTCTTGAGTTATGAAGAAAAGGCTATTAGAGATGCATCATTTGTCACAAATATGGCTTTTACTTCCCCAATTATTTGCAAACCAAGAATGATTCGTACTTTAAAAACAATGACTACCTTGGCCTTCTGAAGGAAACAGTAATGGCTTTAAGATTTTCTTTAATTTGAACATCTTTCTATCCATAATTGTAGAATCCCACCCTTATATTGGTAGGATGGGTTCATCTGATGTTTCTTTGCCAGCTTTTTAGTGGACATCTCCTACTAGAAATTACATAATTATCCATCCATATGAGTGTTTTTGCTCTACCAAAGAGGTTATGCAAGGAGGTAGCAGCCTTAATGTCAATGTTCTAGTGGGGCCACAAAAGTAATGAGAGCAAGATACAATGAAAGAATTGGGGCAAGATGGGGTGGAAAAATCTGTTGGTGGACTGTGGGGTTTAGGGAACTCGAGAGCTTTAATAAAGCACTTTTAGCGAAACAATGTTGAAGACTCCTAATTAACCCAAGGTCAATTGCAGCTAAGGTGTTGAAGGAGAAGTATTATAGACAAACAGGAGTGTTGGAAGCAAAGTTAGGCAATGGACCTTCCATGATATGGTGTAGTTTATGGAGTTCCATAGATTTATTGAAAGAGGGACTGGTATGGAGGCTAGGAAATGGACAGAAAGTTCAGATTTGGAAGGATAAATGGTTACGTAAGGTGACCTCTTACAAGGTTCAGTCACCAGTAAAGAACTTAATTGAGGATGCAAGGATGGAAGCCTTAATTGAAAAAGGCTAAGGGAGGTGGAATTAAGAATTGGTAAACAAGACTTTCTATCAGGAGGCACTTGAGATGATATGCAAAATTCCTATTAGTTATACAGGGGTACAAGATAAACAGATCTAGGCACGTTCAAAGTCTGGGTTGTTTAATGTAAAATCTTCCTACCATCTTAAATTAAGCAAAAAGAGGGAGAGGGTAGTGGAAACTTCCTTGGGTTCTAAGGGGAGGGAGTGCTAGAAAGTTCTCTGGAAGCTACAAATACCAGTAGTGGTTAAGGTCTTCATGTGGAAAGCTTTAAACAACTGTCTGCCCACTAAATGGAACTTGTTCCATAGGAAGGTCATTAGAGAGAAAGGTTGTCTGATATGTATGAAGGAGGATGAAACCATATGCCATGTCCTATGGTGCTGTCCAGTTGCTACAGATGTATAGGCAGAGAAGAAAAGTCCAGTTCAGAAATGGAGTAATGGAGAAAATAATGTGTGCCCTATCTGGCAGAATATGGTTGAGAATCTAAATGAGGAAGAACTAGAACTGGTAGCAACTGTCATGTGCAACATCTGGTTGAGGAGGAACCGTTATGTGTTTGAGGAAGGTTTTCTCAGTCCAGGGAAGATTCTCTAGCAAGCCATGTCTAGTCTAGATGAATTCAAACAAGCTCAATGGATTCAAAAATCGGGTCTAGCAATCATACCAATTGATAAATGAAGGATTAGATGGATGGCACCTATGAGGGGAACAGTGAAGATAAATTGGGATGCAATTTGTGATAAAAAAAAAAAAAAATAGGAAGATGGAGGCTGGTGTGATAGTAAGAGATGAAGAGGGGAAAATCTTAGCTACTCTGAGTATGCCAAAAATGCATGTTTCTTCTCCTGCCTGTGCTAAAGCCTATGCGTTATGGAGAGCCTTGAAGCTAGGGGATGAACTGAGGATTGGTCCTGCTATGTTCGAAGGGGATGCGCTGGAAATCATCAAAGCAGTGAGTAGTTGTGACCAAAATTGGGAATGGAATGGACAATTGGTAGTAGACATTAAAAAAGTTTTGATTAACAGACTTCTTTGGAAGGTTCAACATACATATAGGGAGGGAAACAAGGCAGCTCATTTTTTAGCTAGTTATGCTTATACTGTAAAGGAACAAAGGGTATGGATAGAAGATGGTCCGGAGGGCCTCAATAGATTTGTTATACAGGACAAACTCGTATTGACTTGCCCACAATACCGATCATCTAAAACAGGTATCCAGGGTATGATGCCGAATGCCATAAAAGAGCTGCATCATTCCTAACATTAATTGGTTTTCGGTAGATTGGTTACCCACCGCCAAGTGGGCATAGAGCCAAAGGTCAATGATTTGAGCCACGAGAGTGTCATCTTGAGGGAGAAATTCTTGAGATACGTCCATAATAAGGTGAAAATCAAGTTCATAGAGATACCCACGTAAATCTACTTGCTTTAAGGGTCTCAGATTCACATATATGACTGAATTCAACTCTAGTTTTTCCTCTCTCTCATAATACATATTTGCTTCCAAATTCCACTCTGTATAACCCCAACTCTACAAGAAAACAGACAAGAAAATGAAGATCTCTAGTCCTTAGCTACCTAAACGAATTGGCTAGGAAACAGATTTTCTACAAGTATTCCAGGAAACATATAAGATATTGAAGAACACCCCCTCCCCTCCCCCCATACTGCCTACAGAAACTAACACTTTGCAGCAGCAGCAGCACAGAGTCTCGCCTATGCTGGCGGCTTTGGAGTGTGGCGATTGTTGGCCCCCCATCCTGGGTAATCATGCAGCTCAATATCCTTTCTTTCACCTATGTTTTGTTGCTCCCATTTTTCCTGATCAGTACCTACCTGTGAATGAAAAAATCATAAATAAACAAGGAATATTAGTATATCCGAGTATAATTTAGTAAATTCTGAACTAGCTTTGGGTCCTAAGCTTTGTTAGTACCATGGCCGGCTTATTTTCTGAAACCTCATGAACTTGATGTGCATGCACTAAGCTTCCAATTCCTGCAAATACAACAGAGCATTTCATTAGAAAAATTGAAAGAAGAGGATTATGAACATCATGTATAGGAAATTGTTGAAGATTTACTTGTGACGGGGACAGCATTCAAGCAGACATGGTGGGAGAACACCAGAAAGAGTACAAGAAGAGAAGAGACAGTGCTTGCCATTCCTATTATAACAGTCTTCCAATTAAGTGACTTACTGAATGTTGTCTCTCATAAAGCTAGTACCTCCATTTATACATTTAGTTATAGATTTTTCTAGACGTTTGTGTTGTTGGGGATACAAAATTCCACATTTCTAAAGTCAAAAGATGACAGGAACACAGCATTTTGTGGGGGGGGCTAAATCCACGCATTATCAATTCACACAGCATTTTGTGGGGGGCTTAATCTTAATTACGCATTCAGTCAGTCCCACTTTTTTCTCTGAAATAATGTGAGCCAGCCAAAATTCACTGTAGGAAAGGGAGTGTGAGGTGGAGGATTTTTATGATATTTATGGTTTGAAAAATTATACTCATCATCTTCACACTACACATTATACATTATACATAATTTTTTAATTTTTAATTTTTTTTTCTTACTAAATATGTGGTGTTTAAATGATGAATAAAAGAACTCAATTAATTTAAGAAAAATAAAATATAAATATAAATAAAAATAAGTGTGGTGTGTGAAATGATGAATAGTAAAGTTCGGATAATTTTACTAATTAGATTGTGAAAGAAGATTAAACACACTGTATATGCTAGTGGAGGGTGACAACACATGATGCTGTGGTTAGCTCAGCTCATGCATAATTTTTAGTCAAGGTCTAGTGCAATAAATTATCATCAAACTTGAAGATATTCAATGAATTGATTGAGTTGAAAGCTTCAAATCCAAGACTTTACTAAAAGCTAGGGTACTCGATCGTTTTTTCTGTGACTCAAATGTTAAGACAGATTATAACCACCAAATATAGTATTAAATACTCCCATGCAAGTATATATTAATGGTTTTTTATCTACTATTTTTCCAATATTGTTATCACAGGAGACATGAGGTGACCAATCCCATTTGCCACTAATCTATCTATCTGCTTCGTTGATCTTTGTTAATATGTAATTTAAATAATTAAATTCCATTTTTTTATTTTATTTTTGAGATAAGTGATGATCTAACAATCTTAAAGTTTGTTGTAAATGCGACTAAATCATAAATCCGCGTAAAAGATAATAAGATTAAAATTGATCATATATATGTCTCAGCGTTGGTATTTTGTTTTCACAAAAATGTTTGATTCAAAAACATATGTCAAATAATTTAGTATATCAGATTATAAAAATCTTTTTTTTTAATATAATAGATTTAACATATCACATTTAACCACGAATTTATAAGCTTTAGTTTTTTGAAATATTCTTCTCAACTTAGATTTTTTTAAGCTTGTCAATATTGAAATATGAGTGATGTGATGGTACTACAAGGTCTGTCTCCACTAACATAGAGCTAGTTTATCTTTGAATGGTATCTACTAAGGACTAGATCTACCACTCCAACTATGGCTTCTAATAACGAGGCAGTTGTTAGATAATGATAAGTGTTCAACTAGTGATATGTGTGTTCATTTAGTTAGATAAGTGTTTATAAGATTTACTTGTATTCAAACTTTCTTATTATAAATATAAACACTTGATAGCATACAAGGTGTGCTACAATTCCCATTACTCTCTTGTTTCTTTCATATATACCATGTAATAAAAATTGTCTATGTAAGCATTAATTTTAAACAACATAGCATTTGATGATAGCATGAGAATACAACGTATTGTACTTTACTTTTGGAATGTCTGATAATTACTCTTCACAACAAATTTTCTTCTTCAATAGTTAAATGACCATAATCTACAAATCTTTTTCTTGTGTTTATAGTTAGGCTACACTTGTAAAACTTGGGTGCACACAAAATATACCTAGAAAGATGGGTGGGAGAAAGGAGAGATAGAGAGGGCAGGGAGAAAGGGGCATATATAGCCACATATTGTCATATACATGAGTGGAGCAATTGAACCCACTGAAATTTTGTTAAAAGAATTATTGGGTATAGTTAAAATCTTATACAGCTGTGAAATCTTTTACTTTGCACCTACTAAAAATCTTGGGGGTCCAATATAAGAAAAGTAAGAACATGAGTTGCGTTTGGTAAGAGATATTGTCACTACTATTCACAAACAGTTCATTACTATTTATAAACTATTCACTACTTTTTTATTACTATTCACAAATCATGTCAGATCATTTCAGAATCTAAACGTTGGTAGCGGAATCATCTTGGCTTCTCCTAAAGTTTTTTTTTTCTTTGTTGTTCAATCGAAGTTGATCACTACTTGTCTTTATATTTTAGAAAACCTTTATCAATTATAAACTTAGTCAATACACATGGTTTTTATGGAAGAAAATCCAATTTATGAACCAATGTGGTCAACTTATCTAGTAAAGCGCTTATAAGGCATAATTTAATTTGGAAAAAACTTTCAAAATTTGAATCTTACAAATTAAATCTTACAAATATAAGAACTCTTTTATAGAGTAACAATGAAATGATTATGCAACGTTTTCAAGATATCACAACTCAAGAGAAGACGTGATTTCAACGAGGTTTTGTGTTGGAACGACAACATTTTGCAAAACAAAGTATCATAGAATTCATTTCTTCCTTCAATTAGATCATACACCTAGTGAAGCATATTTTTAACTCTGCTATTGGTAGGGGTGTAACCGGTCCAGTTTTGGACAAAATCTAGGACAGAACTAGTATGTACCGGTTTTTCATTTTTCAAAACCGATTACGCCCCAGTTACCCTCCTAAACCGGTTTTATTAGTTTCTGGTTCGGTTCGGTCTGATTTTTCAGTTTTTTTAAAATGTAAAAAACATATAATAAAATGTTACTTCTTATGATAACATATTATTAATAATTTAATATATATATATATATATTATGTTTAAAGCATATGATCAATTAAATATACATTTTTAAGATTAAACTTTTATTCTATAAATTATAATAACAGTATCTTATATATAATTATATTAATAACATGTGATCAAACAAATTACAAATGTTCATATTTAAGATTAACATTTTATGTTATAATTTATAAATTATAATATGAAATTATTTCATATATGATATCTAATTATATATTATATATTAAAATTTAATATATTATTATATATTATATATAAAACTTATATATAAATATTTTGTATAATATATAAAATTTATTTATATATATATATTTTTTCCAACCGGTTCGGTTCGGTCCGGTCCGATTCCGGAAACTACGGAACCAAAACCGGATCGGTTCCAGTTGGTTTTCATAATATAGGAACCGGTTCCGGACCGAACTGGTTCAAAACCGAACCAACGGGTCCGGCCTGGTTTTCCGGTTTAAATTTACACCCCTAGCTACTGGAGGGAGGATTTGGTGGAGTGGATTAGAGGTTTTAGTTAGGAAAGCAAAGGCCAAATCAACTGAAGCCAACTGACTCGTTAAACCTTATTTAGTAAGTTCCTGTCACAAAAGAATAGGGAGGATCAGAGGTGTAAGGGGTTTTTCCCCCTCTGTCTTAGCGGGCCAAAGAAGGGCAACTAAGGGAACAAGAGGCGAAGGCCCAACCCAGAACGAGTAGACTCTTTGACCCGGCCCACGGGTAGACTCCCCTGGAAGCAATCTCCATGAGGGAGTGTACTGCAGGATATGGGACTCGCCGACCTGGAGACCCTCGAACAGTGTCCTACCCTTGAGTACCTATATGTGTAATGAGCGAAAGTAAGGAGGACCCTCGATCCTCTGACATGAAGACATTGATGGACCACCAAGGATGCTAGCAGGGTGAGACAAATTGGAGAATAACGCCGCATTAATGGTAACATTTCCCGAGCTACACGCCACATTAATGACGTCATCGTAGAACCACTCCTCATTAAATGATTATGACAAAAGGAATAGTACGAAGGACATAGACACCATGAGGACAGACAAGATCTGTCCCCTCAAACTCCTGGTATAAATAGCAACTCCCAGGTACAAGAAACTCTCTCTGATCCCTAGACTCTCTTACTTATTTATAAACTTCCACGAGGTTTTATTGACTTTGGCATCGAAGACTTCCTGGCCCCAAGGCCACCTTCTTCCAGTTGCATTCTCTATTTTCACAGGCTGAGTTGTTGGAACCTGGTCCAAAGGCATACAAAACACGACGTTAATAGTGGCGTCGTCTGTGGGATCTCTATAGATATCACGTGTACTTCGTATGCCTGCGTCAAACCACTCCGAACAGCACAGAAAAGACACAAAGGAAGCTATGGAGGCAAGGCTGAACACTATGGAGGAATGGGTGACGAAGTTGACCGACGAGGTGCAAATGTTTCGAAAAGAGAATGAGGAGCCCAAAAAGCCTCAATGAGGGCAGGATGAGGAGGTGAAGCCCAGCAATAGCGAGCACATAGGGTCTCGGAACATCCGAGTTGGAGTAAATAGGGAGGAGGAGAGGAAGAACATCCAAGACGAGCTCCGCAATCTCAAAGAAAAGTACTAAGAGATTGTAAGGAAGGTGGGCACATCATCATCAATGGACCAACTGCTCATGAGCACTAGTCTACCCTACATGGAGGAGGTGATGGTCGTGCCCTTACTACCAAAGTTCAGGGTCCCAACCATGGAGATGTACAATGGGGGGAGGGACCCCTTGAGCACCTATAAACCCT
This sequence comes from Juglans regia, assembly GCF_001411555.2. Taxonomy (NCBI): domain Eukaryota; kingdom Viridiplantae; phylum Streptophyta; class Magnoliopsida; order Fagales; family Juglandaceae; genus Juglans; species Juglans regia. The sequence continues at coordinate 6,916,285 of NC_049909.1, read as the reverse complement.
CAGGGCTCACATGACGTTGCATGGCTTCTCGGGCGAGGTGGCATGCAGGGCATTCCTGCTGACCCTAAAGGGGCCACCACGAGTATGGTTCGGGTCTCTAGCACCTAGATCCGTAAACAGTTTTGGCGAGCTAGCCCAACTTTTTCTGATCCAATTCATGTAGAGTCAGAGAAGGTGGCGCCCAACTGCGTACCTCTTCACCATCAAATAGGGAAAGGAGGAGAGCCTGAAGTCCTACATGTCCCAATTCAACAAGGAGCGCATGACCACTAACGACCAGGATGAGAAAATAACCCTGGCAGTGCTTCTAGGTGGGGTCTAGTCGTGATCCTAGTTCATGGCCGAGCTGGCGAGGAGGACTCCCGTGACGCTATGGAAGTTAATGGATTAGGCCGACAACTTCGTCAATGTTGAGGACACTCTTCCAGCCCTGACGGAGCCAAGAAAAAAGGAGTTGAAGCGAGCGGAGAGGAAGGTGAGTGCCTTGGCTAGGGCAAAGGTCCACGAGAAGCTGGAGAAGAGTTCCCAAGACAAAAAGAGGGATGAAGCTCCGACAAGGGGACGAGGACCTCAATTCAACCAACCTGCATTTACCATCCACGAGGCATACACCTTCGCCGCCTGCAAAGACGATGACAGAGGTATTGCACGTCGTTACTGCACATGCCACGGGTCCACCTCAAACAACACTGAGGACTGCTTCTCCCAACAAGGGAGAAGGGAGCATGCAGAGCAAACGAGGCAATGTTATCCCCCAGCTCAGAGACTAGAGCAGGAAAGAAGGGAAGGTCGAGGGAAAGGAGTGTGGACTGAGTTGACCGGCACTAAAGGGAAGAAAGCCCTCGACGATGACCACCAGCACGAGAGCCATAACAAGATCACCCCTGCTCGCTACCGTGGGGGGGACCTCTACTCAGGGAAATCCGAACCATAGAGAGAGGATTTGTAGGCGGGAGCACTTCCTCCTCAAGCAGAAAGGCACACGCCAAGCTGGTCCAATACCACGAGGTGTACTAGGTAGAACACAACCCTGCCAAGCACCGAAGGGGCGAGCTGACCCAGTCATCTCCTTGGTGGAGGCTAACGGGTCCTATACCCCCACAACAATACACTGGTGGTGACTATGTTGGTCACCAACTTCATCATCTAAAGAATCCTCATTGACAACGGAAGCTTCACAGACATCCTGTTCTGGGAAGCCTTCACCATAATGAGAATGGATGATGTCCGACTGCATCCAGCCCCCATGCATTGAAGGGCTTCTCCCAGAGTATGGCTCATCCTATGGGAACCATCACGTTATCAATCCTCACATGCAACATCCCCTGCACAGCCTCAATCATGGTCAACTTCCTAGTGGTGAGAACCCCATCGTTGTACAATGTCATCATCTGAAGGCCCACCCTCAATAGCTTGTGGGACGTCACTTTGACCTATCACCTCAAGATGAAGTTCCCGACTCCCCATGGAGTGGGAGAAATTCGAGGTTAACAGGTCCTGGCAAGGGAATGCTACGTCTAAAAACTGAAGCAAATGGATGGTGGGGATACCCCAGACGGCACCTTCAGAAGAGAGTAGGTCATGCACTGCTTGGAGAGCCCTGCAAGTCTTGGTATGCGACTCACCCTGCCAAGCTAGAAAGGGAGTGGGAAGGTGCATGTCTCCAGAGGCAGAGGCAGAACGAGCAAAAGCTCCCCGCTGAGGGTTCTGTTTCCCTTTATTTTGTAATGCGTTATTTAAATATTGTAAATTCTTGTTATTTAATGAATCACATAATTTTCCAGGACAATGCAACACATCCACTTCAAACTTTCGTGTTATCAATAAAACACCGACAATGCGATCTACAATTAACTAAATCTACAACAGCAAAATCATCATCAAATCAATGTCTACCTTCCCGGCAATGTCAATGGGCGATAGGGGGTCCAATCCCAAACTGCCCAAATAGCGTATGTCCCACGGGATCATGGAGAGAGCTAGGCCAAAGGCTGCTCTACCCCTCCCATGATGGAGAGTGGGTCCTGCCCCCCAGTGGCCCAAACAACTTACCCTGACTCCCATCGCAGCTAAGAGTGGACCAGCCACAACGGTGTCCGAATACGTTACCTCCCCAGCGGGGTACCAAAAGGATGAGTATGCCAAAGACTTCTTTAGCCTTCCTACAGCAGAGTGTGGGCCAGCTCGAAGACAAAGAATTACCTTCCTTGTGAGCAACAACAGGCGGGAGCGAGTCCAATCCCAAACTTCCCGAACAACATACCTCCCATGGGATCAAGGGGAAAGCTAGGCCGAAGGCTATTCTAACCCTCTCGTAATGGAGAGCAGATCCTACCCCTCGGTTGCCTGAACATCTTATCCCAACCTCCACAGCAACGAACAGTGGGATCAGTGCCACCCTGACCCAACACTTACCTTCCCTGCGATATCAAAGGGCGGGAGCAGGTCCAGCCTCAAACTACCCGAACAATGTACCTTTAGCAGGACCAAAGGGGAGAACTAGGCCGAATGCTGTTCTACCCCTCACGTGATAGAGAGCGGATCATGCCCCTCGGCGACCCGAACAACTTACCCTAACCCTATCATGGCACAAAATGGACTAACTATATCGCTGTCCGAACTTACCACCCATACGGGGTACCATAGGGATGGGTGTAATGCCTAATGTTGTTTTATCCCTCCTGTAGTGGAGTGCAGGCCAGTTTTCAGCTGTTTGAAGACAAAAGACTTACCTTCCTCGTAAGCCTCAACAGGCGGGAGTGGGTCCAGTTCCAAACTAACGAAAACTTACCTCCCCGCGGAATTTAAAGGGATGAATCACGTCAAAGGCTGCTCTACCCCTTCTCCAGAAAAGTGCGGATCCAGCCCCCACAATGGTCTGAATACTTACCCTAAACTCCATTGCGAACGATGAGTGGGTTGAACGCTAGCCTGACCCAAATCTTACCTTTCCTTGCAATGTCAACGAGCAGGAGCGGGTTCAGTCTCAAACTACCCAAACAAAGTACCTCCCAACAGAGTAATAGGGATGAGTTGAGCCAGAGGCCGCTCGGACCCTCCCAAAGAGAAGAGTGGGTCCAGCCTTTCGGCTGTCCAAATAATTCCCCCAACTCCCATCAAGGCGAGAGAGCGGATCAGCCCCATGGTCGTTTGAAGAAGTTACTTCCTTAGAGCAATGGCAATGGCCTAGCCAAATGCCAATGCAAGTCTAAATTTTAGCTATATATGAGAGAAAGCCTCCACATTGGTCTAGCCAAAAGTCCAAAGCTCAACACTTGAGCTACAGTAAAGCTTGAGTCATTTCCAAACCTGGTGAGTTATTGATCACACTAGAAGTAATATTTTATAATTTCACCTACCTTCCTCTCTCTTTCCCTCGTTCTTTTCTCTTTCTTCATCCCGAAGAGCCCCATTTCCCTTGTTTTTCCTTTCTCCTACCGAAATCTCCCAGCACGTTGATCCTTTGACTTCATCTTCTTCAACCCACACAAACCCTTCTCTCCGTCGATCGTCCATGTTACCATCATCTTCCATTTCTTTCTTTTTCTCTTCCTTTTCTCTCATGCCGAATCGCACATTCTCCTTTCTCCCTCCCATTTTCGTCTTCTCTCTATGCCATCGCTGAATCGTACCCTCTCCTTTCTCCCTCCCATTTTCTTTTTCTCCCATTTTCGACTCCCTCAGCAACACTTTGTTTCCTTTCCGCTCTCGGAACCCATTTGCAGACCAACCCACACCTTTGTTGTTCCCTCCCTCTAGATTTTCTTTCCTTTCCATTTACAGAGATCCCATAGAAGGCATCAGCAACACAGAGTATCTAGACTTCTCACCAGCCATGATTTTTGCCCTAGACTGCCGAGATCAACAACGCCATATTCCCTCGACAAACTCAGGTATTTCACAAAGGGTATTTAATGGCTTCTAAAATGAATTGCTCACGGCTACAGTATCTATATTCTTGGCAAGTTATTGCACTCAATTTCTTGAATTCGTCTCTGGTTTTACAGCGATCTTATCTTATCAAGTCCAAATTTTTTGGCCTTTTCCTTAGAAACTCATATATTGGTCTACTATGTACATTTTTATGTGGTCTGCTGCTTGAATATTTTGTTGCTAGTTTGTTTGACTTCATATAAATATTGATTTTTTGAAGAGCCAAGGGAATTCACAAAACAAAAATTTAGACTCTAGAAAATTTAAAGAGCCAAAGGGCGTCCTTATTAAAACGTGGTTTAGTTCTTACATGGGACATTGTAATATTTCCACAAAATTGGAAACTCCGGCCAACCTTATATGATTGAGGTCAATTGGCAGTGTGTATTAGAGTAACATACCCCTCATAGTGTTAGTGAGATTGTTGCCAACTAGCCGATTGAAAGAACATGGGTGGAAGTTGTGATATAGTGCTTATAAGACTCCGAACCAATGAAGAAATAATCTTAAAGGGTGTAGATCTGCTAAATATCTTATACAACTATCTGTAGAAGAAAGTAATATTTTTGCAATGACAGTGTCCGCATTACATCCTTTCAATATTCTTCCCATTACTTGCATGAATAAAACAAGCATGGAACTAATTTTTGGACTATTCTTTCACTTTTATGTACAAAACCATGAATACAACATGCATGAAACTAATATAGAATTATAGGGAAATTAACTTCCCCTGCCAAAAAGAAGAAAGAATGGAAAAAACACATGGTCAGAATAAGGTCAGAATGTCACTCTCTGTTTCTTTTAGTTATTTTAATTGATTTATTTTCACTTCATCACAATCTTTGCAGCTTTATTTTCCTTTGTTTGGAGATGCTACTAATCCTTTTAATGAGTTGAGTTCAACTTATCAAGTTTAATTATTTGGTTATTTTTAGTGGTTAGAGAACAAGGAATTATAAGAAAGAGTGAATAGCCTTGAGCAGTTGGTCTCATTCATAGGTGATAAGTCATCAATGTCTTCAGAACAATATGTATCTAGAGAATATATTGATGAACGGAAAAATAAAATTCAGTCTCAGTTGATCATTTGGCCTGTTTTGCATCAGAATGGCTAAATAGATTCAATTGTTTCTTTAAATTATCCTGCTACAATTGAAGTCACATGGATGTATAATTTTTTTCCCATCTACATATTTGCAAGGGCTTGCATTTATAGAATTCATTCCGTCTTTCTTTGTTTGGACAAGAAATTGAGAACTATGGCAAGGGTAATGAACTATGCAATGATTGAGGTGTAGAGGAATGCATATTGTAATGAGGAATGTGGCAAGGGTGGTAGTGTCTGTAGAGTCTGTTGCCAATGGCAAGGGTGGTTGTTCTGTTTCATATACCAAAGAGTATATGTTGTTCTATTTCATTTATCAAAGATGTGTAGAATTCAAACTAAATAAGGAGAACTTGGATGATGTGCATTTTATGTATGATCTAGTGCTCAGACCCTTGATTTTTCGTTGTTATTTATAGGGTTTCATTATCTCAAATGAAAGTTGTTGTGCATGAAGTAGTACTGCATTCAGATTATAAAGTTGCAATATGTAGGAAAAATGAGTAAGGAGATCATTATTATACATTTTTTTTTTCTTTTTGGTTTTGATTTGTAAGCATTATATTTGTTAATTAATATATGGAGTGTATTTGAAAAATATAAAAAACAAATTGTAAGATATTATTAAAATATATAATATTATATTACTATTTTGGCTTTAATATAGCTAGTCCAATATGGATTCACCTAGCCAAAGTTTAACCCTATAGACAAAACTTGAAATTGTAGCCAAACTTCGGACTTGGCAATGGCTAGCCATTACCAATGCCCTTAGGGAATCAAATGGGAAGGTTTGACTTGAGGCCTTCCGACCTCTCCCTAATGGAGTGCGGTCCCAGTCTTTCGACTACCTGATGTGAACAAAGTCTTCGGAGATGAAACATCGAAGCAACGGGTGCACCACCTTGAAGGCCAGATAATAGGCTACACAATGTCAACAAGTGGAAGCGTGTTCAGTCTCAAACTGCCTGAACAAATTACATCCCCGTTGGGTAAGGGGTAACAGGGGCGAGTTGAGCCAAAGGCCGCTCGAGCGAGTCTAGCCTTTTGGCTACGTAAATACTTACCCCAACTCTCATCACAATAAAAAATAAACTGGCCCCACGGGAACCCAACGAAGTTACCTCCTTGGGGCTTAAAGAGGCAGGTTGGTCAAAGGCATCCTGACCTCTCCCTGGTGGAGAGCAGGCCAGGTCCTTTGACCGCCCAAATACCGCACCATGGAACATGGACATCAACAACTTCGCAAAAACGGTAGACAAATTGCTTTATAGGCCAAAGGGCCCAGATTTTCAAAGCCTACAAAGTTAAGTGATGAGAACCAAAGTGGGCTAGTCTTCAAGATCTTTTGCAAGTTCCAGATGGGTCAATCACAAGATCAAGAGACAAGAAGATCAATGAGGTGATACAATACACTTGGGACGAGTCTAGCAAGAGCCCAACTTGTTTAATTCATTTTAAAATTATTTTATTAGTTTATAATAATTAGATTTATTATGAGAATGATTTAAGGGGGATACTTATTCAAGAGCAAGTTGGGAAAGTTATTATCTTTTATGAACTAGGGATTTTGGGAAGGCCTTGTATTTTGGCCAAGAGCTTATTTGGAAAGTTACTTTTTAGGAACTAGGGTTTTCAAGGGGTTACTGTAGCCGAGTTACTGTAGGCGGTACTGTAGTCGTGACATTGTTCACTTATGGGTATTTTTGGAAGATTGGGCATTATTTTGTTGCCTCTTGTTAAAAAATTTATGAAATTTGATGAATTTATTCATCGTGAGTTGAGTTTTACTCCTCTTGTTCTTAATTGAACTTTTGAACTTATCAAAGGTAAATCATAACCTTTGTGGCGTTCCTCCTTTGTAATCTGGGTTCTTGAGACGGGTTCTTCAACGAGTCTAGATTTTAATATAATCTAGGTTCTTGAAACGAGTTCTCATCGGGTCTAGGTTCTTCATCTATTGACTTGATTTTGGCTTTCCTGAGGAGTTTTCAAATTGATTGTGGGTGCAAGGGATTTCATTCCCGCGGGTTCATATCATTAAGGATAAAGTTATGATGATGCTTTCATCTTCCAATTAGGGATTGAATACACAATGCTAGCAGATGGGAGCGGGTCCAATTCCAAACTGTCTAAACAGCCTACCTCCCTGCAAACCGATGAGACGGGTTGAGCCAGAGGCTGCCTTATCTCCCTGCGATGGAGAGTTGGATTAGCCCCACGGTTACTCGAAGAATTTATCTTGGTGATCATTGCAGCAAAGAGCAATCCGATCTATTTGTATCCAACTCTGCAGCCACTCGGAAAGGGCTTAAAGGCGGGTTAGCAAAATGCTACATGGCCTCTCCCTCAAGAAGGCAGCCGGAGTCTCCCTAGCGCGGCTTAACTCGTAGGGGGATTTCCATCCCCCAACCCTGCAGTAGTGGACGAGGGCCAACAAACACTAACAACACTTCTCTTCTCTTGTTTCAGTTACAATCAAATACAAAGCACAACAACGCAAAAAGAAAGAACGGTGGGACTAGGTGCTAGCAGGGTAGACAGTAAGCTCTGTGTGACGGCCATCCCCTTACCTAACGCTAAGCCCAAAATTTCCTGCGACAAAACTCCCCAAGTTGGCCATGAAAAAGAAGAAGAGGGAAAAGCGTAAAAGGAAGCATTGGAGAAGAGCAAAATGACAAAAGGGAAACATCGTTAAGACAAGCAGCCCGGCACAACGAAATATGAATCAATTTCATTAATGATCAAAAGTTACATACAAGCCACATGGTGACGACGCACATGTATATACATTTACAAAAGGGAAAACAAAGGGAAAGAAGAGCAAAATAAGAAAACAACAGCAACACCAAGAAGCTAGGGCATAGCAACGTCAGGCAACATGACCGAAGACTGACATCGGAAGTGCCAACCTCAAGGAAGTTGGAATCAGGATTGCTGGGCTCGAAAGTAGCAGGCTCGGGCATGGCCGGGAAGACAGGACACGTAAAAGCAATGAGGATCTCTTTCATCCCCAACTTGCGGCTGAATGCGTAAGCTTTTTCTTCAACGACCACCTGGGTAAGGTCAAGGTCCAGCAAATATTTCACGAGAGTCCACGAACATAGTTGCAGTCTCTCCAGGATGTGGTCCTGCATATCCGTGCCCCAAGTGGTATCGCGGATGCTCACGACTGATTTTATTTGGCTATCCAGGCGAGAGGCAACCTCTTGTACCCGGGAAAAGTCACCCTGAAGATCTGCGGCAAGACGTTCCATCCACTGGGCATCTTCCCACACCTTCTTCTTTAGCTTCTTCCGACAGCGGTTAAGCTTCTCGATTTTCTTGCCACCGAATGGCAATATGAGTCATCGCGCAAAGGTCCTAGTTTTCCTGCTCAACAGCCTGCTGACTGTCCACAATAAAGGTTGCTAGTTGAGAGGAGCCCTGACGACAAGGGAGACCAACATGGAATGATCAATAAAAGGACTTTAGTAGACTACAAAAGAAAGGAAAAAAAAAACAGAAAAAGAGATTGCCAAACCTCGTGGAAGAAGCCAGACAAACACTTGGCGACCTGGTTGATGGCTTCTGCGCAGCACGCCATGATTCTAGCTGGGCCAAAGGGGGATATTTTCCACTGAACCTTTGTGTCAGATGCTTGTGTGGCCCTCTCAGCCTAAAAAGCTCTATCAGCAACCTCCCCAGTTGCAAGGTTCGGGGGATGACCCTCGACATTTTCTACATGAAGAGGGACAACCTCTTCAGCAATCTCTCCCACCCAGACAAGTGGATCTCTGCAAAAACCTCCCGAACCTAAGCCGACTACAACATCCAAAAAGAAACCACATTTTTCTTGGTGCACCACCTCCACGAGACAATTACTAAAGGTAGCGGCTGTCCCACTTTCCATCATGGGATCCAAGCCTCCAAGCGACTCGAGCTCCTCCCCACCTGCCAAAAATACCAGATCGTCCCGTCCCACCACAGCAGGCGGAGGCATCGTCTAGATCTCGCCTTCTGAGGAGTGACTGCTGAAATTTGAATGAGCAGAAGAAGGGGAAGAGACCCTCGGAGGACTCCCCCCCCCCAACGACGGCTCGCTGAGGGATCCTGGCCACCAAGACTCCCCAAAGTAGGGCTCCTAGGTCACCAGTTTCTGGATGCACGTCATAGACATCAGTTGCCGAAGGGCCTCTTGTAGATGGGTCCAAGGGCTGTAAAGGAAAAGATTATGTCAGCACCTCTACAACAACAGGACAACGGGACACTTCCACCGGCATCACTTAGACGGCGGGACAATGGGCCCCAGGCATAGCCGGTGCCAGCCCATCATGGATCAAGGCTTCAAAAGGGGCCCACTGTCGACCTCGACTCCCTCCAAGTGAGGTTTCTTGCCCTTGCCCAATGGAGAAGGAACCAAGGGGCATTTTCGGGCAGGACTGACTCGAGGCCGAGCAACAATCACCATGTTGCCAAAAAGAACATGGCTGAGGGGAGGCAAAAAAACCCTTAGGCTCTTCTCAGAAAGAAAGGCTTATGAGAATACGCTTTTGGAATTCTTCTTCACCCACTCCCATACGATAGCGATACACCGCGACTCAACAGGAGTAGCCATCGGACACATTGCCTTATCTTCCAAAACCCTTCCCATTCAGTGCAAATCGGGAACTCGCGATGGTTCACTTGACCCACTGGGAACTCCCATTAGCAGCCGGACACAAAAAAGAACTTTGGAGACTAGTCCTTCACCTTGCAGTATCGTAACTCCAAGTTGACAAGGGCGTGCATCACCCATAAGCTACAAACATTCCCCTTCTACCGCAACACCTTGTGAGTAAGGAGGAACTCATGGCCGGTGAGGCCAGCCTGCTCCAAATCCACCTCCAGCTAGGCTCATCGCCAAATGATACCGTAGTAAATCAAGAGCCTCCAAGCATTCAGGTGAAGTTGGGATGGGGCTAGGCCAACACGATCCAGCAAATCGCAAATGGGGCGAGGGAAAGGAAGGCTCAAGCCACACGAAAACATAGAAGGAAAAAGGGTAACTTGGGAAGAGCGACCCTCAATGTCGACGGCCCCCTCGTGTGGACCAAGGACCTTGAAGAGCAACGATTCTAGCACCTGGTAGGTAAGGGCCAAAGATGCCAATGTCGCCGCTTGGACGTTGGAACACCAAGTGTTGCCCCAGAAAGTCTCTGGAGCGTCTCCGGCACCAGAAGTCATGGATTGGGTGGATTTCTCAGAGGTCATTGATGAAGAAGTAGAATACAACAGAGGAAAAAGGAAAGGGTGTAAGTGAAAAGGAGGGAGAGTTAGGAGAATAAGGATGATAAAGGGATTACAGTGCGGTGAAAGGAAAGAAGACCCTAATTCAAATCGCATTTATATAAGAGGCAGGCCGCAGTTAATCTCCCATGCCCCATGGTAGAAGGGAGAAGTATGAGACGCTTTGAATCCCAAAAAATAAGCACCACGAAGCGACGTGAAGATGAAGAGCCACCCGATGCCCTTGATATTGATAAAACTGAAAAGACGCCATCAAATTTATCGAGAAACGTGCCAACAAAAGTGGAAAGGGAAACGATATCAGGATAGAATGAGAAACCACCTCAAACTTCGAGGCAATGTACACGTCAGCAAAGGAACCCTAGCCTCAATGAAGACTGATTTAAGATTAATAATAATTCCTACCTTACGAGTCCAATAAGAATTAGCAGGGTAACTATAAGGGGTTTTTCCCCCTCTGTCTTAACGGGCATGAGAAAGGCAACTAAGGGAACAAGAAGCGAAGGCCCAACCGAAAACAAGTAGACTCTTCGGCACGACCCATGGGTAGACTCCTTTGGACGCAACCTCCAAGAGGGAGCATACTGCAGGGGGAACGATGGGACTCGCCGACCTGGAGATCCTTCGAACAATATCCAGCCCTTGAGTACCTATCCACATAAATGGAGGGGAAGTAAGGGGGACACTCGATCCGTCGACATGGAGACATCGACGGACCACCCAGGACACCAACAGGGTGAGGCAAATCAGGAAACCATGCAGTATTAATGGCACCACTACCCGAGCTACATGTTACATTAATGATGCCAAAAATCTAGGAACCACGCTGCATTAAAAGACTCTGAGTAAAGGAACAGTACAAAGGATACGGACTCATGGGGGTAGACAAGATCTGTCCCCCACCGACTCCTGGTATAAATAGCAACTACTAGGTATGAGAAGTTCTCTCTGATCTCTCGACTCTCTTACTTATTTACAAACTTTCAAGAGACTTTACTGACTTTGGCATCGGAGACCCCCAACCCCAAGTCCACCCTCTCCCAATTGTCTTCTTCTCTATTTTTGCAGGCCCAATTCTGAAGACCTAAGTTGTTGAAATCTAGTCCAAAAGCGTACGAAACACGACGCTAACAAGAGGTAATGTTGGAGAAGGAAGAGATGGAAAATGTGAGAAAGATGACAAAGGAAGAGCGAAGGCAGTGGGAGAAAGAGCAATCCAAAACCTGCTCCATCTAAGAAGCAGAAATAAGGGTGCATTCTTCCAATTGGATTGTGATGATCGCGTTGAAGCTGCTGGGGCATAATATTTATAATCCTGGTTTCTCTGCCCCAACTAGAAAAGAGAAGATCCTCAAACTTCTTGTTCTTGAAAGGGGTCCACAAGATTCTATTTGAAAACCCACCTTCCAATCAAAGATTAATTAAATCAAATTTACTTCCCAATCCGGCGCTAAACTGTAAAGCTGATACCCGTTGATAATGCCCAATATACACCAGCCAACATTCTTCCCAAAGTCTCCTTGAAAATTATAGACAGTAAGGAAATATAGTCTTGCTTATGCAACATGTACAGGTTGTGTCAACAATTTGTACATTTTTTGTTACTCGAAGTAAACATCTCTTCCGGTTCAGCTCCAAAAGCTGGCAAAATCACCCTTGTCAAGTTGTCAACAACGGCAAATTGATTTTTCCCTTCCTCAAAGGGAATGATCTGTACCTCCATCTCCTCTAACCGCGGCTAAAAATATTAAGACCACATTAGTGAGTTTATGATAAACAAATATATATAAATCGATACCAAATAATATGGTTGATCTGGAAACAAGTGATATATGCATGACTATATTACGATAACCAAATGCATCATGCAGTTTCATGTCTCCATTTTTCTTGTTTCAGAGGGCTAAAAATGGTGTGCTCTGTTATTTACCACAGTAGACATACAAGAGCATGTAGAGAAATTCTAAATCATCACCCATTTATGGTAAAAGTTGCAATCTGACACTGTTCAAGGACCTAATTCATAATTCAAGGACTCAAATCATATTTTGATCCTTTCAATTTGCTATTGAATTTCTAAAAATGGCGCCACTATGTAGATCAGACTCACTTAACTAATTAATCACTTGGTCGTAGCAAAAGGACAAAATGGACCCATCTGGCCAATGAAGATACAAATGATTGGAACAATCCATGGATATACGACGATTCTCTTCAAGCCAATTATAATGCAAAAATGTCTAGAATGAATGTGGCTCTAGCGAAAACCAAAGAAAGATAAGAAATTGAAGCATTCAAGTCGACTTTCTCAATCATTATTGTTGATGCTAATTTCGGTACACCTGCTACCGAACGCTAACTTGCATAGAGAAGAGTCAGGGTCTTTGGGGATGCCTCCGATGTTGAAGTTAAATTTTTTGTATATATCGAAAAGTAATAAAAAAATTTTAAAAAAATATAAATATCAACTTATTATTTATTGAAATCAGTGCACATTTAGTGGATTGAGTAAAAAAAAAAAAATCTATATACTATGCGGTAACTTCCGACTGATAGATAACACAACCCAAAATTTCCTTCCATTATGCTTACCTTTCCTTTCCTATATATCGTGGGGATGTGGCACAACTTTCCTTCTTCTTGCGTCTCTACTCCCGTGGCCTGACACGGGCATGTCACCTGAATGGCCACTTCAGAGCATTAAATGATGTAACCTATCTAGGCACGCAATGACTACTCAAGACCCTGACTATCAGCAGGGTCAGCTGGATGTGCCCATCCTGACTAGGTTGACTATTATGAGATCGTATCCTGATGAGATATGGTCAGTCGAATGGACGTGTCCTTAGGGTTTACCTTGATGGGCCGGCCTCGATTTTAGTGAGAAAGGTTCCTCCAGGCCCAACTAATGGGCTTGATGGGAGAGTTCTTATTGGCCCATGGGTTCCCTCGCCTGTTAGGTACATAAACCCCAACAATTATGGCCACTACTATAACTACAATAAAAATAATCTTTTGGGACGATTTTTTTAAAGAGAAAATCGTCCCAAAAAATGCTCTTTAGTTCCCAATATACTGAGGTAAGTCGTATACCATTCAAAATAGTTCAAGTTTCAGTCGAAAAATATATTAGGGGAGTAATCAGTCCGATTCAATACAATTTTGGACTTTTTTTTAGAATCAAACCTAAATATACGGGTTTTGGAAATTTAATAACCGATATTGAACCAATCAATCATAGAAATCAGAACTTTCAAAAATTTTTTTTTTTATTTTAGCCCAGGCTAGTTCGGTTCTTCTGACTTTACGGATAAAAAAAAAATCATATTTCAACAAAACTTTAGTAAGTGATTGACTCAAACCCCTCTTTTTATAATTTTTGGCTTTTCTCTAAAACGTTGTTCCCTTTTGAAGAATCCAACGTCCCAATAGCAGCTACAGTAAAATCCAAAACCTAATACAATTAAAAAAGTGCTAAAAATATCAAGTGTCCAGATTACAAAAAATAATACTATAATATATATATATAACATAATATAAAAAGTTAAATGTAATATAAACAATATTTTATGTATAATATAAAAAATTAAAATATATATATGTACCCAATCGGTTCGGTTCAAACCGGTTCTCTTAATGTAAAAATCGAAACCAAACTGATTTCTATCATGTTTTGATTATTAGGAACTGAAACCCGAATTGAATCAGACCTAGACCTGTTACAAACCAGACCGAACACACAGGTTCGGTCCAATTTGGTTAGTTTTCCTAGTTTACCGGATCTTTTTTTTACAGCCCTACAATACATAAATTGTTTGAACAATATAATATGTCACATCCAACTATGCACGATTCATGTTTGCACGATAAATATGGTGGGATAAGCTAGATTTTTTGGCGGGAGACAAAATTAGTGTTCAAACGGTTTTGAATATCATTCCAATATCATTCAAATTTCCAATACTTTTTATTGTGATGTTGAAAACATATCCGCTTACAGTCTAATGATCAATATTTCATTTCAAGAGGATTTTTCATGATGAAAAAATTCTTTCCTAATAAAATAATTATTCAAGCAATGAATCATACTCCAAAAAAACTTTAGCAAGTAATTGATCCAAATCCCTCATTTTATAATTTTTGGCTTTTCTCTAAAAGTTATTCCCTTTTGAAGATTCCAGCATCCCAATAGTAGCCAAAGTATAATCTAAATTCCAATACAATTAAAAAAAGAGCTTAAAATACCAAGAGTCTAGATTACAAACATATCCGCTTACAGTCGAACGATCAATATTTCATTTCAAGAGGATTTTTCATGATGAGAAAATTCATTCCTAATAAAATAATTATTCAAGAAATGAATCATACTCCAAAAAAACTTTAGCAAGTGATTGATCTAAATCCCTCACTTTATAATTTTTGGTGTTTCTCTAAAAGTCGTTCCCTTTTGAAGACTCCAGCATCCCAATAGCAGCCAAAGTATAATCTAAAACCCAATACAATTAAAAAAAGAGCTCAAAATACCAAGAGTCCAAATTACAAAAAATAATATTATAATATAATATAAAAATAATATTTTAAATATAATATAAAAAATTAAAAAATATATATATCTACTCGACTACTTCGGCTCAAACCGATTCTCTTAATATCAAAATTGGAACCGGATCGATTTATATCCTGCTTTGATTATTAGGAACCAGACCGGTTACGAACCAAACCGAACACATCGGTTCAGTCTAATTTGGTTAGTTTTCCTAGTTCATCGGTTCTTTTTTTTTTTTTTTTACAGCCCCACCATACATAAAGTGTTCAAACAATATAATATGTCAAATTCATCTGTGCTTGATCCATGCTTGGATGATAAATATGGCGGGATAAGCTAGATTTTTTGGTGAGAGACAAAATTAGCGTTCAAACGGTTTTGAATATCATTCAAACATATTCTAAATTCAAATTACCAATACTTTTTTATTATGATGTTGAAAACAGATCTATTTACTGTTGAATGATCAATATTTCATTGAAAAATGATTTTTCTTGATGAAGAAATTCGTTCCTAATAAAATAATCGTTCAAGCAATGAATCATACTCCAACAAAACTTTAGCAAGTATCCAGATTCCTCATCTTATAATTTTTGGCTGTTAACTAATAGTTGTAGTTCCAATAGCAGCCAAAGTATAATCCAAAACATAATACAATTGAAAAAGAGGTAAAAATGCCAAGAGTCCAGATTACAAAAAAAAAAAATTATAATATATATAATGTAATATAAGATATTATATATAATATAAAAATAATATTTTAAAATATTTTATATATAATATAAAAAAATTGATAAATATATACATCTATCCAAACGGTTCAGTTCAATCTAGTTTTCTTAATGTCAAAATCAAAACTGGAACTGGACCGATTATGAACTAGACCGAACACAATAGTTCGGTCCAGTTTGGTTAGTTATTCCAGTTCACCGGTTCTTTTTTTACAACCCTACAATACATAAAATGTTTGAACAATATAACATGTCATATTCAACCATGCATTAGTCATTTTTGGACCATCAATAAATATGGTGGGATAAGCTAGATTTTTTGGCAAGAGACAAAATAAGCATTCAAATGGTTTTGAATATCATTTGAGCATATTCTAAATTCAAATTGCCAATACTTTTTATTGTGATGTTGAACACAAATCTGCTTACAGTCAAACGATCAATATTGCATTTCAACAGGATGTTTCTTGATGAAGAAATCCATTCCTGTTAAAATAAATATTCAAGCACAGAATAAAATACTTGAACATTGAGATAAATCTCGTTCAAACCTATATAACTATGGTTCCAACCTTAAATATAGAATTATAGCTAGATTTTTTGGTGGCATTGAAAAATACCATTCGAACAGGATATAAATCTGAATTAAGTACACTTTTTATTTTGATGTAAAAATCAATACCTAAACCTACTTGTTTAGGACGTGAGTCGCACCCCTGTGTGCGCCTGCTGCAAACCTACAACACGTTCATCGAGAATGGCTTGAAGGCTATTGAAATATCTCTGATGCCTAAGTCAGGCGACTTATTTGACTTATGTAAAGAACACAGATTCCATTCACTTATCTGACCAATTTTTCTCCTCTCTTGCATATTTAATAACCTTATCCCTTATTTGAATTAGGTTTGGGCTAGTGATTTGAACTTCTCTCCCTATCTTATCTTGTTTGATCATCAAGGGTGTATATGAATCTACTATGTTGGTATGGAATATGTTGGATTCCTCTGTCATGGGTAAGGGATGGATCTAGGATTGGAGGCCCACACGTCGTTAAGGGCTTATCATGGGCTCCTCCTTTCCAGCTTGGGGGTCCTTAAGCCGCTTAGATGGACCTTGAGGTCTGGAGGAGAGTTTGGCTTCTACAATTACCTCATAAAGTCTCATCACGCTTTGTGTGATGGGACTTTTACTTGTGGGCATTACCTCATTACCTCGGCCACAATGGTGTTAGGCTATGTACTTAGATCCTGTTGGTGAGGAATACCTAGATGTCACGACGAGGGAGTTCCTTTTTACCCATGGAGTTCGCCGTATAGACGTGAACCTATATAGTTTCCGGTCTCGCACTGGTTACTATGGGGTGCGTTTGGAGCGTCGCTACTCTCATTCTAAAGAGTGGCAAATTAGGTTCTTTTTTATTTCTAGTGGTGGTTGGGAATATTTCTTTCGAGTGAAGTTGCTCGCCATGAATTCCCAATTCGAGTGGCGTGATGTCTTGTTCCTGATGATCGTGACTTGGCCATTATCCTTTCTGACCGAGAGGCTCGCCTGCGTCTAGTGTATACTTGGATGGAGCAAAACGACAATTCCACTTGGTCAAACATTCTTCTGACCTGCGCCAATATCAATAGGTTTGTGGTAATATGTATTGCATAATTTGTATTGTGTAACTTGATACACAGTTAACTCATGTTTCTACTAAAATTTTGACTAACAAGCCTTCTATATATTCACAGGTTTGTGGTTTCACCTAGACAAGGCTATCTGTTCGATCTCCAGTTTTTGGCGCCCCTTCCTTATCTTTGGGGCAAAAGCAGGGATCCTCAACTACGGAGGATCGTAAGGGGAAAAATATGTAGTGCCCTCGGTTCATGCCGAGGTCAGTTCTTCTAATGAATCATGTTCTACTAGGGAGCCACTCCCCCTCTTCCTCGGTGTCTGGGAAGGGCAGCTTTGTTCATCCCCAACCTTCACTAGTTGATCTCCTTGAGGATATAATGGCACAAGCTAAGGTGGATTTAGAGTTGGTGTTAGAAGCTGAATCTGCCATGTCGCCTAGTCGTGAGGTCGTCTTGCTGATTCAACCTCCTTTGGGGGGTCAACGCGAGGCCTCTGGCTTGGATGAGGGTGAGATAGAGGTGATTCTCAACCCTACTTTCTTTTAGACCCCTCCTTTTGTTTCAATAGTGCCTTCCTTAGTTCCATTTGATGAATTGGGTGAAGTTTTCGACATAGGCGACAATATGCTGCCAAGGGGTTCAACACTTGCGCCGACAACTTATGTCGCTGCCTTAACAGTTTTAGAAGGAGTCACCCCAGAGATTCCCTTTATCTTTCCCAAGTTCCATCATGAGGAACCCACGAGAATAGACCTCAGCGGTGGTAGGGTCTCTATTCCATCGTCTCCCTTCAATGTCTCACTGGCGTGTGGAGATGTTTCTTCACCAATGTTTCCCAAGCAATCGCCATTTGCGAACCCTCCTTTGAGATTGAGTGATCAAATGGGTGATAGCGCCTTTTCTGCCCCTTCATCTCCTCCACGTCCTCACTTGAGTTCCCCACCGATAAGTCCTATAGGAGAGATGGGTGGTTTTGTTCCTTTCATCAGGAGAACTTATGATGCTTCAGAATTGCTCGATCGTTCGACTTCCCGCCTGCGGATTCGTCCCCACCGGTGGACAACTTTAGCGGGGAGGTTTTCTAAGCCATGGTATATAAGCTCCGAGCTTTTTTGTCCCCGGTGAATTTTCCCTTCCTCCCTTTTTCTTACCACTCCCCTTTTGACTTGCTTAGTTGAGGTTCGCTTGTTTGCCCAAGGTGTGGATCACTTAGCCACCACGCTGGTGGATAGTCAGGTTGATTTAGAAGAAGAGAACCAGTTTATGCGGTCCTTCATCGATAGGGCACATGGCGTTGTTATGGCCGCTCAAGCTGATCGGGAAGAAATGGTGAGGAATTTGTCATAAGTTTAGTCGTATTCCCATACCTTGGAGGATCAGATAGTTTCTCTTCATGAAGAGTTTCGTTGCCTCCTCCATAACTTCAAGGAATCTCGGTATGAGGTTGGTCGATGTCATCATGAGGCGAAGCCCTTGAGCAAGGAGTGTGAAGAACTTAATCACCTTCGGTAGGTGGAGAAAGAGCTGGAGCACACAAGGCAGCATAACTTCGACTATCTTGCTCACCTAATGAAGTCGAAGGAAGACCGGTGGGAATTTTCCACTCAGGTCAACATTGCTCAGGGTGAGAAGGTTAGTGCCGAGGCCAAATTGAAGGAGGTGAAGCAGGAGCTCAGGGACCATGACCAGTGTTATGCACAGTTGAAGGAGATCTCCGAGAGTTACAAGAAGAGACTATCGAACTCAGAGTTGAAGGTGTAAGAGCTGGTCGATGAGCTGGAGGTTTCTCAGCAAGAGGTTGTCTGTGTTTCCCCCCGGCTCGTAGTTGCTCATTCCATTCAGAACCGAGCTTGGGGCATAGGCTACAAGCTCGGCATTAAACAGTTGAGGGAGTACATGCTTGCCCATCCCGAGTTGGACTTGCGTTGGTTGGATTGGAAGTCCATCAAAGCTAGTCGAGCCGCCTACCAAGTCTTTGACTCCCTTGCTTGCGATGGGATGCTTGATGCTTTTCCTCCCCCTGATGCTGAAGCCCAGCCTTGACTGGATACTTTGCTATTTTTTATCATTTTTATGGCATGTAAAACATTAAATATGTTAATATATTTTTTTGGTTACTTATGCTTCTCAATATGCTTGAGCTCTTCCTAGATTAGTGTATGATTAGTTTTTGATTAACTACGTTTATCTTTGGAGGTTTATTTCGTAGATGATTCTAAGTTCCTTCATGTTGTGGGGCGAGGAAGTGCTATATTGAGCTACTTCCACTCGTGCAGGTTAGGACCATGAGGTTTCCCCAACAGCGCTAGTCGACGTGGAGGGAAACACTCCATTAATTGGTTTTCCTCCTATAGTCACAAGGTGCGAGTGGAGACACTCGGCTTGGATTTGGCTGGAGGTTGCCTCAACCGCGCTTAGGGGTCTAGGAGGGAAACACTCCATTGAGTGGTTTTCCTCCTATGGTTGCCAGGTGCTGGTGGAGACACTTGGCTTGGATTTGGCAGGAGCTTTCCTCGACCATACTAAAGTGGCGAGGAGGGAAATGCTTCGTTGAGTGGCCTGCCCATGCTCTTTCACTCTGCTTCCGCCCTATCAACTTGGCTTGGCACAACATTCCCTTTATGTCATGTTCCTGTGCTTTAGGGTTTCGTTTTCACTCTGTACTGCCTCCAGGTCCTCTGTCACCTTCTTCAAATTATCCTGCATTTATGCTAATCTGTTCTCCATGCTTACGGATGTCGATTTCTGATCCTGGGTCACTTGAGAGCGCGTGGTGGCAAGCATGCGAAGAAAAACCCCACAGACGGCTCCAACTATTTTGGAAGTGTTTCGTACCCTTGTGCATGCCTGCTACGAACCTACAACATGTTCACCGCGAAAGGCTTGAAGGGTATTGAAACATCTCCAATGCCTAAGTTAGACGACTTAGTTGAGTTATGTAAAGAACAGAGGTTCCATTCACTTATTGGACCAATGTTTCTCCTCTCATATATATAGGGGCTAGGAGGGGCTAGGAGGGGCTGGGAGGGGCTGCTCTTTCATTCGTAACAACCTTATCCCTTATTTGAATTAGGTTTGGGCTAAAGATTTGAGCTTCCCTCCCTATGTGATCTTGTTTGATCATCGAGGATGTATTTGAATCTCCTATATATGTTGGTACACAATCTGTCGGTTTCCTCTCCCATGGGTAAGGGATAGATCTAGGATGGGAGGCCGAAACTCCTTTCAGGGCTTATCATGGGCTCGTCTTTTTGGGCCTAGGGTCCTTAAGCAACGTAGGTAGGCCTTGAGGTCTGGTGGAGAGTTTGGCCTCTCCATTACTTGTTATAGATTTTCGTCTGTATGACAAAATTTACAATTGAGAAACTATCTAACAAAGGTCAATAAATAATTTAGAAACAAAATTGGACAAATAAAAAATTGCATGTTGTTAAAAATAAAAGAAATAAAATTTGATTCAATGGGTAATTAATAACTTTACATAAATTAATGATGATAAAAATAAATAGTTAACAATGAAAAACTTAAAATGAATATTTTTGTAAATTATATTTTGAAAGGTTATATAGTGCATCAATTGATTATGAGTTTGGCTTGGTTCTCTATTTTAGGATTTCACTGTTTGTTAGATATATTTGTTTTTTATGATTTTTGTGTAAGTTAATAAACATAATGATGTCTTATAAATAATTTTTTTAAGTTCATTTTTTAAAAGAAACAATTCTTAATAAAACCAACTCTAATATAGAAGTAAAAAGCAACCTAGTACATATATAATGCATCAAAAGTAAGACAGACTTAATGAATAAATACTAAGTCCCTAAATCACAGACCACCAACATAACTCCTACTAGACAGGCCTCAACCTGTGTTAGTTGAGTCAAGATCTTCAATTGTGTCGCCTGCACATCTCGACCCAACTCTATGATGATGCTATTGATCTTTGTACGCACTGCATCCATCAATTCTAATGTTTATGAGCGCATCTCTGCATGCACTATGCTTGTGACCTCCTGATTAACAACACTAGGTCCTACCCCCTATGTAGATGTGACACCCCTTATCTATCATAACTACATCACCATGAATGTCATCTACCTACATAGTGGGAGCATGAGCCTTCCACTTGGATTGTCCCTAATTGTGTGACAAAGTGGAGGAGTCAAACAGCCCAATCGACCAAGAGAGAGGAGAAATAGAGGGAGGCATCGGGACACATGACGACTGGCCAAGAGAGAGGAGAGGGGTGGTCATAGCAAGGCTCAACAGTGTGCACGTGGGGCTACTCACGGTGGCACCCGGCAACAAAACCCAAACTAGAAAGGGCAGAGAAGAGAACAACACAAAGGGGAAGACAGATCCATGGGGTGAAAGAAGCAGAGGGAGAGGAGGGGTGGTTGGCTGGCGACAATGCCAGGGTGGACGGTGTGGTTGGCGGTGGAGGTGCAGGCTGGGTTGTAGTGGAGGCGTGCTGGGGAGTTGTGTTCGAGGAGGGAGGGGTTGATGATGTGGGGAAGGGAGAGAGGGAGAAAAGAGGAAAAGAGGGAGGGGAATTAGGGTTTTAATCCTAGCCCTTTATCTAGGGTCCCTAACCTAAATCCAACGGTGGGGATAAAATTAAGAGGATTAAACTAATTAAATAATACGAAAATAAAATAGAAATGCAATGGGACTAAATTAAAATCAAACTTCAATTTATTGATACATAAATAA
This sequence comes from Juglans regia, assembly GCF_001411555.2. Classification (NCBI taxonomy): domain Eukaryota; kingdom Viridiplantae; phylum Streptophyta; class Magnoliopsida; order Fagales; family Juglandaceae; genus Juglans; species Juglans regia. The sequence continues at coordinate 6,894,367 of NC_049909.1, read as the reverse complement.
AATTTTGCATCATAAAATAAAATAATAAAGTTTACTATATATTTTTAAGAGAAATAAAATCATCTAAATAATAGAGTTTTTTAACATAAAATAAAATATTAAATATTAAATAATATTCCTAAGAAATAAAATCATTTAAATAAAACACAATTTCGAGGATCTTAAAATACTCGGCTCGCTTTAAAAATCATCTACTAAATTTAAAACACAATTTCAAGCTTTAAAACGCAAAGGCAAGACTCGTGACTAATCGAGAGAAAAATGAGCGGTTGGTCACAATCCCAAAGCTTGATTTTTCCTTCCTTTCCTTCACATTTCCATCTCATAGTTCCTCTTGGTGCCTAGTGTCCTATATTATTCACCAAGTGTGGCTAAGATCTTGTTAAATGTCCAAATGAAACTTTTTTAAACTGATTTGGACAATCCACACTGTAAACTGAAAACAATTGGATTGCATGCCACATGGCGCTAACATAGGCATTACTATTTACTCTGAAAATTGTGAAAATAACTTTGCATCATAAAATCTTATATAATCCTAAGAAACTAGGAGTGTACTTCATTTCATGAAATTCAACTCCCAAGTGCCTCCAACAAATCAAAATCAGTTTTCGAACAACTATTGTTCGAAAATTGAAAATCGTTTTATTAGTTTGTAAAATCGTATATATTCATATGTGACTATTGGCACAAAAAGTTTCTCATTCTCACACTCTTAAGTGTCTCAAATAAATAAAATTATATTTCTGACCCTAAGTGGGCCAGAAACTGACTGCGCTGACAGATTCAATCCTACCCGATTGCTCGATTTGTGAGACATTTTTCGGGGTTTTGATGATGATCCTAAAGCCTAAAAAAATTCATCCACTGAATTTCTGGCACACTGTTACAAGTCTGAATTCCCGTTTTGCACCATATATAAGGACCAAGCCATCATCCCACAAAAAACATCCAAAGAAGTAGAATAAGCAAGTTGCATTCCACCTCCACCAACCAAATGAGGATCACAATATGGAATTGTCAGGGCCTAGTCCAACCTTAGGCAACCAGAAGCCTCAGGACAAACCTTAGGACTCATAATCATGATTTTTTTTTTTTTCGAAAACCATAATGCATGATAAACACACCTTATCTATTGTAAATAGGCTAGGTTTTCATTACAATGTACATATTCCCCCTATTATTACAAAAGGTGGACTTTTGCTTGTATGGCGTCCTGCTGTTGAAGCCAAACATGTGCATATCAATATTAACTCTCTGTCTCTTTTGGTGTCCTTAGATCCTTTACATAACCCATAGCTTATCACTTTTGTTTATTCCCCAACCCCATGGCATCAAGAAGGAAATTTTTGTAACACTAAGAAACAATTCATAGAGTCTATCTTGGTGCATGGCTCTGCATTGGGGACTTCAATTCCATCATAAATCAATCAGAAAAATTTGGAGGTCCCCTAGTAACCAGGTAACAATCCTGCCCAATAATTATAAGATCAGACTATTGATAATATTTATTGGGCTTAAGTTATATATAATGGACCATATTGGATAAGTCTACGAGCGATAAATTATTGAGGTTAATTAGGAGTTTTAATTAGACTCAATAACTTGGTTAAATCCCCTTTATTATTTATTGAATGAGTTAGACTCCTTTCAAAATTTAAAAATTGGTCATTAGAAATTTATTTCAATTTAAAATCATCACTGATTGAAATTCCCTACGCAGTCTCCGTCACTGTCAATCTTACATTAAATGAACTACTAGATCATGGTTTGAAATTCAAACTCTCTTCTTGAATGATCATGACCAGGTCCCGAACTCGAACTCATCAACTCCCTTTCCCAAATCTCTCTATAAATATCTCCCTTCCGTGTGTTATTTGAAAAAAAACCATAAATATCTGTAAGTGCAGCGACCAAACCCAAGATGCCCAGTCTAGTACCTTCTGTGTCACATGTTCACCACGACAATAGCCGACTGCCTCATTCCTCTCACAACATCCCCCACATTTTCTCTCTCCTTCTAGTTCAAGTGATCGATTTCTTGCTAGAAATATTGGATTAACGATACAAGATAAGTAACATAATCATACCCTTACACGTATGTACAGTAAACGACCTGTCTTTTATAAAATTATTATGCATGTAAACCCTCCATTGGAAGCCCCTTTTTATGTACCCAAGGCATGATTAATTTGTAAACATCATGACCGTATGCATAAGTTTCATGTTAGTAACAAAACATGCATCAAATATTTCATGAAAATTCATTATTCATGTGAGGATTTATGCATTAAAATATTGAGAAAAAATCATGATTTTATAAAAGGAGTTATGCATCGAAAGATTTGTAAAAAAATCATGATTTTATGAGAGGAAACATGTATCACGACATAAGAATCCGATTTCATTTAAAAACTATGATATGACAAGTATACAAGTATGATTATGATGAAGTATGAATGATAAGATACGTAACGACCTATGTTATGATATGAAGACGATACCATATGTTATGGGCATATTGCATTTCCAGGTTGTACATGCTAGTAGTGCACCCAGTATATTTTCCTTATGTATAGATTCCACAACCCATGACCACGGGAGGAATTAGAATCTGTTTACATTCGCTAACCCTAATTCACGAGGGTTAACAATGGGTATCGGCCTATGACAAGAAAAAGACAAGCTCATGTTCATGATATTTACGCATGTATTTATGAGTATGCATATTTTTCAAGAAACCTTATGTTTATTATATTTACTGTATGATGTGCTGCTTATTTAGTATTCGACCTATTTTAGTATGTTTTTATATTTTAACCTCCCCAGGTGAGGAGTTTTATGAGGAAGGAGCTGCATGACAGGACTTGGCCCAGGTAGGCGAGGTAAAGGCCTAGATAGTTTAATATGTTATTTTGATAAGCAAATGAAACCTTATTGATTTCAAATAAGTGTTTCTGCAAACTATATTTTGGATTTGAAGTATTAATAAAGATTGACTTTTTTTATTTATGGAGTCTTTCGTATCTGGTGCTTCATTAAGAAGAAAAATTTTAAGTGAAGGTTTACTAGCACATCGGTTCCACGAGAATTCTAGGAATTACCTTATTGGAAACAGTGTGTTACAGTTAGTATCAGAGCCCAAGTCGGAAGATTCTGTAGACTTTTCAAAATAAAAGAGAAGAAAAAAAAAACTTTTTACAAGGAAAAAAGAATTTTGGAAATTGAAAGTGGAAAAAAAAATCTACGCCAAGGTCTCCTCAAGGCAGGCCCTGCTCTATAGTAAGTATTTTTAACTTTTACTAGTTATTATGTTAATGAAAATTAAGAATGATAAATTTTAGATACATGTATGACAAAATGCACCTACTACGTGAAAGGGTTTTAGCGGATAAGGTGAGGAAGTTTCTAAATACGAAGTTAGGAACCTTTGGTTTTAAGATTGATGATACATCTTGTTCATGAGGAAATAGTATTATATTTTGTAGAGTTTTAGTTAAAGAAATTAGGAATGAATTTAGTGGGTTGTCAAGTTATGACATAGATTTATGTTATGGTGTATGATATATTTTCTGATGATTGGTAGTACTCTTATGTTCTATACGTAACGCAATTCTATCGCCAAGTACGTGTTGTAAGATTTAGTACTTGAACTTTGGAAACTCTTAGGTTATGATTTATTGAGGTTATTATTCTAGGTGGAGAATTTTGATTATTATTATTATTTCATGTGGAGAGTTTTATTTATGTGGAGATCGTTAATTACTATTGTATGTGGAGTTAAGATAATTGTTGGGTGAATTTATCAATCCCATTGTTAAGTTTGACATTTATTTAGGCTTGAATTGAATTTGGAGTGTATGATGGTTGACACGTAGCATGTTAATGTGTGCACCTAAAGGATTAGTGAGGTATCGAACCAAAATATGAGACGATCGGATCAACCATACTCACATAGTCTTGATCCCAAAAATTCCAAATCCAAGCACTCTTCGACACTGCCATCCTATTAGCCTAACCAATGTCATCTACAAGATAATCTCAAAAATTCTGACTAATAGACTAAAAACATTCCTCTCAAGAATTATTTCTCCACTACAAACAACTTTTATCCTAGGATGAGTTATTCAAGAAAACACTATCATAGCACATGAACTCTTTTCATATCCTAAAGAAAAAAGCAGGCAGAACTAGAATAATGGCAATCAAACTAGACGTGGAAAAGGCATTTAACTTAAATTGAATGGATCTCATTATGACGGTGATAAAATGCTTAAGATTCAGAAACCCTTGGATAAATCTCATAATGGAACGTATATCAACATTTTCAGTGCGTATCAATGGAGCCCCTTGAATTTTATTTCCATCTCAAAGCAGATTGTATCAAGGAGACCCTATCCCCACATTTCTATTCATTCTGGAAACTAAAGTGCTCTCTAGATTGCTAGCTCGAGCAGAATCTCAAGGAAATTTCACAGGTAATCAAACTAGCTAGAACGGAAGATGAAAATACTGAGATGTTCAATGGCCAACTAGTTTGATGCCAGATGATGCATGTAAAGGGACAAGCCAAAAATAAATGAGCCAATGAGTCCTCTTCTTCGTACAAATGGGGTAGATCAAGCCTGCAAAATGGGCTGAGGGGATTACTCTATTCAATTGGTCGTGGGTTGGAAGAAGGTGTCATAAGATTTTCCAGAGGAGGAATCTATGGCGGTCATGGATCTTTAGTTGCCATAGTTGTTTCCATGGGAAATTCAGGTAGTTTGGAAGTGATGTACTAGAGGATGAGGCTTCAACATTGTAGGTGGATTTAACTGAGTACTTGCTAGATAAGTTTGATGTTTAGACCATTGCACCTTGTCTAGTTCGATTAGGGACTTGGGAAAGAGAGGATTTTTGGATTTCCTCTACCCTTGTTTGCTCAAACAAATTTTGAAGTTTGTCATTATGCCATTCTCGAGGGCTCTGTGTAATCAAAGTTTGAGACTTTGATATAAGGACTGACCACATTCATTTGATTGATTGGCTTATGTTTGAATGTTTCTAGATTGGGGATCCAATGGATATTTCATACACTGATAGAAAGGCCATTGGAGATCTGGTGTCACATTCCTTAAGAAATAAGTGATCTTGTCTTCAAAATACATTTCCATAAAATCAAGTCTAGAGTCTTTAGTACAATATAACAGAAGCATGAATTCTTTAGGTATTTCTTTGAAAGTAAGGAGTTCTATAGATTTGGGCTGATTTGACTCATTAGCCAACTAGTTTTGGTAAGTAAGATTAAGTTTAGGCTTTCCATTGATTTGAAACCAAGACCTCCTAAACAATTTGGTTGGCATATAGATTTTCATGATTTTGGTATGAAATGATGCTTATGAGATTCTAGAAAGCCCCACTAAAAATTTTTAAAACAAGTCTAAAGAACGACATAATGATTTAGGACGAGTAAAGGAAGTCAATGAGTAGGAGAGAATTGAACTAGCAACTGACCTAATTAACAAGATGTGTCGAACTTGTGACAAGAGGTTAGATTCCCATCCTTCTAATTTTTTGGAGATTCTATCTTGCAATTCTTGGTAATGGCTATTTTTGTTCTTGCCCAGCGTAAATGGCAATGCCAAATACTTCATTTGACAAGTAGACAGTTTGTATGAGAGAATTCTGGTTAAAGAGTTCTTTATTGGTGGGGGAGTGTTGCAGCTGAAGAACAGAGAAGATTTCTTCAAGTTGGACTTTTAGCCTAACCATGACGTGTATTTTTCTAAGCACGTTGAGATTGCTTGTGCTTCTCTTTCTATGGCTTTTCCTAAGATGACTAGGTCATCTACGAATAGTAGGTGTGATGTGGAAGGACCATCCATGACCAAATCATGGGTGGTCAAGCCTGAAATTTGAAAAATTAGCCTTCTCCTTGCTATGCTTTATTGAGAATACATACAAACATGGGGAAATAAACTTCACCATCTGTCCTCATAAATCCCCAATCAACTTCTATAGTTTAAGTCTTTTTTTTTTTTTAATGAAAGAGGGAGCAATCACCCGTCCAATAGTGACACCCTCCTGAATTTATTAATAAAACTCTTGCTTATGGCAGAGGAAAATCGTAGTTACAAAAAAACAAGGCAAATGAGAAAAAATCTCAAGAAACCCAAGCCCAAAAAAAACTCTAAACAAAACTATGAATATAATGTGTAACACAGCAACCGAAAACAAAAACAAATCCAAAATTAACAACATCTTAAAGAAGGAAGCCCCAATAAATCCAAACATAACAAGCCCTTAAGGACCCGAGGCAATAAAGAAGTATTTGTGTAGACCATAGTAGCACCATTAGCACCTTCTTTGGCCAACCAATCCGCTACTTTATTACCTTCATGTAGAACATGCTGAAATCGACAATTAATGGAATTAGCCAGACCAACAATCTCTTCCCAATAATCCTTCAGGTTCCAAACCCCACATCGTCCTCTATGCCACCAAGAAATCATCACCATGGAGTTAACATCAACAACCACATTAGAAAGCTGAAGGGACATGCACAACCGTAGGCAATTAAGAAGTGCAAGGAGTTCCGCTTTATTATTAGAACCAAAACCAATAGGGAGGCAAATGCTCTCACAAGCCATCCTGTATCATTGCGAATAACACCACCAATACCACTAGAACCCAGGTTACCAAGACTGCTTCCATCAGTATTCAATTTAAATCACCCTGAAGAAGGTTTATGCCATTGGACTACCTTACACTGCCTCTCTTTTGAAGGAGTGGGATTGATCAGTAAGGTCTCAAGGATCATGCCACCAAAACGGGATAAACTGTGAGAATTATCAATCGACTGACCAAGGGAACCAATCCATATAGAAATAGATTTGAGAACCGCTTCATGTGATTCAAAGATGCCCTCCATTCGCACTATACATCTTCTCCTCCAAAGTCTCCAAGTAACAATGACAGGCATAAGGCCAATTATAACACCCACCTGAGAAAAGGACTTAGCGCGCTAGAACCAAGAGGAGACTTGGTGTTTCCAATTGCTACCAAGTGGAAGCCCAAAGAGATTGCAAAAAAATGACCATATTTTTTTAGGGAAATCACCTTAAAAGAGAACATGGTTAATGTCTTCATAATGTTCTGTAGGACAACACTCACATTTAGAAACAATGGGAATGCCAATGCGACGCAACCTGTCATCCACACTCAAAGCCCTCTGCCAAGCCTTCCAAAACGGAATAGACATTTTTAAGGGAAGCCTTTTTATGCCAAATCCAATAATGCCCATCAAGAAAGGAGCCCCTGACTCATATAATGCCATGCAGATTTAGTGGAAAACATACCTGTCTCAGTATGGGTCCAGACAAGAATATCCCTACCTGAATTAGAACTAGATAAGAGACTAGGATATCATCAACATGCTCCAAGCCAACCAAATTCTCTAGCAAATTCATATCCCAGTTGTCTGACAGGCGACACTCTTTGATCTTCAACAAAGGCTGACCCACAACTGGCAAGTCATTAATCAAGGGACCATTATTGCGCCATTTGTCATACCAGAAAAAATATCTCCTTCTCTAACTCTCCATTTAGAAATATTGAACACCAAAGGGATGAAGTGAGCAATCATTTTCCAAAATCTTGTCCCTTTATCAACATCTACAATGAACCAAGGTTTCATACCCACATATTTAGCCTTAAAAAAAGTTGCCTAGAGAGAATTACCTTGTAGAAGGTTCCAAGCAAACCTCATGTACAAGGCTGTCTGAGTATTCTAAAGAAGCCTCAGTCCAAGACCTTCTGCCACAGGCCTACAAATGTGCTTCCAAGCAACCCATTTATTCTTATCTTTTCCATTTGACTCACCCTAAAAGAATGAGCTCATCAGCTGATGGATCTTATTAATTACAGCTTAAGGGACCTCTAAAACAACAAATAGGTGAAGGGCCATACTCGAAATAACATGACGTAACAAAACCAGTTTCCCTTTAGAAGACAGAAGCCGCATTTTCCAGCCACTGAGTTTATGCCTCACTTTATTCATCATGCCATCAAGATGTACTTGCTTCAGACGAGCAAGAATAATGGGCACTCCGAGATATTGGAATGGGAAATGCCCCTCCATGAAACCAGTGCTCCGGAAAAGACGCCTCTTATGAGTAGAGGCGATTTTACTCGAGCAATAAAGAGCAGATTTTTGTTTATTAATAGCTTGTCCCGACCATCTCTCATATTGGCCCAGAATATTTAGAAGCACCCGAACCAATCTCTGGCTCCCATTAGAGAAAATAACCACATCATCAGCATACATTAAATGAGAAATAATAGGAGTACCTCGGGCCTAATGGAAATGTCCAAATCTATTCTCAGCCACACTCCTGTGAATCATCCGGGAAAGAATCTCCTGCTGAATAATTAATAAATAAGGGGATAAAGGATCACCTTGTCGAAGGCCACGACCACCTAGGAAAAAACCTTTTATTGTCCCATTCATCAGAACCGAATACCAGGGGCTAGAAATATAGAAGAAGATCAAGTTACAAAATTGAGACAAAAAACCAAAACTCAACATGACCTTTATCAAGAAGTTCCAATCCACGAGGTCATATACTTTAGCCATATCAATTTTTAGCATAATATTGCCGCCATGATTCTTCTTATTAATATAATGAACTATTTCCTATGTGAGGCTTATATTTTCAAAGATACTCCTACCTGGAATAAAAGCACATTGCTCCAACGAGACCAGTCAAGGCGAAAGACTAGTTAATCGATTCACAATAATCTTGGAACCAATTTTATATAAAACTGAGCAAAGACTAATGGGATGAAACTTGTCAAAACCTGTTGGAGAGTCCACCTTTGGAATTAGCACTAAATAAGAAGCTGTAAAAAACTTGGGAAGAGACTTAGATGCAAAAAATTCCATCACTACCTTCCACAAATCACTTTTAACCACCTCCCAACAACTCTTACAAAAACCAGAGCCGAAGCCATCAAGGCTAGGAGCATTGTTAATCGGAATAGAAGACAAAGCAGCAAATACTTCCTCCAATGAGGGCGCACTAACAAGGGAGGCATTTTCCTCCAAAGAAATAATCAGATCAATAAGACCATCAAAGTTTGGTTGCTCAACCGGAGGCTCACCTTGGAGAAAAGAAGAAAAATAAT